>NW_004444216.1:888289-903397 GCF_000243295.1 Trichechus manatus latirostris
GCTTGAATTGTAAAGGTTGCAATAGATATGTGTTTCTTTACTTCTGACCAGGCTGAACGAGGGTCTGCTTTATTTTCAATATCAAACATAGCATCATAGATCCCAGGAAATGATTCTCCAGCATATTTGTTATGGCTACTTGGAGCAAAGATGATGTGCCTATAGAACCGCCTCCCTGGTAAGCCAAAGGGATCAATGAATGCTCTTTCCAGGAGCGTCAGTTGGTCATTCATGATTCTCACTGCAATAGGATTATTAAGATCAACTTGTGTGAGTCTTCTATGAAAATCTGAAGCAGACTCTGAGAAGTTTTTCACAGCAGAAAATAAGGAATCAAATGATACCCCATGGTCTCTCAATTGTTGATCATGTTTCTTGGATAAATTATAGATGCTTGTTGCATAGTTTTCCAAAGCTTTTGCATAATCTTGAATATTGAAGGGAATGATTTCAGAGTCCACAAGCTCATATGCCAGTGCTCCTTGTAATTGGGCCACAGAAAGCTGTTTTTTAAATGTGGGGTCATAAAAATTCTCTACCAATTCAAATGTCTCATAAATTGTGTGGTATACTGGGTAGCTACTGTATTTATCTGTTTTCCTATTCTTAGTGTAACGGACTCTGCCTGAAGCAATTCCAAGTCTCTGAAAATAAGCTTCAAAATCACTCCCAGATCCCAGCTTGTTGATTATAGGAACATCTTTATTTTCAGGTGAAGGGTCCTTTTTCAACCAGCTTTCATAAAGAGACTGACTTTCAAAACCATCATCAGGGCTGGAGATCTCTTTTGTCAGTTTATATACCAATTGGTAAAGATGGGGTGTACAATCAACTCTGAGAGTATAATTGCCTTCTATAGATGAATCCGAGTTGATATAAGCAACGCTTCTCTCCTGGAGTGTTTCTGCATTTTCCTCTGCCCATTCTGTAGAACCCTGAAGTCCAAATTCTTCTGCATTGGCTGGCAAAAATGATAGTTCTTCTAGGTCTCCAGCCTCTACTCAGCAGTTTTCCAAAACTCTGGACAATTTCTTGCAAAACAGCAGCCCCACTGGTTGGGTCAATACCTCCAAATACCCAGGCATCCCGATGACCTCCCAGAATAACGTACCTGTCAGGTTCCACAGATCCTCTGATAGTTCCAATTACATTGTAAATCCTTGTAATTTTATTGAAGTTATGAACATGCATTCTAATCTTCCTGAAAGAATCATTCCCTGTAAAGCCAGGTCCAATATTGTAATTCATGTTAAGACTTCCTTTCCAGCTCTTATCTGGTGGAGCAGGTCCTCCCATATGACGTAATATTTTTTCTGCATTACTATATCCAATGGGATGTACAGGGATTTTGGAGATACCCACTCCTTCGTCAACATCAAGCCTGAAGGTGTACTCTTTAGCTGGATATCCTGGAGTAAGTGGGTCACCAGCACCATTCAAATTTAACACATTCCCTCTCTGAGCTCCAGTTCCAGGAAGGTTCCATCCTTTGGGATATGACTGTACCCCTGGGGCAGCATAGTCGGCTGGCTCTGAGTACAAGATGATTCCTATGGCTCCTGCTAACATGCATTTTTAACTTTATTTCCTCTGAAGATTTTCCCATATCTTGCAATCACAATCTTTCCAGTGCAGTTGATGTTCATATCTCTTTCTAGTTTGAAAAAATCTTCAGTACGAGCATCGTTGACATATATAAGATCTCCCCTCTGGTGAGCCTTGTGCTGAGATGGCAGAACAGGCACAAGCTAGACATTTCCATTACAAATGGGAGAAACTGCAGGGAAAGAAGGCATAACAGGCACCAAGCAAGTTAGCAGAACACATTACATTAGCCCTTAAGGCTTTAAAAATAATCCTCTGTTCTCTGAGACAATTTACACAATGGCCCTGCCCTCCAGACTCTAGGTATTGGCCACAGTCTCTGGATTTTGAGTGGAGGCCCCTCGGCCCTGGGCTTCAGCTCCGCTTTCCAGGCCCACTGGGACAGCAACTCTGCTCCCTTGGCTTTAGGCGCACCATTCTCCTACTCCATCTGAGTGACAACACCAGAAGCCATGGCTGCACCCTTTGAAACTCCTGAGGTCATGGCCATACCTTTTGAGACTGAAGCAGCTCAGCTTCTTGTGTCCCTTATCTCTTCAGCTTCTGCTTCCTATGGCCTCTCGGCCCTTGGGCCTCACGCCCACATCTGCCCTGCTGGGGCAAATGTTCCAAAGCTCAGTAGCTCCACCGGTATAAGTGCCTGGAGGCACCCCACTCCACCAGAAAGCCTCGTGCACACAGACACTCAGCTCTCTCGCTCCGTGGGTGGGCAAGCCTAGCTCTACCGATAAGCGCCCAGAGGCACCTCACTCCACCAGGAAGCCTCCTGCACACAGGCACTCAGCTCTCTCACTCCGTGGGTCGGCTCCAGCGCCATCTTTCACCAGTCTCCTGGTTCTACTGCTGTTGGTTCTCTGCTGCAGCTGCTTCTCTGCTGCTGTAGGTTCTCTGCTGCTGCTGGTCCTCTGTTACTGCCGCACATCTATCCATTCACAGTTTTAAAACCACTTCCACCACTTCCACATTTTAGGTATCTGTTAGAGCAGCACCCCACTCTCGGTACCAAATTCTATGTTAGTCATCTAGTGCTGCCATAACAGAAATACCACAAGTGGATGGTTTTAATGAAGAGAAGTTTATTTCCTCATAGTCAAAGTAGGCTAAAAGTCAAAATTCAAGGTCAGCTCCAGGGGAAGGCTCTCTCTCTCAGCCTTCTCATCAGCATTCCCCCAGACTAGGAGCTTCTTGGTGCAGGGACCACGGTCCAAAGCACGCGCTCTGCTCCTGGCACTGCTTTCTTGATGTTATGAGGTCCCCCAACCTTTTTTTTTAAAATTGTACTTTAAATGAAAGTTTATAATTCACGTAAGTCTCTCACACAAAAATTTATACATTGTTATGTGACCCTAGTTGCTCTCCCTATACTGTGACAGCACACTCTTCCTTTCCACCCTGAATTTCCCGTGTCTGTTCAACCAGCTCCTTACCCGCTCTGCCTTCTCATCTTGTCTCTGGACAGGAGCTGCCTATTTAGTCTCATGTATCTACTTGAGCTAAGCAGCACATTCTTCATGAGTTATCATTTAATGTCCCATAGTCCAGTCTAATCTTTGTCTGAAGAGTTGGACTTGGGAATGGTTTTAGTTCTGGGTTAACAGAGAGTCCGGGGGCCATGTCTTCCGGAGTTCCTCCAGTCTCAGACCATTAAGTCTGGTCTTTTTACTAGAATTTGAGTTCTGCACCTCACTTTTCTCCTGCTCCATCAGGGTCTCTCTGTTGTGTTCCCTGTCAGGGCAGTCATTTTGGTAGCTGGGCCCCATCTAGTTCTTCTGGTCTCAGGCTGATGAAGTCTCTGATTTATGTAGCCCTTTCTGTCTCTTGGGCTAATACTTTCCTTGTGTCTATGGTGTTCTTCATTCTCCTTTACTCCAGGTGGGTTGGGATCCAAGGCAGTAATCTTTATGGAAGCAGACTGCCACCTTTTTCACCTCTGGAGAGGTTAGTGGGTTTGAACTGCCAGCCTTTCAGTTAGCAGCTGAGCGCTTAACCACTGCACCACCACAGCTCCTTTCTAAGAGTGAAAGGGGGCACTAACTCCCTGGGATGCCAGGACAATAGGCATAAAGTGGGCCTGTCCTGACCAAACCAGGATGTATGGTCCCTATAACTTTAGGAAGAAGGTGCTTCTCAGTTTTAATATGCCACTTCTAACTCATCTGTCCCAAACAAAAGGCAGAGGTAACAATGAACTTAGGCTAGATAAAAAGCTGTCAACCTCTCTGGTTCTTTCTGAATGTAAACATGATGTGACATCCATAACTATTTCAGTAACTACCAGGAGTGTTTTTTCTTTTCATAAATTAGAAGCACAAATGGCCATTTACTTCGGTCATAATGGGACCATGATACATTAAACTACTCAAATTTGTAGATTAAAGGCTTTGTTTATTTACTTACTTTAAATACTGATCACCTACAACAGATTATTCAAGAGTTAGGTAGAAAGATGACATCCAAAACAAACTTTATTTACATATGGATAATAAGAACATTAGTAACTCGAATACTGAGTAAGTTTTGGATTAATTAGAAGTCCATGATTCAATCACCAAGCCTATTTTATGGAAGCAGTATAAAATTACATTTGGTATTTTTTCTCAGTTCTCTGGTATTCTTGAAGCTTGCAAAGATTCAGAACACTTTAATGATAGCTTGTTGAATGGCAATAAAAATGAGATGATGGTATTTAGAATTCAGTCTCTCACAAAAAAGACGTTATATCCAAGTTCTGTCAAAGCCCCAGCCAGTAAGGCCCATAAAGGAATGAAGACATAGGACAGATTCATGGTAGTAAACTGTTCCAGTTTAGCACAGAGTGCAAGGCAGAAGGCTAATTTAAGTAACATTGCAATGAGGTACCAGGCTTTTTTTTTAATATTGTGTGATCCATGTCGAGGGTCAAAGCCAGACTTACACCGCCCAGCCATTTTCACAATCAGCATAACAAGAAGGATAGTATCAAATATCCAGACTGGAATAAATATGAGGAACCAGTTCCAAGGTGCCTTCTCATCCAGTTTCAACACCAACATGATCAAGAAGAGTAATGTGAAAAGCCAGGTGAGTAGTACTCTCTGGGCCAAGGACATTCTCATTTAAACAGTTTAAAGAGGCTGTTGCAGCGTCGAAAAAAAGGAAATATACCCTAAGAGAGGGGAGAAAACATCAAAATGTTTTGATACCAGAAAAAAGAAGAAAAAAAAACAATTTACTAGTGAACAACAAAGCTGGCTCTTTCCCACTCTCAGATTTCCTAATTTTGAAAACATTCTACCATTCTTCCCTTCATAAAACTCTAAAACTCATAGCCTTCTTTGACAACATTATATCCATAATTCTCTTACAGCCCTTGACAAAATACAACAAAATTTTTAACATACCTACTGGGTGTTAGCTCTATTCAAAATCTCAAGAATAGTCTGTTCCTTTCCATTGCTATCCTTCAAGTCCAGCCACTCACTGGCTTTATTCCTGCACCTCAGGAATGTTCTTAATTTACTTCCCTGCACGTTTGCATGTATGATTTTCCACTCAATTTCAGGGTGTACTAAGAAAAAGCATTCAAAATGGAAGTAGTGAAAAAGGAGGAGGTTGTATCAAGCCTGGAGAGGAGAGAGTTTTAATCGTAACTGGACTAAATAATATAAAGGGCATTGATAACACTGGATTTTCACATAGTTTAATACTATAAGCCCTATTTTTTAAATTAAATTCTCATTTTCCCATTAAAGTTCTTATGAATGTCTATTTTCTTAGTCTAAGATTTCTTTCTTTTAATAGGTAACCTCTCATTGTATTGTTTTGGTTTGTGGTATATATCATGACATATTACCAATAATCAAGACCACTTAACTTTTGATGTTGTTTTGTGATTATTAGATAGTAAATTATTCTATAATCAGGCCTATTCCTTATATACATATGTTTTACTTATATTTCTGTTTTGTACTAGTACTATATGACTGTTATTGTTGCTCTAGGATATGTTCTAGTATCTGGAAGGCCTAGTACCTACTCACTCTTTTCTAAAACATTTTCTGCTCTTTTTGCCCTTTCATTTTCTTAATGCTAAAATTGCTAATTCTTTTTCAAAAACTTGAAATTTTGACTGGGAATGCATTAAATCTAAAACTTACTTAGATATAAACATTTATTATATTTAATCTTCACATAATAGGTTTATAATATTTTCCTCCATGCACTCAAGTTTTTTATACTAACCTTGTGGCCCTCTGGAAAAAGGATAAATAGGGAAATTAGAAGACAGACTGCATACAGTTGAGTGAGGAGTTAACAGAAGATAAAGAAATGGAAACAGCTGAGAACATGTTATCCCCTTGAGACATTTGCAGGAGAGAAGATGAAAGATAAGACATAAGATTGGGAAAGGAACAAGAGAAGGAATATTCAGGATGGAAGGGACAGGAGCATGATTACAAATTTAGAGAAATAAGCCACTGGGGAGTGATAAACTGAAAATGAGAGGATACTTGATGGAAAGAGGAAAAGATCAGAATGTGGTAGATGGGAACAAAAGCAAAGGCGGAGGGGGTTACCCTCTGGCATAACAGTAAAGATGCAGTATAAGAAAGAAAAGGGGAAGAAACTGGCAGTAACACAACAAGGACTAAACCATGGCAGTAGGGTCGATTCCGACTCATAGCAACCCTACAGGACAGAGTAGAACTGCCCCATAGTGTTTCCAAGACTGTAATCTTTACGGAAGCAGTCTGCCACATCTTTCTCTGCAGAGAGGCTGGTAGGTTCAAACAACTGACCTTTTGGTTAGCAGCCAAGAGCTTTAATCACTGCACCACCAGGGCTCTGCTGCCAAGGACTAGGTAAACCAAATGCACAATACTAGTGTGCTCAATTGACCATAGTTTAGAACTAACTTTGATGTTCTCTGCTACATGTCTACTACTTTACACAGTGGGTGACTATCATGTAATGTTGCAAGACTATACATGTTTTATTTCAATACTTATGTATGAGTTCATAGATTAAATGAGACTCCTAACTCACCTTTTCCCCCTTATACACATCTACTTGCACTCAGTTTATTTACCTAGGTGGCAGATGCTGCACACTGCAGCACTTTTGATCCTAGGAAGACATCTTCTGTGCTAGTCTCCCTTCCTGGCCAGAGGACATATTTCAGAGGTAACTAGAAAGGCCGCCATAATGGGATTCAGAGCTGAACTGGGAAGGAGGGGTGTAGGGGTGTGTGCTGATTAATAACTACAAATTGATTTTACCTGCAAATTAAGTTTGTTCAGCCCTGATAGCCAATCTATCTGGCCTTGTTTTTGTGAACCTTTATAAAAAGTTTTATGATAATACACTTGTTAAACATAACTTTTCCATCTGGCATCAGATGAGTCAAGCTTCATTTTTTCTCATCGAGGAGAGTAGCAAGTGGTCATAGAAAGGGTGGCTGCATTCACCACAGGTACCTAGGATGCGTGGTGAAAGGATGCAAAGAACAGTCTTATTGTGATTACAAACTTTATAATATAGGATGCAACAAAGTTTTGTATGCATAGAAGTGTACCCAGACACTAAAATACTCTTAAGGGGAGCACTCTGACATTTGAATGACACTTGAGAGAGAGTGGATGCTGAGCTACAATGAAGACATTTAAGACCCCAATTTTATATTTACGTCTTCGTTAATTTAAGCAATCCTATTTGCTTTCTCTTTCTACTCTCCTCAATGGAAGGAGTTGCATACTCCAAAACAAAAATTAGCTCAACTAAAATACATCTCCTTGAAAGTGGTTATTTCTTGTATCTGGAAAATAAATTTCGTTCACATGCTTCAAAATAACCCTCATATGGAAATCTAAAGGACCCTACCCACATCACCTGCATCTAGGTATCATCTGTGAGTTGACTCATGAATTCGTCTACTGTTCTTCCCACGCCACCTGCATCTCCCTTCTCTCGCTATGGCCAGTATTCTTCCAAGTGAACTCGCCTCATCCCAGAGTTTTACTTAATGAGCCCAGAATACAATATTCCACTTCATAATGAAGCCCTTTCAAAAGGCTCGTGCTGCAACAGCCTTCCCCAACTTAAGCATCCTTCACAGGAACAGCGTTCTGCTTATAACTTATCCGATTCGGGCCTACTCGTCCCTAGGACTCCAGGACGCTCCTAAACTGTCCTTGTCCTTCGTCTGCAAACGCCGATCTTCTGCTCGCGACGCCCTGTCCGGACTCCCCCCACTGAGCTGTGTGCCCAGCACATTTTTGGAGTTGAATGCGGTTCTTGCACGATACGATCCACAATGCACACAGAAACCCTGTTGCCAAGCAGGCGTGTGCGCGTCTTAGGCCCGGAGTGTGAGGCGGTGGGGGGCCACGGCACAGCCCGCGGGAGCAGCGGGAGGCCAGCGCCGGCACTGTAGGGGAGAGTGCACTTCGGAGGGATGCTGGCCCATCGAAGCCCCGGACTCACCTAACAGAGCCGTTGGCCGGAGAACCGAGAGGGGCGCGAAGATCAGGAAATTCGCCAGGTCGGAGCCTTGGACTTTTCCACACTTTTTCCCCCATTAAATCCAGAACCCGTCACATGATAATTAAGAAAAAGACTCAGTTCCGCCTCCGCAAACCACCGCAGTAGACGCTCTGCTCTCTCAGTTCTACCTCAGGGCCGCGCCCACATCCGGGGTAAGTTCTTACCGCCCCTGGGCCTACCCTATAGGCAGAGAAGACGCCAATCGGGGTTCAGAGGCCCCTTTTCCCGCGGTAATTGGACCATTTGGTCGCCAGTGCAAACCAACCAACCTTTCCTTATATTTGGGTTCGACAAAAGGCGGCAATGAAAGAACGCCCCTGGGCCCGTCTCTCTACAGCCATTGGTTAAGAGGAGAGTCAGTCTAAACTCAGTCTGGCTTTTCCGTGGTCACATTGGGCTCATAGATGCCAATAAGACCAGCCAGCGCTCGGCTCCACCCCCCGCGGGGTGCATCGCCTCTCCTCTTGCCCTCCGCTCCAGCGGAGGGGTGGGGGATTGCAGGCCCCGGCGCAAAATCCTGCGGGAAAAGAGGTGGGGCGACGGCTCTGGAGGCAGCGCGCCCGCGGGCAGCGTCGTGTGGCTCCTCCGACTCCCGCGGCTGCGGCGCTCGCCTTGTTCTTCCGCGCGCACCCCAGCCGCCTCCTAGCGGCGCGGCGCCCGCTCCTACGGTAAGAGCGGCATCACCTCCGCGCTTGGGCGGGCCGTCTGGAGGTGGTTAGGTTCTGACGGAATCCCTAGGATGGACAGGACAGGACGAGGGAGGAGAACAGCCGGCGGGACTGAGGTGGGAGCTCCGGGGCCAACGCATCACCTTCTGTCTCTGCTGACTTCCCTGGCAGCCACCGGCACCTGCGGGCAGGGGCGGGGGTCAGGCGCGGCTGCCTCCCATCTTTTCGCCGGCGACGGAGGCTCAGCCTTCCACCTCCCGAGCCCGCGATGTCCTCGAAGCTTGAGGTTGACGGGCCGAAACCCGGCGCCGCCGGCCGCAGTGCTGCCGCCGTCCCTCCGTCCCCTCTCTCGGCCCTTCTCCTTCTTTTCGTTCCCTTGGTGTTGTGCTGGGGGGCGTCGGGGCCCCGGGAACGGAGTGCGGAGGATCGGGCGGCCGAGCCTGGGTGGGCGGGGAGAGGTCAGCTAGCGGCCGAAGCAGCGGGCTCGGGAGGAGGGGGCGGCTCCGCGCGCCGGACGCAGACTAGGAGGGAGGGTCGCTGCGCGGCACCCGCGGAGCAGGCAACAGTTAGGCTTTCTGATTCCATCGCGGACTGCAGAGCGGTTGCTGAAATCTTACGCACCGGCCGTAAGAGATATTTCTAGTCTGAAAAAATATCGCGGTCCATCAGCCTGCTTCTTCAACTTTTCTTGTGTTTTATCTGCCTGATATTGACAGCCAGCGTTCTGGTATTGTTCCTTTTGAGTCGTGGCTTTCTAACTCAGCACCTCCTTGTATAACTTTGGTGATCATTTTGTCACTAATGTATCTATTTTTAGCCTGGCAAAAACAAAGAACTGCTTTATATTAACATACACTGACTAGGAAGTACAGAATCTGGAACCATTTATTAATCAGTATGTACTTTACACACTAAGCAGTTTTTAAATTTATGGTGAATGTATTGAATGTTTTGTAAATTACACTTGGTCTCTTGTTACTGGTATATTCTTACTTTGAGATTATTTTGTTACGTGGGGTACTTTGATTTTATAGTTTTTGGTTAGCGTTAGCCAGCTAGACATTTAAAAATGTTCCCCTCCACCCGAGACTTTGGCTATAGACTTAGTATTTGATGGTCATTTTAGGGGTTATGTATTTTTTAAAATTTGTTTTCTCCAAAACTTTGGACTTCTTTATAAGTTTTTAATGTTGGAAGGGAGAATTCTGAGAGTTTGGAAATTATGCATTTTAGCCTAAAGAGCCTTAAAATAGCATAGCAGTTTGAAATCCTGACATTTTGGAGTAAGAGCTGCTAAGTTGTTGAGAAGGAAATGGGTGTCCCCTGTCAGTTGTGGTGGCTCAGCCTCCATATTCCAGAGGGAAAGTATCTGGAGGTCTGGGGAGAATGAGCCATGTGTGGGACCAGCAACAAGGTGGTTCTAGGAAAATTTCTTGCTCAGGAAGTAGCCTATTTCCCACACAGTTTGGTTGTCTGCACGCATCAGACAGCATTAAGTTAGGTATCGGTAAGCTTGGGAGTGTTGCGTTCTAATTTTCACCATTTTATGGTGGAGTACAATAATGCAGTCAGCAAATCAAGCGTAGTGTACAATAGAGACACACTTGCATAGTCAACCCTCCAAGGGTAGACTTTCTTTTGAACCCAAACTGGCACTGAACAGTTGACTGTAAAAATGAAGAAGGTGGCTTGAACAATTTTTAAACCACAAACCTTCTGGCTAGCCCATTTAATGAAAAATTGCAATGAATTTTAATGAAAAAGGCCTCACTACACTGAGCCAAAGGGAATTCAGGGTGGCATGTGGAAAAAATGGGGATCAAAAGGAGTTGCATTGCTTGTATATTATTTAATTGTTATAATCCTATGAGATAGATACTGTGATGACTGTCCTGCCTGTTTTATAGATGTTAGATTAACTCAATTTGTGCAAGATTTCTCAGCGAGGAAGTTGGTAGAGGTGGAATTCATACCCAAGCAATCTGGTTCTAATGCCTATTATTCCAAGCCATTATGCTTTACCACTACAGTAAATTGGCTTCTTAGAGACTTGTTAGAAGGAGACTCATCAGTGGAAAATAATGCTGCAAAGCCATAAACTGAATAGGAGGTTCAGTAGAGGGGATTGAAGCTCTGCTAAGATCATCCTCGTTATCTTGCCCCACCACTCACCCTAGCCGACAGCAGAGAATGGGCAGCCTAATTTATGTTGTTGGCTTTGGTTAAGTTCAGGTTCTGTTTCTGAGTGAGTGAGTGAGTGTGTGTGTGTGAAATATGGGAAACCATCATGGTGCTCTTTGTTTTTTCAAGTGGGTTCTAATACTATTGGAGTCACTTAACTATGTGAAAAGAAAAGGAAAATGGGATGAAATCCCCTACCTACAAACCTTTATGTCTCTCTGACAAAATAAAAACCTACAAAAACAGTGGTAAACTAATGGTGCAGGAGAAAAAGGAAGGGGGAGAAAAGCCCCACCTGGAGAGGCTTGGGGCCAAAGCCAGGCCGGGTAGAAGGGATGATTGATAAGAGCCAGAAGACCCTGGCCCACCCAGCCAGAGGCCCAAGGTCATATGCATATAAATGGGAAGATAGGGTGTGAAGAGAAGACAAATCTGCAATGTTTTAAAAAGGGTTCTGTGTTTAGGATTATGCATTTATCTGAATGTACTACGGAGAGCATGTAACTCCGCCTTCAGCCAATACTTAATTGGATAAGCTAAAGCAGGAAACCCTGGTGGCAAGGTGGTTAAGAGCAACCAGCTGCTAACCTTTTGATCTGCAGTTCTAATCCACCAGGCGCTCCTTGGAAACTCTACGGGGCAGTTCTAGTCTGTCCCGTAGGGTCGCTATGAGTGGAAATTGACTCGATGGCAATGGGTTTTTTAAAGGGAGAACTAGGATTTGCCTGGGAGAAACACAGGCTTTTTGTTTCAGGCCGGTAGCCCTGTGTCTAGCGTGGGGGCTTAGGTCGAAAACCTGAGCTGAGCCCTACCCAGATTTGCATTTATCCATACCCACTTCCACCTGGCTGTGTAGGCCTGATTCTCAGCCCCCGCCCCTTTAGGGGAATCCTCTGCCACCTCTCCACCGAATTACTTACCTGCCCCGCATGAGTCAGAAGCTCCCGGTCCTGCCCAGGGATAGTCTCCCCAGCACATACCTGTACTGGGGTGCAGTTTGGCCAGGGATTCCCCCCCAAGTCTCCTCCATAACATATTGAGATCATTGTATAATAGGCACTGTGTTGAGCATTGCTGGGGATGTGGGAATGGAGTCACATTTTCTGTCTTTGAGGAGCATCTGTTTAATGGGAGGGAGAGATATTTGAACAAATGATAATAATACCACATATACAGTAAGAGAGTGCTATAGAGTCTGTGCTTTCATGGCGAGAGACTTCATTTAAAGTTTATACAGACCAGAGTTTGAATTCCTGTTTTGCTTTGTGACCTTGGACATGATACCAAATCTCTTTTAGCTTCGGTTCCCTCGTCTGTTAAGTGGAGGGAATAATACTTCAGAAGGTTATATTGAACATTAAGTAAGTAATATGTAAAGTACTGGCATATATAAGCCCTGAATATAGAAGAAAGAAAGAATAATTTTGCTTAAGGGGATAGTGGATAAACGGTTGGGAGGTTCAAGGGGTGATGCTGCTGGAGCTTTAAAAGATGAGTGATAGTTTCCCAAGATGGGGGATAGGGACATTCCAGGAAGATGTGACATAACAGGAGATGGTCTAAGAACAGAATATGGATTATTGAGGGAATAGCAAGTAATTGTGGAGGCCAATTTTAAATGATAATTGTATATAAATGTGACTGGCCCAAGTGAGTACTATCCAGTGTTGGTGGTTGGAAATTACATACTTAGAAAATAAAATTATAGGAAAATCTCAACTGTTTGTGCACTGTGACATTTTAATTTAATATTTACCTCCTAATAAGTATTTGGAAACCCTAGTGGTGTAGTGGTTAAGTGCTGTGGCTGCTAACCAAAAGTTTAGCAGTTCGACTCCACCGGCACTCTTTGGAAACTGTGGGGCAGTTCTGCTCTGTTCTACAGGGTCACTATGAGACGGAATGGACTTGATGGCAGCGGGTTTGGTTTTTTATAATACATATTTCCCCTGTGCCGATTAAAACTCTTTTCCAACATGTACAGCTAGGCAACTATTTCATTATTTCATTCAGATGGTTCATTTTAAGTTGTAAATGAAGACTAATACTGCTAGAGGTATTTGCACCTAATTTGTGGAATATTTGGGGGGGATTATTTAAAAAAGTAGAACCTTAATGTGACTATTGTCTATTTGGTCTCCGTTTAGCCCCTTTACCTACCCTGTGGTCTCATAGAGTCAGTTTTGCAAACTACCCTTTACGTATGTTGACTGTCTTTTCTGAATCTAAATTTTAGATTTGACAATGGGGCAGAATGTTTTAAATCGGTGCTGTCCTTAAAAATCAGAAACAAAACCCCATGTTTATATCTTCCTCTCAGGTTAGCAAAGAAACATGAATACTCACATTGAATTTAAAAATGTGGAAAATTACTTGATGACTAGAATCATATGACTGAGTTGAAGATATTAAATGACATTTAGGAAAGCTGCATTTTTAGCCCAGCTTGTTAGCCTCCTATAAATTGCTAAAATGACACAAGATACAGAGGTGAGTTTTCAGATGAAAAGATAATTACTTTCTGTAGTAGGTAGAGCACTAGGAAAGAAAATATGCTGGACTTCATTCTGAGTAGTGAACAGGAACTGGGACAGGAAATGGCTGTGGCTGAACCACTACCTGATAATAATCATAACATGATTAAATTTGACATTTAATGAGGGGAAGTAAGGGGAAAAAAGTGCACATTGTGCATCTTTTCAATTTCAGAAGCAGTAGGGGAAAGGAGCTGTTAAAAGTATATCTACAGGAATTTTGAAGACACATAGTAGACATTCATGTATTTGTTGAATGAAGCACCTTCAGAAAACTTTTGATAAAAAATATTACAGATAGCAAAACGTTTCTGAAAGTTATGTGGCATAAGTTTTGGAACTCTGTAGACCTTGGTTCAAATCCCAGTTCTGCCATCTACCAGTTGTGTGATTTGGGGCTAATTACATAACCTTTTTGAGGTTTAGTTTTGCTTATTCATTAAATGGTGATAATGTCTACTTTGCAAGGTTTAAGAATTAAATGAGATACTATATGTACAGTATTTAATACATTACCTGGCTTATAATACTTGCTCAAAAAATGGTTGGTGCTATTTTTGATTAAGTTATATATGTATGTATTTTTTAAGTGACAATTCCTAAATAATGTAAGTAAAACTAGAAGATGACAAAACCTTAAAAGGAGGCAACAGGGTGTTAAATAGGTAGCAGGAAGAGTTGAATGAAGAATCGTTGCTGCCACATACAGAAGAAGGGAAAAGGCAAGGAGAGAGCTTTACATTCTCAAGTGTTTTTTAAGAAGTTAAGTCAGACTCATTAAACCAGGTTGTTGTTGTCAGGTGTGGTCGAGTTGGTTCTGACTCATAGTGACCGTATAAGACAGTAGAACTGTCCCATAGGGTTTCTAAGGAGCAACTGGTGGATTTGAACTGCTGACCTGAACCAGGTAGAATAAATAACCAAAAAGCAAACCCGTTGCCGTTGACTCACGGCAACCCCAGGAGTTTTCTAGAACTGCTCCAGAGGGTTTTCTTGGCTGTGATCTTTACAGAAGCAGATCACCAGGCCTTTCTTCCATAGTGCTGTTGTGTGGGCTCTAACCAGCAACCTTTAGGTTAGTAGTGGAGTGTAAACAATTTGTCCCACCCAGGGACCTAGAGTAAATAGGATTTTGCTATTTTGAATGACAGTGTAAATATAAGTACATCACTGAAATAGAGTATGTATAGTGTACGTTTAGGGACCTGTAGTTTTCTCAAATCTCTTAACTACCTTCTTATTCCTAAAGTTCTTTTAACAGAGAAAAGCCATTAATTGTACAATTCTGGGAGAAGGTTTTAATTGCAAGTAATCTGGGAGATAGAGCATATTAATTTAGTTACATAGATTTCCTGAGGGTTGAGCTAATACTAATCAAAAGAAAGCTAGAGTGGGTATGCAGGCAAAATAGATTTGATGAGCTTTTACTGTTGGGCACTTTAAAACTGTTCCAGCTTCTATCCATTCAGTTTCAAATCCACTTCCACATTTTAGGTATCTGTTAGAGCAGCACCCCACTCTCAGTACCAAATTCTGTCTTAATTGTCTAGTGCTTCTATAACAGAAATACCACGAGTGGATGGCTTTAACAAAGAGAA
>NW_004444216.1:904133-907385 GCF_000243295.1 Trichechus manatus latirostris
CTTTGTTCTGTAACACAGTTAAACTGCTTGGAAACAGTTTAATCTTTTCAAGGATTGCTTTTTAAGCTTCGTTAGCTTTGAGTGTGTGTGTGTGTGTGTGTGTGTGTGTGTACGTACTCATACATGTATATCAGTACAGACTCATTGATTCTTATTTTATCTTTTTAACTATGTCCCTGTCATTCTTTGAGCACTTTCTTACTTTCTGACACAAGGTGTTCAGGATCCCTTTGTACTTTTCCTGTCCCAGTCCAAAGAGCCTGATACTTTTTACTGCAGAATGTTATTTGGAAACCAAGATCTTGGTGCTAGGTGTGCTTATTGCTACTGGGACTCATTGTTTCTAAGCTCTCTCAGTGGACATAGCTAAGTGTATGTGTATGTGTATGGGTATATGTGTGTGTGGATATGTGTAATACATTTTTATTTTCGGAAAGGAATATTGAATTAAACAGTGTTGAGGCTGCTAAAAATAAACAAGTAAATATATTCTTGTGCTGCATGACTAAGTTATAGAAGTTACAGGTTCACTGTGTTTTGCATTCCTCAGACAAACAGATTATTTTATTGACCAACTGAATTCTAGGAATTACTTAGATTATATCTGGTGAGGGGGATGACCTGGATGGTGAAGTATCTGGAAACCATGTTATATGAACAGTTGAAGGAGCTGGGAACATTTAGTCTGGAAAAAGAAAGATTAACAATAGCATATACTTATTATCTTATTTGAAAACAGAAGAAGCAGTACATTTATTCTGTGCTCATTTAGAATATGTAGCTAATATACCCCAAGAGTATGGTCCCCGGACACACTTTTAACTCAGTACTAAAGTCACTCCTGAGGTTCACCCTTCAGCCAAAGATTAGACAGGACAATAAAACAATAGCACATGTAGTTCAACCATGTATACGAGACTAAATGGGCACACCAGCACAGTGGCAAGGATGAGAAGGCAGGAGGGGACAGGAAAGGTAGACAAATAGAAATGGGGAACCCATGGTCAAGAAAGGGGAGTGTTGACACATATCACGGGATTGGCAACAATGTCACAAAACAATATGTGTATTAATTGTTTAATGAGAAACTAATCTGCTCTGTAAAGCACAATAAAAAAAAAAAAGCGTATATATAGCTAATACAAGTGAATGGAATTTAAGAGAGACCTAAATTTATCTCTGCTTAAGGAATAATTTGAGACGAGCTCCCTTCCAGTGGAATAAGCTATGTTTAAAACTTCAAACTCAATTATTACCTCTCTTCAATCAGAGGAAAGTTTGTTTACTTTATATAATTAATTTGTGCTGTGAGAAGTTGGAACTACTTGAAAGATGTCTAAGCATGCTTTATTTAATGACTTAGTAGTATGTCTCAGAAGATACAACATGAAGAAAGGATTCCGTTCTACATAAGTGAGAGAAATAATGTGTACCTAGTTTCCTCTTGGATATTTATAATGCACAGTGACATGGAAACCTGGTGATGTAGTGGTTAAGTGCTACGGCTGGCAGTTCAAGTCCACCAGGCCCTCCTTGGAAACCCTATGGGGCAGTTCTGTTCTGTCCTGTAGGGTCGCTATGAGTCAGAATCGACTCGATGGCAACGGGTTTTAGTGACATGTTAAAAGTTCTTAGAAGTCCTCAAGTAAGGAAACATTTGATTTTTTTTTCTTATCCAGTGGATTTAGGGGACAGGTTGGGCTGCAAATGAAAATACAGTAGTCATCTACGTGTACATGGTAAACACCAAGATATCCTTAAGCTGAGATATTTGATGCCATCACCTCGGGATTGACTGAAGATGGAGAAGAGGTCCAAGGACTGAGCTCAGGGAGAAGAGAAGAACCAGCAAATAAACTGAGGAAGAGTAGCTAGAGAGTTAGGAGCAAAACCAAGAGAGTGGTTTCCTACGCAGTAAGTGAATAAAGTGTTCCAGGAGGAGGGAACATGATCAGCTGGGTCATATGCTGCTGATAGGTCCAATAAGATGAACAACTGAGATGTGACCATTATATTTAGCAAATAGAAGTCATTATTGTCTTTAAAGAGAGCTTTCAGTGAAATGTTGGAGGTGAAAGCATGATTTCATTTATGAGAACAGGTAGATAAATTGGAGGAAAACCAAAAAAAACTGAACCCATTGCCATGGAGTCAATTCAGACTCATAGCAACCCCATAGGACGGAGTAGGACTGCCTGTAGGGTTTCCAAGGAACAGCTGGTGGATTCGAACTACTAACCTTTTGGTTGGCAACCGAGCTCCTAAACACTGCACCACCAGGGCTCCAAATTGGAGGAGATAGCAAAATTTTGCTGTGAAGGTGAGGAGAAATGGAACACTTGATGAGCACTTACTGTATAACTTATGTTGTGGACGAAATAGACAGCAGTGAAAAGGATGAGCTATACATACTTTAGCTCATGATTCTACTGAACATCAGTTGCAGTATATTTATAAAAATACTCTTCTCTGTAGTATGCATTTGAATAGGCTGCAAACTGAAGTACTGATTTCCTGAATTACAGAAAATTGCTTCGTATTAGAAGAATGTTGTAGGTGTGTTGTTAGGTGCCATTGAGTTGGTTCCGACTCATAGCGACCCTGTGTATAACAGAATGAAACATGGCTTGGTTCTGTGCCATCCTCACAATAGTAGATATGTTTGAGCCCAGTGGTTGCAGCTGCTGTGTCAGTTCATCTTGTTGAGGGTCTTCTTTTTTTCACTGACCCTCTACTTTACCAAGCATGATGTCCTTCTCTAGGCACTGATAACATGTCCACAGTAAGCGAGACAAAGTCGCGCCATCCTTGCTTCTAAGGAGCATTCTGGCTTTACTTCTTCAAAGACAGATATGTTCTTTCATCTGGCAGTCCATGGTATAGTCAATATTTTTCAACACCATCATAATTAAAGTGTGTCAGTTCTTCTCCAGTCTTGCTTTATCACTGCCCAGCTTTTGCATACGTATGAGGCGATTGAAAAGACCACAGCTTGGGTCAGGCGTACCTTAGTCATCAAAGTGACACCTTTGCTTTTTAAGATTTTAAAGAGGTCTTTTTGCAGCAGATTTGCCCAGTGCAACATGTCCTTTGATTTCTTTGCAGCTGCTTCCATGGGCATTAATCGTGAATCCAAGTAAAATGAAACCCTTGATAACTTCATTATTTTATCCATTTATCATGATGTTGCTTATTGTGAGGATTATTGTTTTCTTTATGTTAGGGGTAATCCATAGTGAAGGCTGTAGTGTT
>NW_004444216.1:917593-918710 GCF_000243295.1 Trichechus manatus latirostris
CTCAAGTCCCGAGAAATGGAAATCAAATGATGACGAGCTGAAAGCAGGATCTAGAGCGAGCAAAAACCAGTGAGCTTTGCCAGAAATTTCATATATATTTGATGCAGGCCACACCCCAGGAAACTCCCTTTCATAACTGCCAAACCACTGAGAATCATAGCCCAACCAAGCTGACACACAACATTAACCACCACACACATTCTTCTTCATAGTAGTCCAGCTTCTCAGATTATTTGCTCAGCATGCAGTGGTGAAAGGCTACAACCCTGACACACCTTTTCCAATTTTTAACCACACAGTATCCCCTTTTTCGTTCAAATGATTGTCTCTAGGTCTACATACAGGTTACGCATGAACACAGTTAAGAGAATTGTGTGCTGGAATTCCCATTCTTCGCAGTGTTACCCCTAATTTGTTATGAACCACACAGTTGAATGCCTTTGTGTGGTCAGTAAAACAGGTAAACATCTTCCTGGTATTCTCTGCTTTCAGCCAAACATCTGCAGTGATACCTCCCATTCTACAACCTCTTCTGAATGTGGCTTGAATTTCTGGCAGTTCCCTGACGATGTACAGCTGCAGCCATATTTGAATTGTCTTCAGCAAAATTTTGCTTTTCTGTGGTATTATTGACCTTGTTCAATAAATTCCACATTCCACTGTATCACCTGTATCACATTTCTTTGGAATGGACACGTGTGGATTTCTTCCAGTCAGCTGGCCAGGTGGCTGTCTTCCAACTTCCTTGGCATAGACAAGTGAGCGCTTCCAGTGTTGCATCCTTATGTTGAAGCATCTCTGTTGGTGGTATCAATTCCCGGGGCATTGTTTTTCGCCTATGCCTTCAGTGCAGCTTGTACTTTTTCAGTACTGTCGGATCTTGATCATATGCTACCTCCTGAAAAGGTTGAATGTCTACCAATTCTTTTTGGTACAGTGACTCTGTGTATTCCTTCCATCTTTTTTTTATACTCCCTGTGTTGCTCAATTTTTTTGCCCATAGAATCCTTCAGTATTGTAGCTCGAGGCTTGAATTTTTTCTTCAGTCCTTTCAGCTTGAGAAATGCCGAGCATGTTCTTCCCTTTTGGTTTTCTAACTCTAGATCTTTGCACATTT
>NW_004444216.1:918810-919787 GCF_000243295.1 Trichechus manatus latirostris
TTGAAGGGGAGTTTCCTTGGGCATGTGGCCTGCATCGAGTGTGGGCAGACGTTCAGGCAGGGGTTGGGGGCTTTTGCTCGTTCTAGATCCTGCAGTTGCCTCCTGTTCATCTGACCTCCAGTTCTTGGGACTTGAGCTAGCAGCTTACCTGTGGTCTTGCCTGTTGATGTTGGGATTCGTGGATCTTCACAGCCTGTAATCAATAGCCCTACTCTCCAGCCTGCTGATCTTGGGTTCGCCAGCCCCTGCGGTTACGTGAGTCAGGAGAAGCCTCTTTCTTGACCCACGGACTATTGACGTTACAGCCTCTACAACCACGTGAGCCATTTCCTTGATATGAATCTCTTTATATATATATATTTATACACTTTACTGGTTTTGCTTTTCTAGAGAACCTAGTCTAAGAAAATTATAAAACTTTGTCTTCTCAAACCACCCTTTGAAATCTTCTGTTCAGCACTTATACTTCATCATTTCTTTCATTAGCTTTAGGTACTGTACATTCAAGAGCAAGTTTCAGAATCACTTCTGACATGCATTATGGTCTTGTCTTTCTTTCCTTTCTTTTTAATGGCCTTTCACTTTTTTCATGTATAACATCCTTGATGTGATTCCACAATTATTCTTGTCTTCGATCATTAGTGTTCAGTGCATCAAATCTATTCTTGAAATGGTCTCTAAATTCAGGCGGGATACATTCAGGTCATACTTTGGCTCTCATGGACTTGTTTTAATTTTCTTCATTTTCGACTTGAACTTGCATATGCGCGGTTGATGGTCTGTGCCATAGTTGGGCCCTGGCCTTGTTTTGACTGATGATATTGAGATTCTCCATCGTCTCTTCCACAGATGAAGTCAATTTGATTCCTATCTGTCCTGTCCAGCGAGGTCCACATATACAGTCGTCATTTATGTTGTTGAAAAAAGGCGTTTCCAATGAATAAGTCGTTGGTTTTGCAGAATTCTGTCGTGCTATC
>NW_004444216.1:920905-946293 GCF_000243295.1 Trichechus manatus latirostris
CCTTTTGGTTAGCAGCCAAGCCCTTAACTACTGCGCCACCAGGGCTCCTATTGTTGGTGTAGTGGCTGTTAAATTGTGTTACATTCCTGAATTTCTAGGCAGTTTAGGCCAGTTGGCTTGGTCGTTAGTGGTACTGTGATATGGAGCAAAGCATCCAAACTTCATTTTTATTAACTCTGAATCAATGATCTATGTGTATTAGTAGTAGTATTATATAAGATAGTATATTTGGTGATGAACCATATGCTTATAAATTTAAAAATGACCTAGTTTCAAGAACAGTACCTTTGTCCTCAGAGGTATTTTGATACATTAAAAACCATGCATCCTAGTTTTAAATATGAACACTGTAACTATAGGAAAAGAAAACCCAGGCAACACAATTTGTTTCTTTTATCCCCATTTCCACTTCACCATTAACCTTCCATCTGCCTTCTTAGAACTAATTACAAGCCCAGTGTGTAAGTACAATTATTAGGTAAAAAATAGCCACCTAATATGCTAGATAATATTTTGGAATAGATTTACATAAATGCATCACATTTGTGAATATTAGGATTCCAATTTACTGAAGCTGTAACTATTTTGTAATTGAAGTTTAACAAATCTTTGTTTCAAGTTGTGATTTTTATCAAGCTTCTATATAGATGTATTTTAAGAGACAATTAATTATAAAAAGTATAGGAAAAATAGCAGGCCCAGCCCTGCTCTGCACATCTTCCCTTTCGCCGGTACAAGTATTGCCAGCTCTTTTAACGGATATTTTATTTACCTCCATACTTACAGATATGTATGTGCTAACCTCTGTAGGGAATAAACTTCCAGTTATTTGCAGGGTGGAGAAGACGTGGTCACTCAGTAGCGTGGAGTGCAAGAAGGGATCTGCTCCTTGAACAGCTTTCAACCAGTCTTGCTCTTTTTAGTCTCACCTTCACTCTCACTTCCACTGGTGCCTGAGCTGCCAGTCCCTGAACCTTTTGTTAATTATATGGTGTAAACTAGTTGATTTTATCCTGTTTCCACTGCTACCTTCTGCGTTCTAAGATCTGCTAAGTCCATTACTAATTATGTATCTTTTTCAAGTTTCCTTTTTGTTGTTTTCTCTTTGTTCTTCCTGTGCTTGTGTGTGTATGTCTTTGCTGTAGTTTCAGTTGGGTGAAGTAAGATGCCTGTGTTTAGTATCCTGTCTTTTTTTTGGAAGTTTGAAATATTTAAATCTTAAGTTACTCTTTATATAATTGAGTTATTTGAACTCTATTGCTTATATATTCTCACAACTTAATTTTCTATGGTGATATGTGTTTAGAAGAACCCAGAGTAACTTCTTAAATCTGTCAGAACAAGGAAAAAATTATTTTAGACAGAGGAAGTAACATCAGGACTAGAAGGAAAACATGAACGTGTATGGTATATTTGGGATCCCAAGTGGCTAGATTATAGATTATGGTTGGGAGGTGAAGTAGGCCTCGGTAAGAGGTCATGCGTGCAAAAGAAGGTAGAGATGATGGATGTTAACGACTGTAAATGTAGTCAATCTATGGTCAGGTTGTAAAAGAAGGGCCTTGTACACTGTGCTAATTAAACTCTTAGGCAGTGAGAAATCATTAGAGATTTTTAAGCAGAAAAGGAAAATGATGAGATCAGTATTTTAGAAAGATAAATGGTGAAAGTGGAGAAACGGTAACAGACTGTTAGTAATAGATCACATGGGCTTGCACCAGGGTTATGATAGTAGAACCAGGGAGGGGTCGTATGAGACTTATATTGGAGGCATCACCAATAGACTATATTAATATATTCTTTCATATTTATTGAATGGCTCCTAATTTTAAAAAATTATCATAGCGCTCTTATGAAAATGCCTCACAGGAAGGGAGCAGTTGGCAAACGAACATAGAAGGCACGTGTTATGTGCATAAAAATACATTAATGTTGTTTTAATTTTACTCAGTAGCATTTTTGATGATGAGATACAGTTAGCAATGCTCTATCTCTAAATTAAATGATTTTGAAGGTCTGCTAACTCTAAGCCATTTCGATACCATTTAGTGCATTACTAAGGAGCCCTGGTGGCACTGTGGTTAAAGCACTTGGCTACTAATGGAAAGGTCAGTAGTTCAAACCCACCAGCCATTCTGTGGGAAAAAAGATGTGGTAGTCTGCTTCTGTAAAGATTTACAGCCTTGGAAATCCTATGGGCCAGTTCTCTGTCCTTTACGGTTGCTGTGAGTTGGAATTGACTTAAAGGCAATGGGTTTGAGTGTTTTTTTGTTTGTATAGTGCATTATTATTTTGACAAAGAATAGCTGGAGCACTGATGTAGTTAATGTTTTTACTAGAGGCCAGTAATAAAAAACCAGTTGTCATAGAATGAGCTCTGACTTACGGTGATCCCATGTGTGTCAAAGTAAGACTGGGATTCATAGGGTTTTCAATGGCTGATTTTTTTTTTTTGGTAAGTAGATTGCCAGACCTTTCTTCCGAGGTGCCTCTGGGTGGACTCAAACCTCCAATCTTTTAGTTAGTGGCCAAGTATGTTAACTGTTTGCACCACCCAGGAACTCTGAGACCAGTAATAGCATATCCTTATTTGAGTAGAGCCTGATTGGTTAATGGTAAAATTTTATTGTGAATAAGTGAGGAAGTTAAACTGTTCAAGTGAATTATTATTTATTTTTCCAAGTAGCACAGCAATAAAATAAGTACTAACCTAATACACTATCAATTAGGTATTTAAAGGATCTTTTAAACATTAGAAAGAAGCCCAAAAGAATAGTACAGGTTTTGTGAGCACAAGCTAAAGTTAAAGAACCCTGAAATTTAAAAAGTTACTTTAAAGGGTTGTCTTAGATTTGAAGATAGCACAAAACATTTCTAGTAATACAGGTTTGGAAAGAACTTACTAACCTACAGTTGTGTCTTAGACTATTTATGTATTATTTTTCTTGCCTGAAATATACTAAGCAGTGGTTCCATTTAAGAAAACAAAAATTATAAATATTCCTATAATGAATTGGTATAATAGAAAATGGATAGCTCTATTTATTAGACCTCATTTTGCATTTTCGCTTTTCTACCCTAACATTGAAAACAACTTTGACCGTATAGTGTGTGGTGTTTACTCTTCACAATAATTCCAAGAAATATTATCCTCATTTCAGCTGAAGAATTTAAACGTTTCCAAGAGATAGTGACAATTTATAGGTCACATGATTAAAAAGTAGCAACCCTGAAACTAGAAGGTCTCCTTCTGCCCATACCATGTACCTTCTACCAGAATTTCATTTTTTTTTTTTCCCGAAAACGTTCAATATCAGTATGAGAAGTTTGAATTGAACCTCAGCATCTGTTACCCTTTTAAGGGCAGAACAAATTTGTTCCCAGAGTCTGAGTTCTTAAAATTGCTTGTTTAGCTGTGGAGGAGGCACTGAGTTATATTTAACTTTAGCATTTAGGAATGGAGTTGGACTAGACTTGTTAGGTTTGAATTTAACTCCTTTTCATTGGACATTTTAGTTCTGCAGACAGTTTTATATTGGTTAATTGAATGACATGCCAGCAAGTACAACTAGTCATATTGATTATTCTTCACAATATGTTAGTACCTTTTAATGTTAGGAAAGAGTATATTTGTGTGTTGATGTGCGTGTTGGGGTAGTGCAGGAGTCGGACAGGTAGAATTTTCAGTGCTAGCTTCTTAGAGTCATTCTTTTGCGATGGCACTTTGGTTGGAAACTTTTTAATTTGGTTTGTAAACATTTGTGCTAAATATAGACTAGAAGCTATAGGGGAATTCAGAGCTAGTAAAGACATTGGCCTGCTCTCAAAGAACTTGATGGGGACAGGGCACATACAGACAAGTAAACAAAAATCTATAAAAAACAGAATATAGTCAGTGTAATGAGGACACAGGGCAGATGAGAAATTCAGAATGGAAGAATTTGGGAGAAACTTGTTGATAAAGTGGAATTCAGGAGGCCTTATCAAAATCTTAACTTGTTTTTGGAAAGAGAGGAGCAGTGTTAATTTTGGCACAGAGATAGAAAAGAGTAGGAAGTGTGGTATAGTTGAAATGTAAGATATATTAGAAAACTGATGAGCAATAATGTTGGGCAAGTAGATAAGGGACCAGGTTGTAGAGTGTCTAAATACAAGTATAAGGGTTATGGATTTTGTTCTGTAAGCAGGAGAGAGTGGTAGAGGATTGCTGAACAGGATACTGACAAGATCAGAGTTTGAGGAGG
Source organism: Trichechus manatus latirostris (assembly GCF_000243295.1). NCBI lineage: Eukaryota > Metazoa > Chordata > Mammalia > Sirenia > Trichechidae > Trichechus > Trichechus manatus. Next base: position 925,150 of record NW_004444216.1, read on the forward strand.
TTAACATAGCTAGCTCCCTTTTAAAAATAACACGTTTTCCATTTTGTCTGAAAGTTTCCACTATGTTCCATGTGTGTAATATTGATTTAACTAATACTGATATTTTCGGGTGTGTTAGTAAAGGAATTTGGAAGAACTTGTGTAGATTATTAAAATTGTTATTTTGGTTTAACCTTTTTTAAAGAGCTGTGAAATGTTGGGCTAGATGGCACTGGTGAGAAACGGAGATCCAGAGAGCTCAGTAACTTACTCAGGAGCACACAACTCTGAGTGTCAGAACTCGGATCTAGCACCTAATCCTCCTGATGGTTAGGCATTCCTTTTTCTCTGCTATGCTTCCTCTACTGTATATTACACTGTACTGGGTACTGAGTGAGGCGCAAAGGAATAATTCCACCGGTTTTTTCCTCAAGAGTGTTTACATATGACCAAGTGACCCATGTGGTTATATTGCCTTGCATTTCTATTTAAGTGCTTTATTTATTAGTAGAGATCATGCTGGAAGGGAGAGATCAAGCTTCAGCATTTTTTAATCTAAAAGAGCACTTGCGTAAGAAACTTCATCTTGGAGGAAGTAGGATTTGAACTGACTTAGAAGGATGGCTAAGCTGAGAAAAGGATGGAGTGGAAATGCAGTGCAAGCAAAATGTCAGGGGTGGGCATAAATTGTTTTCTGCACATAGTGAGAGTATCTATCATGCTGGAACAGAGAAAAACATTTTTTTTAGAATAACGAGAAAAGTACATTGTAACATGGAGTATTGATAGACTTATTTTTCTAACATGGGGAATGGTTAAAAATCTTACAGTTTCTGTGAGTAAATCTGTACAAAGAATACTTACTAGTCATTAGTATACTTGATAGTCAGATTCTATAAAGACAGACAACATACTGACTCTTCTATAATCATCTTTTTCTTCTCTGGTCTTTGGCATCATAAATGCATTTTGTGTGAAACCTGACATAGTAAAGAATAATTTCAGATGTTTTGCAAAGGTACAATTAAAACTGCAAGAGAGAATTCAGAGTAACTGTCTATAGCAAAATTTAAATATTATACCTGCAATTAGCCTTGTGGTTTTAGGATTGGATTATTTTTATATCATAATATCTGTCCTTCTATCAGTTGATCAGAAAGATTAAGATCCTCTGTTCATAGTACCCAATAAGTTTTTTATGCTACTTTTTTCTGTAAAGTGACCTTAGTGCCATAATTCAATGTTAAAACAGTTATTTGACATGAACTATCGTAACCATACCATACTCGTTGCCGTCAAGTCAATTCGGACTCATAGCGACCCTGTAGGACAGAGTAGAACTGCCCGTAGGGTTTCCAAGGAGCAATGGGTGGATTCGAAGCAGCCGAGCTCTTAACCGCTGCTGCACCAGGGCTCCATCATAACCATAAAACCTATACCTCTACCTCCACTGTCATGGAGTCAAAGGAGTTGGAAAGACTTAAAAAAATCTTTATTCAGGAAATCCTTTGTTAGTATATTCTTGCTGCTCATACTCATGTGAAATTTGGATATGTTTGAGTATGCTTTGTCAGATGTCTGATTCAGAAGGCTATCTCAGCATGCTGTAAAACTTGTTTTAAAAATAGGTATGAGCCACTCAGTGTCACTGAAATGTTGTTGACACAATGGAAAACTATTAAATGAGTTTGCAGAGCAGATCGTAACTTTACTGAAGAAAGGTGTTTTTGTTTCAAACAAACATAACTAAAGACATTTAGAACATTTTATGTACCTAGCTTACTGTTGCAGTTGATTTTAGAAATTTATTACTAAATGTAGATTGGTAAAGCCAAAGTATATAAAAAAATTATCTCTCAGATCATTTTATTTTGAAACAGGCAATCGTTACCTCACTTTCATTGAAGCCTCTTTTTTAAAATCACTGTGACCATTTAAATATTTCCTAAATATATTAAATAGCTCTTATGTTTAATAGAGTGGGTGAATAAAAAATCCTTTTGTATTTTGTATATGAAATGTGTATTATTTATATACTCTCGGGGTTAGTAAGAGGATGTTTGTCTTAGTAGATAATCTAGAATTTTTGTCAATAAATATCATTAACTGAATAATAGAGAAATCAAATAGCAAGAAAAGTTGCAAAGGCCTTTTTCAAGTCAGGAGATTAAAGTGAAAAATTTAGATATTCTCATACTTTTGTACCATTTTTCATACTTTGCATGTTTTTGAGGGGGGAAAGGACTATAATCAGTTTGGAAAACATACATGATTGTCTTGACAAACAAATATAACGAAGGTGTAAATGTCTAATGGATAGTCCTCTAGTGGAATCTATGGAGAAAACCCCTAGGACAAAGTGTGGTTAAAAATTAATGAGTCACCCTGGAGACCTGTAGGTTGGAAACACCAAAATGGGAGATTTTTTTTAAGTCAGTAAAGGAAAAGCTTCCCCAAAAAACTTTGGTGAGAGAAATGAAGGTGGCCACACCTGACGGAGAGACTTCAGTGGAGGTGAACTCTGAAATCTCTAAATCTGTGTGTGTATAGTTCAGAACTGACATTGCCATCTTATGATTATCTTATGATAATGTTAACAGAGGCTGATTACCTGTATTCCTTCCCTAAACTGTTTGCTACGTTTAAAAAAGGAAGTATAAATGCTTCCTAATTCCTGGATTGGGGAACTTATTTTTTATATAAAAATGAACATTAAAAATAATTTTTAATTGATCATCTACTGTATGTCCTGGACTGTGGTAGGCATTTTATGTATATTATTTTCCTTATCTGTCATTTAAAAAAAACCCTGTAGCAAATAGGTGTTTTTTTGTTGTGTGCCGTCAAGTGGATTTCAACACATAGTGAACCCTGTGGGACAGAGTGGAACTGCCCCATAGGTTTTTCAAAGCTGTAATCTTTACATAAGGAGTCCTGTGGTGGAGTGGTTAAAATACTCGGCTGCTAACCAAAAGATTGGCGGTTCGAACCCACCAGTTGATCTGAGGGAGAAAGATGTGGCAGTCTGTTTCCATAAAGATTTGCAGCCTTGAAAACCCTATGGGGCAGTTCTGCTCTGTCCCATAGGATCACTGTGAGTCAGACTCAATGGCAGTGGGGTTTTTTGGTAATCTTTACATAAGCAGATTGGTACATATTTCTCCTGAGGAGTGGCTGGTGGGTTAGAATTGGCGGACCTTTTGGTTAGCAGCCGGTGCTTTAACCCATGCACCACCAGGGCTACTTAAAGATGGGTAACTATAAACCAAAAAAACCAAACCTGTTGCCATCGATTCTGACTCATAGTGACCCTGTGAGGTCCAGAGAAATTAAGTAATTTATTCAGTATGACACATAGTATTACACACAGTATTACACAAAGCCAATATCTGAATCCAAGTCTTTGGACTCTAATGCTCTTCTTTCCATTATGCCAGGATATTTCACAGGAATTTCAAAACATAGTTTGCTTGAATTTGATCGGCTAAAGATGAAATTATTAATATCCTAGGAAAGGAAATAAAATAATCTGGTCTATAACACTATCAAAAATACAGGCATTAAGTAAATTCTCCTTTAAATTTTTAGAGATTGATCATCTGAACATTTGAGCTTGCTGATGATAATTTTCATTATATTTGACTATTAATATGCTCAAGAAGTATATATGCTTGCAGGAATGGTATATAAAACCTCTGGTATTTTATTTTCCCTTGGCAAACTCTGTAGTGGTAGCATCTCTACAGTTGCAGATCTGCATGTGCTCAGCAGAGTGCTTTACTACCAGGATTTCCATGAGCTCCTGTCTGGCCTTGAATGATTTTGGTTTGTAATGAGTTCTAGGGCCAGTATTGCATTTGAACTGGTTTTAGGCTCATCCTTACCACCATACCAGAGGCACCCTCTGTGCCTTATAACCAATAAAGTATTTCAGAGTTAACTTCTGGAATTCTGTCTAGGGCTAAGGAACCATCAAGTTTAGTACCCAATACTGTTTTTAGACAAACACAGGAAAGATGGTTATGAAATGATGTGTGATAAATTTCTAAATATTAGTAAATTTTGATTCCTGTAAAATTAATTCTATTATTGGCCTAGTATTTAACATAAGTTACTTAGGCTTCTCCAGTTATTTGATTTTTGTTCAATTTTATGTTACTGAGTATCAGGAAAAATAAGATTATAAATTTTGGCATCTTTGTTAAACCTTTCACTAGCAATAATAATTGATAGTAATTGTTCCTAGATAGAAACTGTAGCAAAAGCTGATCTATTACTGAGTGAATGAATGGATTTCTATTACCTGTGATTTTCAGCATGAAAAACTTCCAGTATAAACTAGCAAATTCTGGAATTTATTTTAAAGTCTTATTTTTTAAACCAACAATCTATTTTGTAAGAAAAGTCAAGTGTTACATTCATGCAGAAAGAACATTCTTTTATTATGGCAGCTGATTTTTGTTTACTTAAGGCAACCTGTTGCTAAAATAGTAATGAGGAAGACTGTAATATAAGTACAGTCATACACCCCTTGCTCTGCAAGTAAGCAGAGTACTGTGTATGCATGTTGTTCAGTTTCCTTTTGGAAGGTGGAAGTAAAGTAGTTTGTATGCTTTTATTTCTTGTACAGCCTACAATGACTAAAAATGACTAATGTGTGATTTCGGTGGAATAAATGGCGTCCAAAGTCACAGATGCTATAGTCTGGTATCAAAAGAAGGTAAGTTGATAGTCAAAGCTTTTAACTTTTAAAATGTTTTTATTCCAAAAATGCATATTTATTTTGTGCTATAGATTTATATCAAATACTACCTAAAATATGACAAGATTAATTTTAGGATCTTTTGAATAGAAAGGGAAGATTATTTTTGTTTTCCTTGTGCTAATTTTACTTGTAAATAAGTTAGAAAGATGATGCTTAAAAATATACTGTATACTTTTTATTCTTACGTTGTCAAAATAGATTAGTTATTATCAGTTATAAATAAAACAAATCTCCAGGATTATGGATATAATTAACATTTTGTAAAAGTATTAAAATTTTTCTTGCTTTAATTTCTTTTATAACTATTAACAGAAACTACAGTTTTTAATATTTCTTATAAGTTATAATTCAGCAGCTCAAACTTTACAGTAAAAAGGGGACTGTTTATATTTTCCAAACTGAAAATAAAAATGTTTATTTTGATGTTTTAGGATTAGTTTTCATAAGTACTTTACTAGCTGTGTCATCCTATACGTTTAAAACTAAATTTCAGCAATGTAATGTTTTCCTTTATAAAGTCTGTAAGAATAAATGTCTTTTTTTGAAAATATAGTAAATTGTTTACTTGGTGAAGAATGTCGTTTACTTTCTCTGAAATGTATGTTGTTATATGTAGTATCTTAGATGTTTATTGTGTGTAGTGAGTCATGTTTGTTTTTGCATTTTAAAACATTTTGATGCCTTACTCTTGAGGTCTCTATTAACAAAGTGTAATTATATATTTAAGACTTTTTGTATTTGGGGAAAATCAGCAAATTTTTATATTTAGTTGAATTAGAAATAAGTGGTAATTGAAACATTTTAAATATTAGATAAACCTAAGAATACAGTTGGTCTTTCCATCTATTATTTGTTTTCTGGGTAGAATACGTCACAGACATGCAGTATCACATTTTTTATATAAAGTACTCAAGTGAAAGTATTGATGCTGATCATCCAATTAGTTGAGTCTTTTATGGTTCTGTATTAATGTCACCTTTGTTTTTTTTTTTTAACTTACAGTCAACTTAAAAACCAGCCTGCTTAGCTAAAGAAAACTCTGAATTAAAAAAAAAAAACTAAAAAAAAATTTTCTACAAAAATCTTTGAAATTTTTTCTCTTTCCTATTTTGTACTTTATAGGAATTAGTAATGTTTATTAAACATTTTCTGTATTTGGCTTTTTATGTTAAACACTTTTAACTACGCTGAAGAGCATTTATAGAACATACTGGGTTAACTGACTTTTCTTGAGATAGGAGGGTTTGAAATATTGTGCTCACATTCTGTTAGCTTGGTGACCACCTCTCTTATCTGAGGGTTATTTACCTAGCACCTTTGGATATGTGCAACCAAAAAATTATCCTGAGCAACCATAACAGATGTCACAAAATATAGCAAATGTAATTGTGTATTTTATCTTAGAGGAGATTCCAGAACCATTAACCGGATCTAATTTGTCCTATATTTTTCTTTGGCTTTTATTTTTTTTTTTCTTGAATAATTTAAAAGATTAGTTAGGCTTGCAAAAAATAGCAGCCGCTAGCACTTAGTACTACTCTTTCCTTTTCTTCCCCAGCCTCTGAGTTCTGTTCACCAGAGGCAATCCTTTAAATTCTTTATAGCTCAGTGGTTCTCAAACCAAAGTTCTATCACCCCTCATCCTTTGTAGGGAGTTTGAGAGGCAGGGGTTGGAAATGTGGGAGGTGAAGTTTTGGTTTTCATGATTACTTTTGGGGAAATACTGGCATTTGTGGGAAGGAGTGAGGGGTACTGAATGTAATTCATTGCTCTAAACCAGAGTTGGCAAACTTTTTCTGTAAAGGGCTAGATAGTAAGTTTTAGGCTTTGAGAGTCATAAGGTCTCTGTGGAAACTACTCAACTCATGGTCTTTCAAAGAAGTAACTTGCCCAAGGTCACACAGACGGTTAACCAGTATTAGGCCTCAGCTTTCAACTCTGAAAACCTGTGCTGTTATTTACCTTTAAGATTATCCTTCGTGCATCAGTCAGGATTCTTTTGCAAGACAAGTCCAACTCAAATTATCTTTAGCAAACGAAAGGAAATTTATTGGCTTTCACAGTTAAACCATGGGAAGGTCTATGGTGAAGCTTATTTCAAGGTTGACTGAATCCCAAGACCAGAGCACCATCAGATGTGTCTGTCTCCCTCTTTTTCTTTCCCTCTTTTCTGGAGTTGGCTACATTTTCCCACCACAGACTACTCTCTCCATGTTGTAGAATTATGCCCCGAGGCATCAGCAGTTTCCTTCCTATTCTTTTAGCACCATGAGAAGAAAGGATGTATAGTTGGCTGGAATACAAGGATTTCATACTCAAATCTATTCCTGACCTTTTTTCTAGTTGGAAGAGCCTCTATTTTGTTAGGGAATGCATTCTCCTCCACAGAGCCTATGGCCCGGAAGTATGTATCTGAAGTCCCAGCTGGGGTTATTCCTGATTAGTTTCAGATAATCATGGGATTCTGTTTCTCTTGTCAGTGATTGACTTAGAAAGGGACTTGTATTCCAGTTCTGACCAATGAGACACGAAAGGCTGCAGGGAAAAGTTTCCCATCTCTTAAAAAGAGACCCAGTAATAACACAACTTACATAATGTTTATTATGTGCCAGGCATTTTAAAATTATAATTTAGTTTAAGTAGATGAATGAAATGAAATAGAGGATCTTTTTTCCTGTCTCTGGACATTGGTGGGTGAGGCTCTGCTGCCTGAAGCAGTTGTAGTCACCTGGCTTCCATGAGGGGAGCTTGCTAACCAGTTGAGCATGGCAGAGTTGAAAGATGGAAAGAACTTGAGTTTTTCAGAACTCTTTGAGCCACAGAATTAATCACACTGGAAATGCTCTACTCTGGGACTTCTTGTATGAGATAATAAATCCTCTTATTTTTTTTTAAGTCATTTGAAGTTGCCTCTGGGTGGATATAGTAGTAGATAGAAAATTAAGATCTACCAACATAGAAGTATTAAGCCATGGATAAATGAGCTTATTACATTTTCTCTTAAGTTTTTTTCTTCTTGAACCGTGTTCTCATATGCACTATTAAATCTTTAATGGAATTTTTAAGTACTATGCTTTATAGTATGGTGTGCTTGAAAGAGCACTGTGCTTGGAATCAAGACCTGCATTTGATTTTGTGACATTCACCAGTTTGAAATTTTGAACACATTACTTAGTCTCTCTGAACCTCAATTTCTTCTTTTGTAAACTGAGGCTAATAGTGCTTTCCCTGTTTACCTCATCAAGGAGCCCTGCTGGTGCAGTGGTTAAACCACTTCGCAGCTAACCGAAAGGTCAGCGGTTCGAACCCACCAGCTGCTACATGGGAGAAAGATGTGGCAGTTTACTTCCAGAAAGATTTACAGCCTTGGAAACCCTTTGGGGGCAGTTCTTCTATGTCTTATAGGGCTGCTATGAGTCGGAATCAACTCGATGGCAATGGGTTTGGGTTTTCTTTCTTTTTGGGGGGTTTTATGTACCTCACAGAGTTAAGAGGAAGTAAATTATCTTTAAATATGATTTTTAAGAGTTTTTTTTATAGCCATTTATGAATTGTTTAATAAGTAAGTATTGTTCATAAAAATAAGGTTCTTATAATAAGTGAGAAATTAAAGTGGTTTCCAGTACCCAACAGCTTCCCTAATCACCATATCTGTGCTGCACGTACTCCTTCCATCTGACCAAAGAAGTATGTTCATAAGGCAGCCAGAGATGGTACTTTACCCTTTTGGCCACAGTGATCGGTCCAGGTATATCCAGATAACCCAAGCTGTCCTTTCATAAACTTGTGAAAATCTGGAGCTAGTGGAAAAGACTCTTACCGGTGTGAGTTATGTAAGTCTGAAGCATCCTCCAGACGTGTTACCACATCATGGAGAAAATCGTGGACAAAAGAAGACAATGAGACAGCACTACAGAGGGCCAGGAGTGGGGAAAAAAAAAACCAAAGCAACAGGCCAGCATGGTGCTCTGATACCTGGATTCAGCCTGCCCTGAGATTAGCTTCACTCTTGATTTTTGGGTGGTTTAGCCATGTCAGCAATGAATCTCCCCTGTTTTTTTTTTTTTCGATATTGCTGAAGCTAGTTCGAATTGAATTTTTGCATGCAAAGGAAAGAGTCCTCACAAATGCATGGAGGCAGGATAGATAGATAGATAGGTAGGTAGGTAGATAGATAGATAGATAGATAGGTAGGTAGGTAGGTAGGTAGGTAGGTAGGTAGGTAGGTAGATGATAGATATACATTTATACATATACATACATATATATGTGTGTATGTATGTATATATGTATTTAATTTTTATTGAAGTATAATATACAATTACATAGATTATAAGTGTTCAGTTTAATGAATTTTTACAAACTGAACACTTGTGTAAACCAGGACTCAGATCAAGAATGTTACCAACTTTCCAAAAACCTTCATACTTTCTTTCAATCACAACCCATCCTATCTCCCTTCTTCCCCCCAAGGATGACTACTGTTTGAGGCAGTATATTTCAGTAGTTAACAGGAAAACAAGTTTTTTTGGTTGGAAAGCAAGAATTCGAATCCTTATTCTTGAAAGTCTATACGATTTTGGACAAGTCACTTCTCTGAATTTTACTTTCTTCATACGTATAATAGGATTATAGTGTCATCTTTTATATTTATTGTATTAACTGACTCGATATATGTAAAGTGTTACCATAGTACTCCAGACAGAGTAAAACCAAAAACCAAACTTATTGTTGTCGAGTCGATTCAGACTCATAGCAACCCTGTAGGATAGAGTGGAATTTTCCTGTAGGGTTTCCAAGGCTGTAAAACTTTACAAAAGCAGACTGCCACATCTTTCTCCCGCAGAGTGGCTGGTAGGTTCGAACTACCGACCTTTTGGTTAACAGCCCAGCGCTTAACCACTGCGCCACGAGGGTTCCTCCACACAGAGTAAGCCTTCAATAAATAATAGCTATTTCTGTGTTTATTATTATTATTATCACTTCCCCAAACCTATCAGAGTACTTTATTTCATGGATTCTAAAGGTGGATTTTCTGAGTGTCTCACAGCAACAGGTTCGGTTTGGTTTGGTTTGTGCTATTATCTAACTTCCTTCATAGAAATCATAGAAATGTAGAGAAGGAAACAAAATAAAACAAAAAAAAACCAAACTCATTTCCGTCGAGTTGATTCCAACTCATAGCAACCCTATAGGACAGAGTGGAACTGCCCTATAGGGTTTCCAAGGAGCCTCTGGTGGATTTGAACAGCTGAGCTCTTCACCACTGCACCATCAGGGCTCCAGAGACGGAAAGGTACCTTAGAAATTAACCTTTCAATATCTTTATTTTGGGAGTCCCTAGGTGGCACTCTGCTACTAGCCGAAAGGTTGGCAGTTCAAACCCACCCAAGGGCACCTCGGGAGACAGGCCCAGCGATCTGTTGCCGAAAGGTCACAGCCTTGAAAACCCTATGGAGCAGTTCTACTTTGCACACGTAGGGTCACCATGAGTTGCAATCAACTTGATGGCAGCTAACAATAACAACAACAACAGATCTTTATTTTACGGATGAAGAAACTGAGACACTAAGAGATAAGGTTTTGTTTTTTTTTAAACCTAGTTTAGAGATCTTGTCAGCTGTAACAGGAGTTACAGAATTTCACTTTTTGAACTAGCAGTACCTTTGCTTAATAGAGATGGCAGATTCAACTCCCATGGGTAGAGAAAATGGAAAAACAGAAAAAAATACCTTGCATCGTTCCCTAGCAATAGGCTTCTGGGCTGCTATACAGGTAATGTTTATAAACATCAAGGGGATCTATATGCAGTACTCCTGGGTATAAAAGTACTAAGTTCTCAAAAAAAATCAGTAGAAAATTCTTTAGCTGTTTTTAAGGTTTTTGAAATAGCGTTTTCATCATCTTCAGGCACTAAGATTACATAAAAACCTAGATGCCTAGTATTATTATGTATTTGTCCTCTTTACAAGTTGAGTATTTGCTAATAGAAGGTTATTTTTGTTTTGCAAATACTTTGGTATGTCAGAATTAGGAATTTGTACATAGTACATAACTTCTTTGAAATACGGTATTTACTCATTTGTTTATTAACTTCTTTATTTGGATAAATGGAATAGTTATTTCATTAAATGGACACACTCATTTGCCTACAGTAGTACATAACTTCTTTGAAATACTACATTTACTTATTTATTTATTGACTTCTTTATTTTGGGTAAATGGAATAGTTATTCCATTAAAAGGAAACACTCATTTGCCTACAGCAGTTGGCAGATATGATGCCTAAAAATTAAAGTAGTTGTTTACACGGATATGAGGAGATCCAAGAAACAATGTTATTTGAACAGAAATGAAGTTCTTTTATGAATAAAGCTACTCATACCTATTGAGATTTGGGAAGAAAAATATTTTATGACATACTGGAAAACTGTAGGCTCTAACCTCTTTCGTTCTCTGATGAGTAGGTTTAAAATAGAGATGTTAGTGAAGGATATAATGTTTGCCAGTTATATTCCAAATACCTTGCAGTCAGTTTATATTTAACCATGGTAATGAACATAGTGGTGAAGTAAGTTGTTAGGTTGCCGTTGGCAGCCTAAAATTAGGCAAATGTACCACCTCTGAAAGACCTGAGAGTGTCTAAAACAGTGTTGTTATTAACCTGCTCTATGTTTATAGTTCTACACAGAATGACATTTATAAATGCTGTTTAACAGGGTACTGTAGAAGCTAAATTGCTCTTTGCCAGATGGCCCATAGAGTTTATCCAAGTGAAAGCTGTTAATTCAATACCGAGGACTGATTCACAGAGAAGAAAATGCTGGAGAAAGGTATTTAAAAAAACAAACAAACAGTTGCTGTCAAGTTGACTCTGACTCATGGCAGCCCCACGTGTGTCAGAGTAGAATTGTACTCCATAGGGTTTTCAAGGCTGTGACCTTTCAGAAACAGATCACCAGGCTTTTCTTCTGAGACACCTCTGTGGGTTCAAACCGACAACCTATTGGTTAGTAGTCAAGCGCTTAACCGTTTGCACTACCCAGGGAGAAAAGTATATAACCTAAAATGTTTTCCACTCAAACTTTTGCCCATAATTAATATCCCTATTAAGATACATTTTAATTGGTAATTTAAAAATGAAATCTTAAACTTTAGTTTGCTTTCTGTTTTGAGTGTCTTGCCCCCACCCCCTATTATTGGGTTAGAGTTACATACAGATAAAAGAGTTCTGGTTTACCGGGTTTATGCAAAAGGGGATTGCTGCATAACTCTATAAACAGGTAAAAGTATAGAAAGAGCAAGTTAGTAAGGTGGCCTTACTTAATTTTTGTAGAGCTCTGGGAAATTGGATGAGGTCTTTAGTTTTCCAGTCTCAAAATGGTAGGCCAAAACGCAAAACCAAATCCATTGCCATCGAGTTAATTCCGACTCATAGTGACCCTATATGACAGAGTAGAGCTGCCCCATAGGGTTTCCAAGGAGCGGCTGGTAGATTCAAACTGTCGACCTTTTGGTTAGTAGCCGAGCTCTTAAACCACTGTGCCACCAGGACTCCAGAAAGATAGGCAGCAGTATATGTTTTAAATTACTGCTTATTTGTTCACTGTGACACTTTACTATGTAGTTTGTTTTTATTTACTGGTAGAAAACCAGAGGTAAATAATAACTGGGTGGAGCCTCATTACATTGACTTCATACAGGAAAAATTCGATGCATTTAGTTTTACCAATACTGGTTGACATTTAAGATTAAAGACTTTTTATTAGCAAGACTTTCTCCCTCATTACATTCACTTCTTATAGGGAAAATTCAGTACATTTAGTTTTAGAGTACTGGTTGACTTTTAAGATTAAAGACTTTTATTAGCAAGACTTTTCTTCCTCTCTACAAAAAATAATGACCTGGTAAAGTTTGTAGCCATATACGTTTAAGTATGTTTATGGTGGGCCTCCTATGTATAAGATACTGAGTACTTATATTCAGGCAACTCTGCATTATGGAGGAGCCAAAATGTAAACAAATAACTATAATACTTTATGCTTAGTACTGTAATAGAATCATCTTTAAAGCGCTGTGGGAAGTCACATAAATTTCCCTCCAAATTTGTTGCTCCAATCACCATTCTCTTATTACTATTATCTCCTAAATATTTCTCAAATCCTCCCTGATCTCCCTTCATTGCTCCTTCATTCTTGTTGCAGTGAAATGTTTCCTTCTCATAGTGGCTTATCTTAAACAAAAATTTGACCTTGTTACTTACCTGTTAAGGAGCTCTGGTGGCACGGTGGTTAAGCGCTCAGCTGCCATCTGAAAGGTCAGTGGTTTGAACCCACCAGTCTTCTATAAAGATTACACCCTCGGAAACCCTATGGGGGTAGTTCTGCTGTGTCCTACAGGGTTGCTATGAGTCAGAATCAACTTGACAGCAACAGGTACTTACCTATTTAACACCCTTCAAAGGCTTTCTCTCACATGTCATGTAAACTCCCAAGTTTCTTCACGGAGCCTTTAAGGATTTCTCTGATCTAATTCTGATTAGCTTTCTAGCCTCATCTGTTATCCCTCCCTGCCTTCAACCTGATTTACTCTGCGTAACTCCATCCCTCCAACAAATACAGCTTTTTGAAGTCTCTAGTGATTTTCACCTTAGTGCTTTAAAAGACACTTCTGCTTTTTTTTTTTTTTTTTTTAAAACTAACTCAAACGTCCTAAGACTTAGAGTCTGTATCTTCCCCTCAAGGACGTTTTCTGTAATCCCATGGAGGCTGGATTAGATGTCCTCTGCTAGTGCTTCTGTAGAAAAGCTTCATGTGCTTTTTCATGGAAATAGTATATTGCATTTTTTTCCTTGATTCTCTTTTTGCAAGTTTACAAGGTAATGTGGTAGTTACTTAGTATCCTTCAAAGGTCAACAATATGTTATTCGGTTTTTTAAAATGTGTTTGTTTTTAATTATTATGAATTTTTGGCTTTAAAGATATTTGATGTGTTTCAATTTATTGCAGTTACTGTCCTTTTTGATGTTCAGATTATTCTGTCTTGCAAACGGGAGCTTATTTGAGTTGGCTTCTGAATGGGTCACTTTGATGTGTGACCCTAGTAATATTTGACTATATTCCTTGAGGAAACAGATTTGAAATGGGAGCAATACATTCTGCCTAAGGACAGACAAAGCTACAGACAGGTATTGGTCCCCTTTTATCATCCTAGATATCTAAGCTAAATTAATTTCTGTGCTCTTTGTAGCAGTAATTGCATGGAAATCTCTTGTAAAAATCAGTTATCCTTTTACTTCTATGTTACGGTGATATCTATGTTTATTCTAGCACTTGCCAAAGCCTGACTTGCAGTATAATTAATTTCCTCTGCGAATCTGTGGGAGCCCTGGTGGCACAGCAGTTAAGAGCTTGGCTGCTAACCAAAAGGTTGTTAGTTCGAACCCACCAGCTGCTCCTTGGAAACCCTAAGGGGCACTTCTACTCTGTCATATAGGGTCGCTATGAGTTGGAATCAACTTGACAGCAATGGGTTTGGTTTTTGTTTGTTTGTTTGTTTTGGCTAATCTGTGAGGGTAGGAATTATCTTTGTATCTCCATTATTTATTTCAGTGTCTTACCTCATAGTTTGTCCTTGGTAAATGTTTGTTGCTTTGAGAACAGTGATGTCAGGAGATAGTACTTACATTACATTTTTAGTTTATGTAGTTCTTTGTTCTTAAACTGAGTACCTATGGTGTGCCGTGCACAAATCCAGACATTTTTTAAAGAAATTTAGTTTAATGAGTAGTTAAACCTGTGAAGTAGTGTCTGTATGCTGAATATCTGTTACACTAAGATTTAAACAGAATACTTTGGTCTATAGTAACATTTTCTAAAATGTGTTCTTCATGATGTTAGTGTTAGTAGAATAATTGGCTTTTGTGGTCAGATAACTTTGGGAAATATTGAATGAGAGAAAGGTAAACAAATCTGATAGTTGCAAGATTTTGCAATGTGAATAATATGGAGTGTGACTGATGGAGATGACAGCATTTCTCATTTTATTTGACCTAATTTCCCCCCCTAAGTATCCGTGGAACATGCTGGCTTATGGGTGAAAAGTTACACAAAAGAGTGTGGTGCAGAGGAAAGGACATGGAATTGGAAATCAGAAAAGTGGGTTTGTGCCCCTAAATACTAGGTGAGGATTCTTTAAAAGCCTCAGTTGTCCAACCAATAAAAGAAGCTAATGCTGGCCTGTACAGCGTAAGATTGCAAATGGTTTATAAAGTACTTGACAAATATTAGTATTTTAGCAAAATCCCTAGATAAATTGTTTATTATAAATTTAACAAATATACTGTCAGTAAATGTTTGATCTCTTCCTCTGCACAGTTCTTCCTGATTCTACCAAGTGAAGATTAAATATACATCTTCTCTCACCCTATCTTTGGTCATCCTTTAGTAGCAGTTCTGGAACCCCCTGGACCCTTGCAATTACAGTAAACCTTTCCTTGATGACAGTAGTTCAGGTTCCTTAGATTCTAATTCTGGGAAATCTCGACTAAGCACCCGGGAACAATTTATCTTAACTTTTTTCCTACTTTAATATTAGCCTATATAGGTAAGGGAGCCCTGATGGCATAATGCTTAAGAGCTCAGCTGCTAACTAAAAGGTCAGCAGTTCAAATCTACCAGCCGCTCCTTGGAAACCCTGTGAGGCAGTTCTGCTCTGTCCTATAGGGTCACTATGAGTCGGAAGTGACTCAGCAGCACCTAACGACAATAGCACGTAGGTAAATGAAAGGAAGCCAACAAGTTAATGTATTTGATTTTGAATAATTCAGATTTGCTTCATGGTCTCATTGTTTATCTCAAATGATTGCATGAGTGTCAGTAATATTCTGTGTATTTTTTAAAATGCAGAGGTGTTTAAATAGCCAAGATATGTTCATCATCTTGGCATTTAAATTGCTTTAAAAATATGATACAGCTTTTCATGCTATTTATATTAAACTGTTAGAAATATGTAAACAAGGAAGATGCTGTAGTCTTGACTCGTATTAATTATACATGGTTTAGTCAGAGTTATGTTTTGGAATAATAAACCAGAGTATATCCTGTGATGAATACTAAAAGAATTTAAATAATGCATATATATTTCTTCCTTGTCTCATGCAGCAGTATGAAGGAAGAGGAAGCATTAGGAGTTCACGGAGATGACACAGTAGCTAACATTTGTTAAGCTCTTATGTGTCTATACTGTAGGTAGCTCAATAGGTATTAGCACATTTATCCTTATACTAACCCTTTGATTATTGATAATAACTATTTTACATACTTTTAGGGGTGAGTTTGACTAATTAAGAATTTTGTATATTCTCATTTGCTTTCCTAACACCCTGACAGCTTCCTGGTTGACAGCGCAGCCCATGAGTGTCAATAGAGGCAGAAGTAGTGATGATTAGGGGTTAAATGCCACCCTTCACAGCCACCTTTAGTGCTGAGAGCCAAGGCAAAAGAACACAGGGTGGCTTTTATGTAAGGTTGTGAATAGTATTAGTGGGTAAGGGCTCCAGCCATGGAACCTGTCTGTCTGGGTTTAAATTCCTATATTCTGCTACTTACTGTTTAACCTTGTACAACCTCAGTTTTCACAACTGTAAAATAGGAATAGCAGTAATATCAACTTCATGGTGTTGTGAGGATTAAGTGAGTTAATACATATAAAGTGTCTGGCACATGATAAATAATAGATGCTAATTATTTGTTATTACTATTGTTATTATTATTATTGAACTGCCTCAACTCAAAAAGGAGTAGAACCCAGACTCTAGTATCTTTCAGTTCCAGGGGTTGGACTTTTCCTCCAAGGTAGGGGGGCCCAATAGTCAATGCAGTAGTGGCCATGAGGTTACTTCAGAGTGCTGCCCTGATAGATAACTCTCCTATTGTCATCTTGGGTTGCTTAATTTTTTTTTCAAATAAATGTTACCCAATATCAACACTTTTTTACTTTCAAGTTACCCATAATTTTTATACATATTATTTCTCAAACAACACTCCTGATCCAAACATTGTTATTACATCATTTCCTGAGTGGAAGAATTGGGGAGATAGCTCTAAAAAGTGATAACTTTCTTCAGAAATCTCTTTGCACTGTAATAAACAAGAAAAGCTAGAAAGGCCAAAGAAATTTCATTGAAGTTAATATGTGTAATTTATTAACTGTGATTTAAATCCAGGAGTTTAGTTCTGTGTCCTCATCACATTTAAGTAATAAATACCTTTTAAAATAATTTCTACTCTATAATGGTTGAAATCATGTTTATCAAAAAATCCAAATATTAATTGTACAGTGTTAAAATTTATGATATTTGACTTACAAAGCTGTAACATTTGAGAATTAATGTTGTGGGTTTGTTAAATAGAACTTTAGTATTTACCCTAAAGTATCTTTGAGCTTTTGTTTGATTGCTGCAGTAAGGTACATTTATTTTCATAGGACTATAAAAAGTAATAATTCATGACCCAAGATTAGGTTAAATAGAAAAGCAGAAGTTAAATTATTTATCTTTGCCAAGATGACTTCTTGGGAAGGTTATTAATCAAGCAATGCCTTGATTAATAAATCCATTGAGAACTTACTGTCATGTACCAGCAAGTTGGAAAATAAACAGCCTTCATAAATTATGCAGAGTGGTATTGGTTTGCTAATAGTAATCTTCTCATTAAAGTTGGGCCAGGAAAAAAGGCCACTGTGTTCTGCTTCTACTTTTCACTACATGTGTAAACTATGCCGACAACAGACAGCCAAGACTTGGGAAGGAAAGGCAAACCAGGTCCATGTTAGCCCCTGAGCAGCAGAAGTTCTAGAAACTTCTCTCTAGAGTTCTGTTGTTAATTTTATTTGCCTATATTAGCCATCAATCTCTCTGTTTCTTCTGTTCATCTCCATTTGGAATGGAGAGAGAATGCAATTGCCTCAGTTTGAGTCATATGTCTAGTTTTGTATCATTCAGCTATGGCCATGAAGGTGTCAGGGTTAGATTGCATAGACATGACCCCAGAAATTTCCCCGCAGAGTATAGCAGGCTTTCAGTCCTTAATGCCTGATGATTGATTTACTGATTTCACTTAAGTCTGAATGAGAGATGGGTGTCAAATCAACTACCTGCTTGCTTTTTAATCCTCAAATGAAAGATTTACTTATTAAAGATGGGGGTTTGGCACTTGGGGGGTTTTGAGGGACCTCTAAAATCACATTATATCTAAAAATGCTTACTGGCTGTGAAAGTTAACATTTTTGAGAACTGAAGGAGAACAGAGGGAAGGAGTCAGAAGAGGCACTCCGTGGCTTCTTAATCCTCTAATATGGCCAACCCTTGCTGGTTACTGTAGAGGCCAAAAGAGCTGATGATGGCCGTTTCTCGTGGGTTTCTTCCAGAACTTGGAGTTCTTCCAGTTCTACCAGCAGCTCTTTGCCAAGCTCCCTCCCTTCCTGTGTGAACCAGTTGAATTCCTTCCTTTACCACCTAACAAAATTTAAGTTCATACTTCTGCCACAAGAGTTCCATATGAAACATTGTATTTTTCTTGGATAATTGGAGTATTTTAGCATTTTACTTCTTTAATCTATTTTTTCTGCTGTACTGGGATTGAAGCCCTGGTGGCACAGTTGGTAAGAGCTCAGCTGCTAACCAGAAGGTCGGCAGTTTGAATCCACCAGCTGCTCCCTGGAAACCCTACAGGGCAGTTCTACTCTGTCCTGTAGGGTCGTTGTAAGTCGAAATCAGCTCGAAGGACTGGTTTGTTTTTTGATCTTTAGTGTACTTGGATTGATTGAATGATTGATTGATCAGTCTCTCTGCCCTTTTGTAGTAGCAGAGTTTCTGACAGTTATTAAAATATAACTTCTTAGCTGAAAGTTTCTATTATATATATCATAGGAAAAGCCTCATTTGTTTCCATAATGACACTTCGTTAAATTGATTTTTAGCGGTAGTGATTATGACTATACTATTCTATTGCATGAATATGCCATAATTTATTTATTAAACTATTCCCGTTTACAAATAGCATTCATAGTCTTTGAACTAATCTTTTATTTCTTTCATAGCTTTATAGATAGAGATTTCTGCGTAAACAGAGTAACATTTTCAGGCTCTTGTAACATCAGTCCCCATGTAGGGTAACCAGTTTCCCATCCCAGCTGCTATCCCATACCCTATGCAGATGCCCTCCTTGTCCCTTTCAAGATCTGGTTCCCAGGGATTCTAGGCCACTTTCTGCCACCACATAAAAACTCTCTTCCCCTTTCTTGGGCTCCAACACACCATGCCAGGCTGTCCTCCAAGTGGATGTCCTCTTCACCTAACTTGGGCTTTGACATGCTGTGCTGGGTCACCCCCATATTTGGTTGCCTTACCACTCTGTTTAGGCTCTGATTTCTTATGCCATGCTGCCTGCACCCCACGAGGTCCCCCTCCACACCCTACTTGGGCTGATACTCTACACCCGGTCACCCTCTTGTGTGGACACCATCTTGGCTCACCCCACTGTGATTCTGGCAGCCTGCTCAGACCCTCCTGTCTCTGTCCCATTCTTTAGGACTGAGTTGTTCAGGAGAGGGAAGCAGGAGGAAAGAGGAAAAGAAGCTATACGGTTTTGAAGATAAGCCTGGTGAACTTGTAAAGTGTATAGCATCATGCCTGGCATATTGTTGGTTTTCAATAAATTGGTGAGGGGAAAGTATTTGAATATTTAATTTTTCCACTCCTGATCCTGGAATCTCGAGCCTTGGTGGTAAAAAGAAAAATACGTGCTGTTTCTAGTACCAACTCAGCTGAGCCTGCTCTTCCTGATATCCCTAATCACTTTAGTTGACCCTTTGTTCTGTCTGAGTGGTTTTCTTACCTTCTTTGTCGTCCCCTATTCCCCCAAACTTCCCAGCTTCCCAGTTTCAGCTATTGACCTTGCTATGAACATGTTTAACTGCTTAATCACCTCAATTTTTTCCCCGTATTTTAACTCTCCTTATTTTACCTTCTGTCTTGAAATCTCTTCTCTCGTTCAGCTTTTATTACAATGTATTGTCCTAGTTGTCTTCCTGCCTAGCTGACCAGTTATTCTAAGTTTCCTTACCTGACTTGGATTCCTTTCCTCGCCACTTGAATATTTATCCTTCTTAGTATTTTATTCGTGGTCTTCTTAAGCTATTCTGTTTCCTTAGATGATCAGATTGACTTCGAAATATCTCGTTAATGCTACTGAGTTCCAAATTTCATAACTTCCCAACTCTTGTCAATACTAGCCATAATTCCTAGCTGTTTTATAGCTCTAATGGCCTTTCTCAAACCTGCTTTTATTCCATATCATGGTTAATGGTACTGGTGCCACCCCAGGTACTTAAGCCAGAGATTAACATCCTTGTCTCTTTTGCATGCCCCCATATCCAGTAAGTTTCCTATCCTTGTGCATTTTACCTCCCAAATGTTGCTCCTTTTCAGACCATGTCTCACGAATGTATAGAACAATAATGTTTACTTCATTCTGCTATGATTTATGACTAGCTTTTTGAATATTTTTCTTTGCATTTGCAACTTCTCAGAGGCAGATCCCTGCTGTACTCATTTTTTTGTTGAATTAAAGAATCATCTTCGATACTTTTTTCTTGGAGACGGAGCCAACATGGCACTATAGACAGAAGCACCCTGCTGTCCCTTTACAGCAAAGACTTGAAAAACTAAGTAAAACAAATACAAATGTCAATCCTGGAACCTAAGCATCAAATGAAGGGATAAAGAACTCAACCAAGCACCAAATGAAATAAGAAATGCGCAGAGAACAGAGAACTAGGAGAGCTACAGAGTGGAGGTCCCCCACCATCTAATGCAGCATGGACTTTCCATCTTGGACCTCAGCCACCAAGAATGGCGGACAGGGAGTATGGGAAGGCAACTTCATGGAGCTCCCAACAGGAAACAGAGCACCTGATCCACACATCACATCATCTCCCTTCCTTCCTGCCTGTCTGCACCGTGCACCGAGCACCACACCCCCAAGCAGCACAAGCACATATCACCGGACCTTGCCCTGCACTGCCCCCTGGCCCCGCCCTGTCGGCCCCAATATATGCCACAAATGACCCATCCCTGCCCCTCCCCCTCTACTGGACCTACCTTGCTGCAGCATAGCTGAGCAACTGGTCCTGTCCACCTGGACAAGGTGGTGAGAAGTATTCCCACAGATGAGCCCAGCCTACCTGCCCAGACATAACCAAATAAAACAAAAAAGCAGGACGAAACAAAAAAATCTACAATCAATAAATGAATAAAATAATTCTTAAATGTCCCGAAGACAGCAGACAGTATCAAAACATTTAAAAAAAGGACAGGATGGTTCCAGAAGGCATCCAAA
>NW_004444216.1:947549-949706 GCF_000243295.1 Trichechus manatus latirostris
AAAAAAAGTATATATCAAGCAAACAGCAACCAAAAAAGAGCAGGAGTAGCAATACTAATCTCAGATAAAATAGACTTTAAAACAAAATCCACCGTAAAAGACAAGGAAGGACATTATATAATGATCAAAAGGACAATGCACAATGAGGACGTAACCATAATATCTGCACACCCCGTGACTGGCCTCCAAAGTATATAAAACAAACTCTAAACAGCACTGAAAAGAGAAATTGACAGTTCCACAATAATAATAGACTTTAACACACCACTTTCGGTAAAGAAAAGAATATTTGGAAAGAAAACAAAGATACAGGAAATCTAAAGGCCACAATCAACCAGTTTGACCTCACAGACGTATATAAAACATTCCACCCAACAGCAGCTAAGTACACATTCTTTGCCAACACACATGGAATGTTCTCCAGAATAGACCACATCTTAGGCCACAAAGCAACCCTCTCAAAATCCAAAACATCGACATAATACAAAGCATCTTTTCTGATCACAACACCATCAATATAGAAATTAATACCAGGAAGAGCAAAGAAAAAAAATCAAATGCATGGAAACTGAATAACACCCTGCTTAAAAACCACTGGGTAATAAATCAAAGATGGAATCAAAACATTCCTAGAATCAAACGAGAATGAAAACACATCACACCAAAACCTTTGGGACACAGGAAAGGCAGTGCTCAGAGGTCAATTTATAGCAACAGATGCACTCATCAAAAAGGAAGGGACAAAATCAAAACATTAGCTACACAACTTGAACAGAGAACAGCAAAAGAAGCCCACAGTCACCAAAAGAAAGGAAATAATGAAGATCACAGTAGACATAAATGAAATATAGAATAGAAAAACAATAGAAAGAATCAACAAAACCAAACATTGGTTCTTTGAAAGGATCAACAAAATCGACAAACCATTGGCCAAATTGACAAGAGAAAAACAAGAGAGGACGTAAATAACCCAAATAAAAAATAAAATGGTGGACATTGCAACAGACCCAACTGAAACAAAAAGGATCATAACAGTGTACTATGAAAAACTATATTCCAAAAAATTTGAAAACCTAGAGAAAAAGGACAAATTTCTAGAAATACACTGCCTACCTAAACTAACACAAACTGAAGTTGAAAATCTGAAGAGACTCATAACAAGAGAAGAGATTGAAAAGGTAATAAACTCCCAACAACAACAACAACAAAATCCCTGGCCCAGATGGCTTCACTGGAGAATTCTACCAAACATTCAGAGAAAACTTGCACCATTACTACTCTATTTCAGAACGTAGAAAAGGAAGAGATACTTCCAAATTCATTCTATGAGGCCAGCATAACCCTGATAACAAAACCAGGCAAAGACACTACAAAAAAAGAAAATTATGGACCAATATCTTTTATGAATATAAATGCAAAAATTCTCAACAAAATTCTAGCCAATATAATTTGCATTATATCAAAAAAATAATACATCACAACCAAATGGGATTCATACCAGGTATGCAAGAATGGTTCAACATTAGAAAATCAATCCACCACATAAATAAAATAAAAGAATCACATGATCATCTTAATTGATGCAGAAAAGGCATTCAACAAAGTCCACCACACATTCCTGATAAAAACTCTCAATAAAATAGGTATAGAAAATAAATTCCTAAACATAATAAAGGGCATGTATACAAAACCAACAGCCAACATTTCTTAATGGAGAGAGGCTGAAAACATTCCCCTTGAGAACAAGACAAGGATGCCCTTTACCACCACTCATATTTAACATTTTGCTGGAAGTTACAGCTAGAGCAGTGAGGCAAGAAAAAGAAATAAATTGCATCTAAATTGATAAGGAAGAAGTAAAACTGTCTCTATTTGCAGACGATGTTATCCTATACGGAGAGAACCCGAAAGACTCCATAAGAAAACTACTGGAACTAATGGAAAGATTCAGCAGGGTAGCAGGATACAAGACAGACATACAAAAATCAGTTAGATTCCTGTACACCAATAAAAAGAACAATGAAAAGGAAATCAGGAAAACAATACCATTTACAGTAGCCCCTAAAAAAAAAAAACACTTAGAAATAAATTTAACCAGGGATGTAAAAGACCTATACAAAGAAAACTACAAAACACTACTGCAAGAAACCCAAAGGG
>NW_004444216.1:963137-964641 GCF_000243295.1 Trichechus manatus latirostris
CTATGCTCTGAAATACCTTTCGTAGTAGTGGTGTTAACTCTTCTCTGAAAGTTTGGTAGAATTCTCCAGTGAAGCCATCCGGGCCAGGGATTTTTTTTTGTTGGGAGTTTTTAAATTACCTTTTCAGTCTCTTCTTTTGTTATAGGTTTATTTAGTCAATAACATCAGTTCTTAATCATATGCTTTCCTTGAAATGTATTTCTGGTGGCACAGTGGTTAAGAGTTTGGCTGCTAACCAAAAGATCTGCAGTTTGAATCCACCAGCCATCCCTTGGAAACCCTATGGGACAGTCCTACTCCATCCTGTAGGGTTGCTGTGAGTCGGAATCGACTTAATGGCGGTGGGTTTGGCTTTTTTCTCCCAGAATGATTGTATGTTTTTCCATTTCTTTTTGGTGCAGTGACTGTATTCCTTCCATCTTCTTTTGATGCTTCCCGCATGTTTCCTTAATTTGCCCATAGAATCCTTCGCAGTTAAATTCAAGACACTGAATTTTTTCTTCAGTTCTTTTAGCTTCAGAAATGCTGAGTTTGTTTTTCCCTTTTGGTTTTCTAACTCCAGGTCTTTGCACATGTCATTATATTACTTTACTTTGTCTTCTCAAGCCACTGTTTGAAATCTTCCATTCACCTCTTTTACTTCATCATTTCTTCCATTCATTTAAGCTACTCTGAATTCAAGAGGAAATTTCAGAGTCTCGTCTCTCAACCATTTTCGTGTTTTCTTTCTTCCCAGTCTTTTTAATAACCTCTTGCTTTCTTCTTGTATAATATCCTTGATGTCATTCCACAACTTGTCTGGGCTTTGGTCATTAGTGTTTAATGCATCAGAACTGTTCTTGAGATGGTCTCTAAATTCAGGTGGGATATGCTCAAGGTTGTACTTTGGCTCTCGTGGACTTGTTCTAATTTTCTTCATGTTCAACTTAAACTTGCATATGAGCAAGTTCTGCAGTTGGCCCCTAGCCGTGTTCTGACTTATGATACTGAGATTCTCTGTCATTTCTTTCCACATATGTAGTCGATTTGATTCCTGTGTATTCCATCAGGCAAGGTCCATGCCGTTGATATATATATGTATGTGTGTGTGTATATATATATATTTTGTACTTTAGGTGAAAGTTTACGGAACAAATAGTTTCTCATTAAACAGTCAGTACACATAGTGTTTTATGACATTGGTTAACCCCACGACACGTCAACCCTCTCCCTTCTCAGCGTTTTGTTTTTTTTTTTGGTGAAAGTATACATAGCCAAAAATACACCATTTCAAAAATTTCTACATGCACAGTTCAGTGACATTGATTACATTCTTCCAGTTGTGCTGCTGTTCTCACTTTAGATGAAGGTTTACAGAACGAAGTAGTTTCTCATTAAACAGTTAGTACACATGTTGCCCTATGACAGTGGTTAACAACCCCACTACCTGTCAACACTAACCTTACTCAACCTTGGGTTCCCTATCACCAGCTTTCCTGTCCCCTTCTGCCTTCTAGTCCTTGTC
>NW_004444216.1:964835-966960 GCF_000243295.1 Trichechus manatus latirostris
GTTGTCGTTTGTATCATCAAGCCTTTATTTTCTAGCTACCAGTCCTCGTCTTTGTTCCAGCTTTTGTATTCCAATCACCAGTAATTATCAGTGCGTCTCAATTGTATGTTTGATCAATTTCAGACCCCAGGTTGGTAAAAATCTTCTATTTCCTCATCTTTGGCATTACTGGTTGGTGCGTAAATTTGAATAATAGTCATTTTAACTGGTCTTCCTGTAGGCCTTTGGGCATCATCCTATCACTGACAGCGTTGTACTTCAGATCACATCTTGAGATGTTCTTTTTTGACGATGAATGTGATGCCTTTCCTCTTCGTTTTGTCATTGCCAGCTTAGCAGACCATATGATTGTCCTATTCAGAATGGCCAATACCAGTCCATTTCGGCTCACTAATACCTAGGATTATCGATCTGTATATGTCCCATTTCATTTTTGAAGACTTCTGATTTTCCTGGATTCATACTTTGTATATCCAAGTTCCGATTATTAATGGATGTTTGCAGCTGTTTCGTCTCATTTTGAGTTATGCCAGATTAGCAGATGAAGGTCCTGAAAGGTCCTCATACCACCAAGAAAGCAGTGCTTGTCCTATTTTCAGATAGATTGTCCGGGCTTTCTTCCTAGTCTTAGTCTCCAAGCTCTGTTCACTATGTAGGACCCTACTGGTAGCAAAGCTTACAGGATCATAGCAACATGCAGACCACCACAGTATGATAAACTGACAAGTGTACAAAAAAACAGTCATAGAGAAAATAGTATATGTTTAATGCCAATTTAAGGAGCCCTGGTGGAGCAGTGGTTGAGCACCCAGCTGCTAACAGAAAGGTCAGCAGTTTGAACCCACTAGCAGCTCTGCAGGAGAAAGATGTGGCAGTCAGCTTTTGTAAAGATTACAGCCTTAGAAACCCTATGGGGCAGTTCTCTCGGTCCTACAGGGTCACTAGGAGTCGGAATCAACTTGATGGCAATGGGTGGGTAATACCAATTTGGAGAGGGTTTTCTTGTCATGCCTTTAACAGACATACTTTTTTTTCTTTTTTTTTGGTGTGTGTGAAATTATACGCAGCAAAACATACACCAATTCAAGATTTTCTGCATGTACAATTTAGTGGCATTGATTACATTCCTCAAGTTGTACAACCATTCTTGCTGTCCTTTTCCAAATTATTCTACCATTATTAACATAAACTCACTATCATGTAAGCTTCTTCTCTAGTCTTTAGAGTTGTTGTTGTCAGTTTGATCCCATATAGTTAATTCTTTAAAAGAGCACGGTGCTCACAGCAAATATTTTTTGCTAATTAGGCTAAGCTGTTGTTTGCTTTAAAGACAATTTTAGGGGATAGTTTCAGTTTAAGATTTAAAGATTATCTCAGGGCAGTAGTTTCAGTGGTCATACAGCCTCAATGGCTCCAGAAAGTCTGGATTCCAAGCATATTTAAAATTCTGTTCCCAGGTTTTTTCCCCTTTTTATCAGGATTCTTCTATAGAATCTTTGATCAAGATGTTCAGTAATGATGGCCAAGCACCACCCACTTCTGGTTTCATGGAAAAGGAGGCATTTGTTCATGGAGGTAGTTAGACTTGCATTCCAATTCCTCCTGATTTTCCTTCTTCTCTGCTGCTCCAGGCAAATAGAGACCTCTCACAGGCTTCTAAGACCCTAGGCACTAGGAACTAGGAGGGAGAACAGAAACACTAAAAATAATATTAGGGCAGTTGACTGGACTGTCCCATGAAGCCATGTCCCTAAACTAAAACAAGAAAACAAACCGCATGAGTTGTTTGTTTGTACATAAGCAGCATCAGCAGCTGCTCTTTCTGTTGTTGTTGTAAAAATATTTGTAACACAACATTGCCAATTCAACTTTTTTAGGTATGCTACCTAGTGATATCAGTTACATTAATCGTGTTGTGCAACCATTTCCATTAATCAATGCAGAATTTCCCCTCACCGTAAGTAGAAACTCGTTGCTTCCCAAATAACAGCTCCCCCTCTCCCTCTCCCTCCTGTCCCTAGTAACCACTAATAAACTTTGGTCTCTATACATTTGCTTATTCTCATCATTTCATATAAGTGAGGTCATACAGTATTTGTCCTTTTGTGACTGACTTATTTCACTC
>NW_004444216.1:967639-969221 GCF_000243295.1 Trichechus manatus latirostris
TTTCTACCTACCAGTCCTCACCCTCCCTTGTCCATTTCCTTCCCTCATTTCTCCTCTTCCCCTTCCCCATTTTGTTTGTCTCATGTACAGAAAGGGGAAAAAAATTAAAATGGTAGCAGGAAGTAGATGAGTCCCTGTAAAGATACTACTCATTGACGGGACTGTGAAACTTGTATTTAGTTTCCTAGCTAACTAGTTCAAATTACTTTGGAGTCCACCAGACTTGGGTTGGAATCCTGGCTTATAAATGTAGGACTTATACATTGTAGGGGGAGAGGGAGTGATACAGTATCAATGAATATAAAGCAAAAAGTAAAAGTACAGTCTCTTCTGTACTTCAGAGATAATCACTGTTAATGATTTCCATGTATTCTTCCAAATGTCTGCTACGTGTATTTACATATATATAATATAGCATGTTAGCTACATTAATTTCAGATTTATAATATGTACACTTTCCTTTTATTACAGTCTTCAGTATGTCAGAAAGCATCTAAAGAGTATTCATTTAGTTAATTTTAATCTACTTGGTATTACTAAATTCTCATATCTCAATTTCTTCCTTTTTTCTTTTTCATTTTCTTCTTACTGCTTTCAGGACTGGTTCCCTCAGTTATCCTTTTTGGTCAGTTTTCATCAATCTTGACCTCTGTAATGGCTCAAAAGTTCATTTATAGGAGAAAAGAGAAAATAAATTAGATGAGAAAACAGATAATAAAGATGGAATAGACAGAAAATGAAGACATTTGATATTTTTACCCTGTGGCTTTTTATAGGAATATCCCCCGCCCCCCGCATCACCTGTGACCTTTTTTTAGTATTGGATTCTGCTATTTACAAGTGCCTTAGCCTTCAGAAAACTTTTTCACTTTTTCCCGCTGCTTCACTGCAGAGTTTGTTAGACTTTCTCCTCCATTTTAAACCTGGGGCTATTGAGTACTAAATGCTGGGTTGCACTAAACCTAGTTATGCCAAGTGTTGACATGCATTTCTGATTAAGTGTATTGCATAGACATTATTTTCCCTAAATTTAGGATTGCGGGACATGTTATCTCCGTGTCCATATTCTTGAGTCTCCTTGAAATAAATAAGGCATTTATTTAAAAACACTGTTCTTTAAAGGAAATTTAGTGCATTATTTTGTATATGAATACAAAATTCTGCTATTTTATAAAAATCATGAAAACACAGTAGTACCTGTTCCTTATTAGTTTTGGTTATTAATGAGAATCAAGGTAACTAAAAGGTATGAAGTGCATTGAAATGGTTACACATTTTTAAAATAAATTTTGATTGAATTAAGCCCAATTATTTTGAATTATCAATTTAGAGCAGAATTATTCCTATTGAATCTATGTTCTCATACTTTTTTAAGTATGATTTTAAGGAAGATGATTGTCTAATTGAATTCAGAATTTAAGAGGGCGAGGGACAACTAGTCACTACAAGGCAACTCTACCATTAGGACTAACCAGTTGCTTACCTAGTACTTCTTAATCTTGCTTTATAGAGACTAATGGCAGTTTTAGTTACTTATAAGTGAATTGTTTGGTCCATGTGGCTTGGTCTGTTAGAAGATTTT
>NW_004444216.1:970458-972129 GCF_000243295.1 Trichechus manatus latirostris
AGTTGTATAAATTGATTATTAATCACATTTTTATTTAATATCTTTTCATGTAATTTTAAAGTATTAATTAATATTATTTATTTTATCCAAACTTTATGATGGTGTAGTCATGTGTCTTTACCGCTGATCTTTTTTTTTTTTTTGCCTTTTAGCATCTTTCCGTTTTTAAAATTTTCTTTCTAATGATTATTTTTTTGTCAGCTTTTTTCTCCTTTCACTTGTCACCTTATACTTCTAGTTTGCTTTTCCTCCCTTTTGATGCTCTGTACAGTTTATTAAACTGGTAAGTGTTTCAGGATTCTTCCCGCCTGAGTGACTCTGCAAATCCTACTCTGCTTACTTGAGAACTGCTTTTTGGTGCTACTAACAGAATGACTTGGACACAAAGAGTCGCTGAAAAGTTGGTCGATTCTTTTGTAAAGAATTTAGGGAAGTAAAGATTAATTAAAGTGTGTTTTTGTAGAAGGCAGTTTCTTCTTGAACATGTAATCACCTCTCTTAATACTGTAAGACATTCTCATAGGCTACCTTGCTAGCATGAAAACTATTTTCTGACACTAAATTTGTTCTGTTTCTCAGCAATTATTTATAGTTTTCATTTGCATAGACACTACTAATCAGTGTGTTCCTGCACGAGCTAAACATAACCTAGGCCCAGAGAATGTTACTTTATTGCTTGACATTTTCTGTCTCATACAGAAAGATTTAGATTGAAAACCATTATCTATAGTTATTTAAAAATATATTAAAAAATCTGTCAGCATTTAGACAACTTAGCTGTAATGAAGAGCAAGATTCTTTTTCATTTGTAAATTTTAATCTTTCAACTATGTTTATGAAGGATTAATGCAGTTAACAAAGTTGTGGTAAGCACTTACTATGTTAAATATAAGATTGAGTCATGGGGACAGAAAGGTGAAATAGATTATAGTTTGTAAGTGAAATATGTAATTACAAGTGATATAAATTTAATAAGAGGCATGTGCAAGTCTCTATGAGAGAATGCAAGGCGAGGCAGCTCTGGGGAGGTTAAGGAAGTTTTCACAGAGTAAGTGACTGATGAGCTGAGTTTGACAGATTGGGGACAAGAATGGGAAGACATTCCAGACAGAATATGAAGAGCATATAAAAATATGTAAATGAAGGAAGGAGCATGACTGATTTAGGAACACTCAAGGGATTTGATTTGGTAATGGGTCGGATGGGAGAAGATTAGGGTGGTTAAGAGTAAAACTAGAAAGGTAGATGGAAGTCAGATCATGGCTTGAATGCCTTACCCAACAGTTTAGATGTAATCTGGAAAACATGGAGGGAGAAATTGAAAAATTTTAAGCAGAAATGTAACCTGATCAGACGTATATTTTAACAGATTCACCCAGGCAATAGTTCAGTTCCACAAGCACTGTGTGATGGGAAATACTAGAAGAGGAACAGATTTAGAATTCTGTTTTAAAAATATCCAGGTGGAAATTTCTAGTAGGCAGTTGGAAATACAGATCTATGCTTGGGAGAGAGATTTGGGAGTCCTCAGTGTATAAGATGTGTGTGTGTGTGTGTGTTATATATTATATATCATACATATTATATAGATAATAGCCATAAGAGTGAGTAGGTTTACATTAAATGATGAGAGAAAAAGGCTGAGAACAGAACATTGGGAAACATCAACAT
>NW_004444216.1:973356-974568 GCF_000243295.1 Trichechus manatus latirostris
TTTTGTGTGAAAGTAGTTTACCTCAAACCAATTTAAATTATTCCAGCTTAAAATATCTACTTGATTAAAATCAGATTTATGAATGTTCACATCTTGGTGCTAATCTTTTTTTTAATATTTATTTTACTTTTGGTGAAAATATATACACAGCAAAAGATACACCCATTCAGCAATTTCTGTGTGTACAATTCAGCAACATTGGTTACATTCTTCACGTTGTGTCATCGTTCTCACTGTCTCTACCCAAATTATTTTACCACCGTTAACTTAGACTCGCTGCCTCCTAAACTTCTCATCTGTGCTTTAGAGTTACTATTGTCAATTTGATCTCATGTATATAATTCTTTAAAAGAGTGCAGTACTCAAGACAAGCATTTTTAACTAATTGAGCTAAACTGTTGTTTGGTTTAAAGACGAGTTCAGGGGATAGTTTTGGTTCAGAACTTAAAGATTATCTCAGGGCAGTAGGTTTGAGGATTCCTCCAGTCTCAGTGGGTCCAGTAAGTCTGGATTCCAGAGGAATTTGATATTCTGTTCGACATTTTTTTTCCCTTTTAATCAGGATCTATCCATTGAGTCCTTGATCAAAATGTTCAGTAATGATAGCCGGACACCATCCAGTTTTTCTTGTCTTATGGCAGAGGAGGCAGTAGTTCATGGAGGCAGTTAGATCTGCAGTCCATTTCCTTCTTCAGTTACTGGGTCTCCTTGCTCTGCTGCTCAAGGCAAATAGAGACCAGTTGTTTTATCTTGGATGACTGCTGGCAAGCTTTTCAGAACCTAGGTACTATTTACTGAACTAGAAGGCAGAACAGAAACTCTGAAAACAATATTAGTCCCATTGACTGGATTGCCGCGTGAAACCATGACCCTACACCATTGATCCAATAAATCTAATCCCATGAAGTGTTTGGTTGTACCTAAGTGGTATCAGGAGCCCTGGTGGCGCAGTGGTTAAAGGTCGGTGGTTCAAACACGCTAGCCGCTCCAAGGGAGAAAGATGTGACAGTCTGCTTCTGTAAAGATTTACTGCCTTGGCAGCCCTATGGGACAGTTCTACTCTATCCTATACGGTCACTGTGAATCAGCATCAACTTGAGGACAGTGGGTTTGGTTTTTGGGAAATAGTATCAACAGCTGCACTCTTTTTATTGTTATTGTTGCTGTAAAATTATATATAACACAACATTTACCACTTCACCCTTTTTTTTT
>NW_004444216.1:975732-984813 GCF_000243295.1 Trichechus manatus latirostris
CCTTGGAAGCCCCATGGGGCAGTTCTACTGTGTCCTGTACAGTCACTATGAGTCGGAATCGACTCGACGACAACAGGTTTGGTTTTTGGAATGGCTAATAACAAGCACCTTTTCATGTGTTGGTTGACCACTTGAATATCCTCTTTGGTGAGGTGTCTGTTCATGTCCTTTGCCCATTATCTTTTGTTTTTTGAATGAAATCATTAAGGTTAGAAATTTTATCAGTGAAATACTTGTTTTTCTTTTTTTAAACGCTTTAAATATTCTGATAGGCTGACTTAAAGGGGAAGTTTTATCAAGACTGGCAGCTAAGATGTGGTTCTACAATATAGCTCATATACGTTTTAATAAAATAAAATAGGAAATGAACCATATATAAACAAGGTCAAGTAAAATGAGCATGCTGAGAAATAACATAGTTGTATAAGTTAAGGCAATGCACTGCTTCTCATATAGGGACTTTTAGTACTTAAAAAATCTTGATAAAAATTTTAGGTATACAGCAGTAAATTAGGCTTCCAGTTTGTCATAAAACATTGGCAATAAGGTTATTTTCAAATTGTTATAAAAAGAATGTATAAAAGATAAAATTAAATTTATGTTACTGGTTTTAAATTTATTGACACTAATGAAGGTCAAATCCCATTGTAATAAAGTTCATATGAAATTTAAATAGAGTTATACTAATGAAATTTTGTTAAAATGTATATACACACAGCCGCTCTGTGGTGACATTAAAATTGGGAAAAAGTAGAGATATATAAAATTATCATGGCTATATCTTCACCCCTGACTGTTCTTTCTCTTTTGTTTTTGCTTTCATATCTCTGGGTGGTTTGCAATTTCAGGTTGACAGGCTATTCACAGAGGTCCAAAGATTTATTGCATCTTGATTTTAGGGTACAGTTTTAGACATCTCAGTTTGTTCTGAACTTGTATGCTGTCCTCTTTGTTTTAGTTGCAAACAGTACTTAATCAAATTTTTACTTTAGGGGACATTGTTATTTGGATTAGGACAAGAGGAAAGTCTACGCAGCTGCTTGGTTAATTGAATAAACAATTAAAAAATCATCTAAACACCTTTGTCACCTCTCAGCACTTGGGTCCTGGGGAGTTTAGCCTACATTCTTTCAATTCTAACATCCCAGTTCTATATACCCCAGGGTTTTTAAGTCATAAAGTGTAACTTACTTTTCCACAGCTTTTCAGTAATTCTCATCTCCACGCCCACTCTGTACACTGATAGCAGAAACTTAATCAGTGTCCAGTAATTTTAACTTTAAACTAATTTAGTTCATGATTCCTGCCTTCTCCTCCTCCTGGGCACGGCATCTAAGTTCTGAGGTGCTTAGGTAGCATTGTGGCTTAGGGACAGTTGTCTGGTAATGGTTGGCATGTGAACATAGTGGCACCCCAGGATGTGCATCAACCTCTCAGGGTCTCAGCTGGTACCATTCCTACATGCCGGCATCTGCTGAGAAATCTGCACCCCTCTCGTCCTCAGTTCTATGATCCACTACTTTCTGCATCAACGCCTTCTCATCACACCTTGAGGGCCCATTGGGCCCACTGCTCTCCCAGCCAGCCTCAACTGCTCTCCTCTGCCCATCTGGGGCCAATGCAGTCTCCTGGACTTTCTCAGGCTATACGCTCAATTTGCTTGGTAGTATAGACTTCATATGTTATTCTATTTTTAGTAATAAACAGGCCTCCCATGTTGCCTACATCTCTAAATTTATCCTTTTAGAAAGTAATAAAGTTTATTACAATAGTATAGTTATTTGTTTTATTTATCAACTATTTAACATGCTACATTTTTGTCCAATATATTATGTAAAGGTGTTATTTCAAATTGAAATCCTTATAAGTTGATTCTTTTCTGCTATTCTGGATTTAAAATATATACATTGAATTTTAATACTACTTTTGATACAGGGATTAAGGAATAAACCAAAGAAAACAGCTCATGTGAAACCAGACCTCATAGATGTTGATCTTGTAAGAGGTGAGTCTTGGATAAACAAATGCTTAATGGGATTAGAAATTGACCTTGAAGAAACAGAATTCAAAATGAGTTAGATATATATGTTTGTAAAATTAAAAGCACATGTAAACTTAAATGAAGGCAGAAATAGCATTAAAATGTGCATGGGTAAAAAAGAGAGAATGGAAGTATTTAAATACCATTGGCTGGTTTTTCTTCCCACTAAAGATTATTCTAAGAAATAATAAGTATAAAAGAATAGCAGCTTGTATTTGCTTAGCAAGCTGTAGGGCTTAGTAATAAAAATTAAAGTGGTCACTTGTGATTCCTAACTGGAACTGACATTTGAACCTTGGCCTAATAAAACATATGGGAGAAATTCTGCTGTTATTTCAATTAAAATACTGTTTTTCAAAGTACCTGAGTTAATATGATAGCATGAAAAATGTTTTTGAAAGTATATACTACCCACTGTTGAACATTTCTCATAGTACAAAATAAAATTACATGTGTGGTGCTGTTCTTCAAGTGTTGAATTTTTTTTTCCCCTAAGAAAATTAAATAATAACTACTCGGTCATTTTATTTTGCTTTTTTCAGGGTCTGCATTTGCTAAGGCAAAACCTGAAAGTCCTTGGACTTCTTTGACTAGAAAAGGAATCGTTCGGGTTGTATTTTTTCCCTTTTTCTTCCGATGGTGGTTACAAGTAACATCCAAGGTCATCTTTTTCTGGCTTCTTGTACTTTATCTTCTCCAAGGTATAATTAAGTAATGGAAGTGCATTTTGCTTTTAACTTTCAGGATATTATATTTTTAGGGTTACTAAGGAATTTTTTTAAACATATACTAACACTGAGTATGATGAAATACATTTATAGTGATATTTGATTTAATAAGGCACAAAACTGGTATTCTACATGGTTGAGAAGACAAAGCAATTATTTTTCAGTATAATTTTATGAAAATTTGAATTTATGGATAGCTAAAGAAAAATAGAATTAAAAATAAAAAATAGAAAGCCTCTTCAAAATGCACCCCACACACGTACATACCCCAGTCTTCTTTTGTAGAACCTGTACAAGTTCATTTTTTCTGGCTCTGACATGGTTTGTTTTGTTTTTTCTGTGCTTTACATCACTGTGATCTGAGATTGTCCTCATTCCAAGTTGAAATTCTGTATACCATGCAGTTCTAAGAGCTTTCACAGATTCTTATTTAATTCTCAAAACAATATAATGAAATGTGTTGTTGTCTGCCAACAAGTTGATTCTGATTTATAGCAACCCTATTGGATAGAACTGCCGCATCGGGTTTCCTAGGCTGTGATCTTTATGGGAGCAGATTGCCAGGTCTTTTCTCCCATGGAGTGGCTGGGAGATTCAAACCACCGACCTTTTGGTTGGCAGGCAAGCACTTACCATTAAGCCACCAGGGTTCCTCCATTATGAAGTATAAGAGCTATTATTATATCTAGTTTACAGATATGGGACCAGAAGGACCTGAGGGCCAAAGCCAAAACAGCCACAAAGTGTGGTAGAGCCCAAATTCAAGTCTCAGCAGTCTGACTGCAGAGCCACACACTTAACTCTGTTACGCCGCCTCCCAACACAGCACCATTCTAGTGCCTAGTCATAGCAGCAGTATACAACACACAGAGCGTGTGGAGACTGAAGAGGAAAAAACTCACATTCCATTACTCTAACAAGACAACTCTTTTAATTTGATGAGTACTCTTCCAGTCATTTTAATGTTACTTTTTTTCTTTTAACATTGCAATCCCAAGTGATTATTTAAAAATGCTTATCAATAGAACTGTAAGTAAAAGATAATCTCTCTGAAGTAAATGATAATAAAAACTACCAACTTTTATTTAGGCAAAGTTGTTTCTTCTAAGCCAAGGTATATCTTATATACATAAAAGGGAGTGGACTATGAGGGTTTTGGGATTGCTGTTAATAGAGCGTGGGTTTTACTTTTTGTTTTCTCTGTTTAAATGATACATGTTCATTGCAGAAATTTTGGAATAATTTTCTTATGTTAATTCCTAGAATGCCTGGAATTAAATGTTATAACATTTACATGGGTCCTTCATACATGTTTTCTAATTGCTTTTAAAAAGTCGACCTTTATTGTTGTTAATTAATGCTATTACATGACAGTCCCTCTAAATATTTTATTTTTATCAAATTTTTTTTTAGGTATAATTACCTTAATTTTTATTGAGTTATTTTCTTGTGCTTGCTTTTTTTTCCCAAAGGGGTTTAAGAGAGCTTAATCTCAAGTATATTTATCCTCAGATGTTTTCTAGTTTACCTAAAGGAGAAAACTTCATAAAGTGATCAGAAATTGCAATTGCTTGCTAGCATAATAATCAGTACCACTGTTGGTACACCACTGTGGCTTGTGCATTTCTAATAATGTTGCTTTCTAGTATTTGGAGCCACGACTCGTCTGTCAGTTTGTCATATTATGGTGACTTGGGTGTTGCTGTGATGCTGCAAGTTATGCCACTGATATTTCAGACATAAGCAGGGTCACCCATGGTGGACGGGTTTCAGCAGAGCTTCCGGACTAAGACAGACTTGCAAGAAGGACCTGGTGATCTACTTCTAAAAAAAATTGGCCAGTGAAAACCTTATGAATAGCAGTGGAACATTGCAATATCTGGAGCTCTGCAAAGGCATTCAACTGTGCAGGTCATAACAAATTATGGATAACATTGTGAAGAGTGGGAATTCTTAAACACTTAATTGTGCCCATGGGGAACCTGTACCTAGACCAGTAGGCAGTCATTTGAACAGAACAAGAGGATACTGCGTGGTTTAAAATCAGGAAAGATGTGTGTCAGGGTTGTATCCTTTCACCATACTTATTAAGTCTGTATGCTGAGCAGATAATCTGAGAAGCTGGACTATATGAAGAATGCAGCATCAGGATTGGAGGAAGACTGATTAGAAGTCTAGGATACACAGATGACACAACCTTGCCTGCTGAAAGCGAAGAGGACTTGAAGCACTTACTGATGAAAATCAGAAACTACAGCCTTCGCTGTGGAATACACCTCAACATAAAGAAAAGAAAAATCCTCACAGTTGGACCAATAAGCAGCATCATGATAAATGGAGAAGATATTGAAGTTGTCAGGGATTTCATTTTACTTGGATCCAGAGTCAGTGCCTATGGAAGCAGCAGTCAAATCAGACTACATATTGCACTGGGCAAATCTGCTGCAAAAGACCTCTTTAAAGCGTTAAGAAGCAAAGATGTCACTTTGAGGACTAAGGTGCATGTGACCCAAGCCATGATATTTTCAGTTGCCTCATACGCATGCAAAAGCTGGACGATGAGAAAGGAATACCTAAGGAGAATTGATGCTTTTGAATTATGGTATTCGCAAAGAATATTGAATATACTGTGGACTGCCAGAAGAATGAACAAGTCTGTTTTGGAAGAAATACAGCCAGAGTGCTCCTTGGAAGCGAGGATGGTGAGACGTCATCTCACATACTTTGGACATGTTATCAGGAGGGACCAGTCCCTGGAGAAGGACATCATGCTTGGTAAAGTAGAGGGTCAGTAAAAAAGAGGAAGACCCTCAACAAGATGGATCATGCAGTGGCTGCAACGATGGTCTCAAGCATAGCAACAATTCTGAGGATGGAGCAGGGCTGGGCAGTGTTTCATTCTGTTGTATATAGGGTTGCTATGAGTCCAAACCTACTTGACAGCACCTAACAACGTAACAGTGTTTGGAGGCAAACATGTTCCCAATGTAACTAAATTTTTACTGGCATTGTACAATTACATTGTGTCTGAAATTCACTTAGTGGCTTGCCAAAATTAAATAGGGAACACAAGTTAGATCAGGCATGAAAATGAGGTATTGTTCAGTTTAAAACCGAAGTTGAACATCATAAGGCATTTATGATGAGCACTGAACGTTCTCCTACTAAACTTAGAGGAGTGAGATAACCTGCTGAAAATCACACAGCCAGTGACATACATGATATCACACTAGGCAGTCTGCTCTGTGCCTCCATCTCCTTGCATATAAAAACGCAGTGTTAGGAGCTAAGCCCTCATTCTCTATCCCACTCTCATCTCCTGAAAGGTAGAAGGAATCAAATGTAGTCAGATTTCTTTTTATATAACTATGAATAGTGTGTTTTTTTTTAACTTCATTTACATGCTTTTTAAATACCTCAATTATATCTTCTCATCTGTATCACTTCTTGCTTATATCATGTCTTGCCCAGATTACTGCTAAGAGTCCTTATATCTTCTTCTACCTTCTGTCCATTTACCTTTTAAATTACAAATCCAAACCAGTCGCTTAAGACCTAAATTTCTTCACTAGTTACCTTTACCTTCAGGATCAAAAGCTGTCTTTTCAGTCGTGAGATAAAGCCCTCTCCCTCTTTATTCCACTTTAGCCATACTAAACTAGCTCCTTGCCATTTTTTAAACATTCTGTGCTTTTTTGCCTATATGCCTTTCAACATGCAATTTCATTTGCCTCGGTAGCCCTTTTCCCTCTTATTTACCTGGTCAGCTCCTGCTTGTTTTTTTCAAACTTAGACATCACCTTCTTTGAGAATCCTTTCACAGCCCCCCAATTTAGTTACATATTTATCCTGTATGTATTATATCATAGCAGTTTTACGTAGTATATTTTAGTTAAACAATCCCCCAATTTAGTTACGCATTTTTCCTATATTATATCGTAGCACTTTACATAGAGTATTTTAATAGTTGTGTGTGTGTGTGCGTGTGCGTGTGCGTGTGCATGTGCGCACGCACCTCTTTTCCTCTAAACCAAAGAGGATCAGGGTACAGGGATTATATCTGTCTTTTTATCCCCAGTGCCTACCACTTGCCACTAAATCTTAAAGATTAATAGGCATAAGAATTGAACTTTAGATATTTTATATTCCCAATGGTTGCCCCTAGAGTTCTGCTTGGCCAGTGTGTGAGGTCCCGCCCTGGAGCCACATGTGCCCTATAAATAACATCCTGTCTTAGTTGAACTGTGTCAGTAATCTCTAGAAGAATTCCGTAGCAGTAGTTCAGTTCATAAGACTTCATAATAATGATCAAAAGGGATAACAGCATTATATAAGAGAAGTGAATGTTTTTTCCTTCTATCTTCTAAACCTTTACTAGAGGTGAGAACAAAAGGGAAGAGGTGATATCAGAGCCACGGAGGAGGAGCTGCCTTAGGAGCTGAGACAATGGAAGGGGCATGGCCACTAGGAGAGACGTAGCCAGAAGAGGGAAGGAAAGAGAGAGAGAGGAAGAAAGTGGCTTCCCCATCTTCTTTTTCTAATGCCTCCTCTCAGCAGAATTTAACAACTTCCTGTTAAGATATAGAAAACATAGTGTTTAGGCTCCAGGCCCTAGCATTACAGAGAAGAGTTGTCATAGGGCTTAGCGAGAACAGATAAATAACAACTAACACAAAAATCTGAAATTCCAGAAGGGGTTCTCCTTTGTGCCTGATACTCTGAACCTCTTCTGTAGCATATGCCCCCCCTGCCCCGCCGTTTTACAGATAGTTAAATTAATGATAACTAGTAAAAGTTATCACTTATCAGTGTTAAATACACATTTACTATGTTGTAAGGAGCTTTTCGAAGCGTTTTACTTGTATTACCTCATTTAAACCCTAAAGTACCTGAATAATGTTTTATTGTGCAGAAAAATAAACCAAGGCTCGAAACAAGAAACTTGATAAAGTCCACATTGGCGTTCATGTTAAAAACAACTATACTTTTCAAAATTCCAGATTCTGTTATGGAAGAATTATGAAATTTGTTTCAAATTCCAGAGTAATTCATAAAGATGATTGATGCTTTTAAAAAACTTAATGTCTTCTTTTTTCTTTTTAAAGAATATTATTTCTTAGGAAAATATAAAGCTGGAGTTTGTTTTCATGATACTCTTTAAGCATATTAGGAGATTAAGCAGTGTCTTAAGCTTAAATCTTGGTGTGTTAGACCAGTACTCTTTAGTTGCAGGTGATAGAAACCAAATGCAAACTAGCTCTTGCAAAAAGGTTTAAAAAATACAGGAAACTATACAGAATAGTACAGTAACTGGGGTGACTGTATGTTTTAATTTGCCCCCCGACTGTCCAAGTTTACTTATGTTGTCCTAGGGCTTTTATTAATAGCTCTGTTTTCACTCTCAATACTGTCCTGGTTTAGATTATATAGTTACCCTAAACACTTATCTACTCATCTCTTTGGATTAGCAGTTATTAATATTTTGACATATTTGTTTAATCTATTTTGTTAAATTATATACATCATGATATTTAACCCTTGAATATATCAGTCTGCATCTCTTCAAAATATGCACATTACAGAATTATATTACAATTATCACACTTAACCAAATGAACAGTAATCCCCTATTAGTCAAATTATCCACCTGCTGCAAAACAGAATTAGGTATTTCTAGGCACTGGACTCAGGCATGACTGGAGCTAGAGGTTCAGATGATGTCTTCGCTTTGTATATGGTTGCCTCTGCTTTCCTTATGTCGGTTGCATTCCTAGGTGGGCTCTTTCTGGGTCATGACAGAGGCGGCCCCTGACAATTTCATATTTTTGTAGTCCTTAGTGTTTGTGATCTAGGAGAAGGACCTTCTTGAATCCCTGAAAAAGACCAATTGGCCCTGCTAAGGTCACATCCACTGTTTTATTAATTATTACGCCCAGAGTTATTAAGACCATAGCAAGCCTAGATTACATATCCATCCCTGAGGTTGGAGAGATAAGAACATTTGATTAACACATAAAGGAGGCAGTTCCCAAACAGTAAAGAAAGTTTATGCCCAGAGAGTCTAAGTGATGCTGAGCAGGCAAAAACAAGATTTCCCTTTCATATCGTGATCTTAAGCATTGATATGTGCTTACTGGTTTCCCTGGAGAATATACCTAAATAAATTTGCACTTTTAAGTAGATAGATTTCTATTAATAAGAAGTTCTTCATAGTGGCATTATATAATTACCATAACCAAACCCCAGTTACCCTGGACCCAGCTCTGACTCATGGCAACCCCATGTGTGCGAGAGTAAAACTGTGCTCTGTGG
>NW_004444216.1:986753-987714 GCF_000243295.1 Trichechus manatus latirostris
GGTACAAGCACCTCTTACAGAGTTGGCGCTGTCTTCAGAGATCTCTGGAATGCTGCTTTTTTTTTATCAGGGTTTGTATTTATTCAAGGCTTTATTTGGCATAGAGATGCATTATCCCTTTTCTGGTATTTCAGTCTCAGTTAATGAATTCATGACTTTAAATATGACCACCTTATTATGGATTTTATTTTGATAAATTATAGTGCTATAAATAATGGAAAAGTAGAGGCCATAAAGTTTACTTTGGGATATGTGTAAATATAGCTATATGAGAATGAATATATACTATAAAAGTCTATTTGGTTAAAATTTCTTGATTTGGGTTTCTTTCATGATTTCTCAAGTACTAGATTTCTTTTATTAATTGATTAATTTATTTTTATCAGCATTATAGGTCAAAGTTGGCATTATTAGTGTGTAATGTGAGTTGTAAGAAATTTTTTAAGTACCTGCTCAGTTATCCAGAATTAAGCACATAGGCATTGTTATTTAAATAAAATATATACAGTAATATGAAATTCTACTTTTGTACATTGGGCTTTTTGTGTAGTTTGTACCATAAATGAAGATTTAGCAAATAGGGAAATATAATTACAGAAAATTTCAAAAATAAACCTAGCTCAATCTTGTTGATTTTTTTTTGAATACTTAAAATTCAAAACATTTAAGGGTTATGTTGCTAGATTATATATAGTTTACATATCGTAGTATATTTGAAAAAAGGTTAAAAAGCTGTGGTCAAAATACTGAGCATAACTGATAAAACTTGCTAAATTAAAAAATCAAACAAAGGGATACTGCAAATGACTATTTTCTGTCACTTTTGTTAACCCCTCTACTAATACCATTTTTTCATCAATTTGTGATTGTGTTCTTATGATAAAGTTTGTCATGCATTATATAATTATGCCATCATAGCCTGGGTATATTTTCATTGATTGTAATATTTTGGAGAGTTTTC
>NW_004444216.1:989320-990504 GCF_000243295.1 Trichechus manatus latirostris
GTCATTTAAGCTATAAACTGGTTGAAGCTCTCTTGCCTGTTTTCCATAGACAAGGATGGAGAGGTTTTAAATGCCAGTATACCCCAGATCTTTAAAAATATCTCATAGGCCACAACTAGATAACTCACTGAAGTTTAGAGTTGAACTGGACCTACAAAGATTACAGGTACCATAAATGAATCTAATTTGGTACATTTTCCTTAAACATTATGTGTTGTAGAGGACACCCGGGGAAACGTAGGAGTCCAGAGGTCTTTGAAAAGGCTGTTAGTATGTGACCAAGATGTATACATAGCTCCAGAAAACAGTGATGTCATATGTAGGCTCCTGTGTCATTTTCTTATATCTGAGATTTTATTCATTCTGTCTTCCAACCCCTACGGCATTCCTTGTGGAAGTGAGAGCAAGACTAGAAATTCAATACCATGTTCTAAAACATGAGTTTATCCACCATTGTTAACTTCCCCCTCCCCCCACCAGGAACTCCCTAATGTCTGTTAATACTGAAGGGATGATCTTTAGTCTTGGATCTGTTCGTATGCTTCTGAATATTGTTGAGAGTACCAACAAATAATTCCAACTTTTATTTTTTCCATGGCGGTACAGAATACAGAATTTTTTTTAAACACAGCAGTGTTCATGTGTGATACAATAGATAAGAGATTTTTTGAGCTAGCAAATCCTTTAAAAGTTGTGTTAACTTTTTGGTTAAAGTTTTCATGTGAAAAATACATCTAGTTTTGTGATTTATTTATGGTGTAGGTTGTACATTTATTTGCATCTTTCAGAAAAGACCAAAATCATCATTTATCTTAGAGAAACTAATTATACTGCATATATTTCTGAAGGTCATTTTCTCCCTAAGAGTAGCTTTAACACAGAACTGCTAATTCTTCTTGAATGTCAAGCGTAATACTTTAAGAAAATTCTACATAGGTCATACCTTGCAAAGATTGAAGTGAAGGCTATAGTTATAAAGCTATAAGCCTTGGCCATAGTAATAAAATCGCACGTTGTTTTTTGTACATATTTTCTATTCAAAATCCAATACAAGAAGTAGGGTTTCTGTCATGGAATAAGTAAAACAAATGTAGAGTTGTATGGCTCCTGTGTCCAAGATACTACTAACATCACTGCCCAGTTGCCTGAGACTCATGGTGTTTGGGTTGATCTGCAAAAATATT
>NW_004444216.1:991897-994250 GCF_000243295.1 Trichechus manatus latirostris
GTGGATAGCTTTAACAAAGAGAAATTTATTCTCTCACAGTCTGGGAGGCTAGAAGTCCAAACTCAGGGTGCCAGCTCCAGGGGAAGGCCTTGTCTCTCTGTCAGCTCTGGGGGAAGGTCCTTGTCATCAATTTTCCTTTGGTCCAGAAACTTCCCAGTACAGGGGCCCTGGGTCCAAAGGACGCGTTGTTCTCCTAGCTCTTGT
Organism: Trichechus manatus latirostris; assembly: GCF_000243295.1. Taxonomy (NCBI): domain Eukaryota; kingdom Metazoa; phylum Chordata; class Mammalia; order Sirenia; family Trichechidae; genus Trichechus; species Trichechus manatus. The sequence continues at coordinate 992,102 of NW_004444216.1, forward strand.
TTCTTGGTGGTATGAGGTCCCTATGTCTCTCCACTTGCCTCTCTTTTATACCTCAAAAAAGATTGGCTGAAGACACAAACGAATCTTGTAGATTGAGTCCTGCCTCATTAACATAACTGCCACTAATCCCATCTCATCACCTTCATAAACATACGATTTATAACATAGGAAAATCACATCAGAAGACAAAATGGTGGACAGTCACACAATAATGGGAATCGTGGCCTAGCCAAGTTGACAGATATCTTTGAGGGGGCACAGTTCAATTCATGACAGTTGCCAAATGCAAAAACTTTCTTTTATTTGTATATTTATTCATTGATTAGGAGCCCTGGTGGCATAGTGGTTAAGTGCTCAGCTGCGTACTGAACCCACCAGCCGCTCCACAGGACAAAGACGTGACAGTCTGCTTCTATAAAGATTCACAGCCTCGGTAACTGGCAGTTCTACTCTGTTCTGTAGGGTCCCTATGAGTCGGACTCAACTCAACAGCACTGGGTTTGGTTGCTTTGGGTTTTATTCATTGATTGACTCAATGAAGTTCTGTTTGTTACTGTTATTTATTTTGATGATTAAATTGACCTAGATTTGGCTAGGGAAACAAGGAATTTCTGTGTCTTTTTTGACAAGTCCCTATCATTCTTTGATCACTTCTTTCTGGCACAATCACCCCTCAAAATGGTCCAGGTTCAACTTGTATTTCTCCTGCCCTAGCCCTGGAATCAGCCATTTTTTCAATTGACGTGGTAAATAGAAACCAAGATCTGGGCACTAGATGTGATCTTTGCTATTGGGGTATTGCTACCCCCATTTCCTCCTGGTAGACAGTACGAGGATGTGTATGTGTCCCTTTACATTTACATTTATTTCTATATCTATCTGGATGTGTTTGTAAACCATGAATTTGGACTGATAGCTCCAATTCAAATACAATATCACGGGAGCCATTCTGTCTTTGCCCGTTCCTATATTCATGTCTTCCTTTTCTGTCGGTGAAAGACTTGATTCCTATTGTCCTTAGTGTATTTATTTATTTGATTAATCCCTTGTATGTAGCCCATCTCTTGTCCCAACCAGCAACCTGCTCTAACATTGTTCTTGCACGGACCACCATTATTGGTTGTTGGTGGGCTGCCCCTGCAATCTCATTCCAGTGATGTTCCTACAAATGCTGTTATTACCAGCCACTGTCCAGCTATCTCTGTTTGTACTGTAAGATACTTTGTAAACTCTGTAAACTCTGAGGATGGTACTTACATTTAGTATTTTCTTTCACTTTTCAACTTGAATTTGCAGTTCATTTGCTTTTGGTTCTTGAGAAGCATTAGATAGCTACTATAGCTTAGTCGCTTACTGTTCTTGTCTAATGATAGTGTATATTTACTTTGAAGGGATGATGGGGAGAGAAACAACCCAGAGAATATTGAAACAAAGCAGAGATAAGAAAGGGAGAAAAAAGATAGCTAAAAGGTATCGTATGGAATGAGTGCTGTTAAAACTCTTTCCCCTGGTTTAACACAGCCTTTACTCTGCCATGGTAAGGAAACAATGCATTTTGCTTAGAAAACTGCTTAAAGCAGTGGTTTTTACTGATTCAAAGTCCTTTTCACTAGCCCCTTCTCTTTTTGCCTTCCAGGGTTCCTGTTAACTTTATATGTTTTCCCAGTTTTTCAGGCACTGTTTCTACTTTGACTACTGGCCTCCAGGCCCATATTTCCGGCTGCCTACTGATCTTTCTCAGGGTGCTCCCTGGGCACTTCAGTTCCAACATTTTCACCTTCTTCCCAAATTAATTCCTCTTCTCACATTTCCTGTCAGATTAATGGTTCTACCAACTCTTCATTCACTTCATTCTTCCCCTTTCTCCTTTCTCTTCCCAATCAAGTCTAACTTATTACCACGTCCTTTTCATATGCCTTCATAAATACTTCTCCAGCCCACTCCCTCTTCTCCATCTTTGAGTTTCTGACATTTTCAGTATGTCAATTAAGTTAACTTCCTTTGGTCTTTTTCTACACCTACATGTTGCACAATGTTTAAAGGAGAAGTATAGGGAACAAGAATGACGCTGGAAGCATCAAAAGAAGATGGAAGGAATACACACAGAGTTGCTGTACCAAAAAGATTTAGTCAACGTTCAGTCATTTCA
>NW_004444216.1:995245-996449 GCF_000243295.1 Trichechus manatus latirostris
ATTGACGTCAAGGATTTCATTCTACTTGAATCCACAATCAGTGCCCATGGAAGCAGCAGTCAAATCAAACAACATACTGCATTGGGCATATCTGCTGCAAAAGACCTCTTTAAGGTGTTGAAAAGCAAAGATGTCACTTTGAGGACTAAGGTAGGTCTGACCCAAGCCATGGTGTTTTCAGTCACCTCATATGCATATGAAAGCTGAACAATGAATAAGGAAGAATGAGAAAGAATTGACTCCTTTGAATTATGATGATGGTGAAGAATATTGAGTATACCATGAACTGCCAGAAGAATGAACAAATCTGTCTTGGAAGAAGTATAGCCAGAATGCTCCTTAGAAGCGAGGATGGCGAGACCTCATCTCACGTACTTTGGACGTTTTATCCAGAGGTTCCAGTCCCTGGAGAAGGATATCATACTTGGCAAAATAGAGAGTCAGTGAAAAGAGGAAGACCCTCAATGAAATGGACTGACACAGTGACTGCAACAATGAGCTAAAGCATAGCAACCACTGTGAGGATGGCACGCAGTATTTTCATTCTGTTGATCTTAGGGTCACTATGAGTTGGAACCAACTTGACAGCAACTAACAACAACAATGGGGAACAATTAATAACTGATGTTCCTATCACTTTCTTTCTCAGGCAGAGATGGTCACAAGTTTCTTCTTCACTTTTTTTGTTTTCTATTGTTGCCCCTTCTCTCTACTATAATCTAGTTTCCGCCCTTTCCCCTCCAGTCTTAAGTGATCTTTGTTCTATGGCTCATTACTCTCTTGATCTCTCCATGCGTCTGAGTATCATATAGAAGATAAAAGGTCATAAGTTTGGGCTCCTGAATCTTGGAACTTCATGGAGATGTGTTCTGAATAATAAGAAAAAAAAAGCATCAGAGCCCGGTAGCACATAGTGGGAATTATGGTCTGTCTTTTCCATTTAGGAACTTTGGAGGAGAAGGTCAAGAAGGAGAAAAGCCTATTTGCACAAGGTAGAAACTTTCTAGGCTTTGATGAGTGTGTTACAAAGAAATCCTAGCAGATAGTTTCCCAAAGAGTGGGCAGTTGGAGGTAGTGTGGGAGCATAAAATTTCATCGTCAGATTTGTATTGTGGTGTCAGCCTTGCCGCTACCTGTGTCACCTTAAAAAAGTTACTTAGATATCCTTGTGCTTCAGATTTAGAAAAATAGGTGTGTTCTAAGG
>NW_004444216.1:997152-998189 GCF_000243295.1 Trichechus manatus latirostris
ATTTGTCAGATATATTTATATATTCATATATACTAATGGTAAAATCTTTGGGTAAACTAGAGAATTTAAACTAAACCACTAATTGCTACTTAACTTACTAAGATAATTTTTTTAAATAAAACTTCAAAATATATTATTAACCATAATAAAATGAGCAAAAATTTGATCCTAGAATTTGCTCAAAGACCAGGTGATTTTGATTAAGAATCTTTTGATAAGTTAGGGCATGCCTTTTAGAATTGCTATTTGCAAGACTTTAAAACCTATAAAATAAGTCTGATTAGGACATTAATGTACATGTTTATTTTGTCTGATAGATATTTTATTTCTAAATTATTTGTGGTAAAAACAAGAGTAGCCATTAAAGTTTTGTGAAATAGCTACCTGATTGAATTAGTCACGGATCATAATTTCTATCAGTAACCCATCCAAAATAAGCTAAGTTCATATAACATGCTTCTGGATATTCTCCTTTTTAGATCAAAGAAAACAAAGAATTCAATTGATAAATCAACTGAGACTGACAATGGCTATGTATCCCTTGATGGAAAAAAGACTGTTAAAAGCAGTGAAGTTGGAGTACAAAACCAGGAACCTCGGTGTGAAACCATTAGATCAGAAGAGACAACCTGGAACACAGGAACACTGAAGAACATTCCCAGCAAAGTAAGTGTGGTATTTAAAAATTGTGTGATTTTACATGAGCTGATGTGAAGTGACTTAGATATAGTGGTTGCCCTTGAATTGTGTATTTTCTCCAGAATTTATTCTGTGAATCTTTACAGATCACAATGATGAAACAGAAAATAAGGTAAAGTATTATGATTTAAACTTGATTGCCCATGTAACCTAGCTCCTTCTGAATTACTTAGTATCTCTGATTTTTCCAAAATGTTAAAAGCACTTTATAATTTCTAGTTGACGTTTGTTAAACCTTACCTTTTCTTTTCCTATTTCCAGGTGTATGTAAGAATTTGCATTAAATGAACCATCCAAAATATTTTAGAAGCTGTATTTGTTGTTGTTATTGTTAGGTG
>NW_004444216.1:1000066-1002836 GCF_000243295.1 Trichechus manatus latirostris
GGTTCCTCAACTTTGCCTTTGATGTTCAAGGCTCCTAGATTGTCTTATATAATCCATTCACTTGTTTTTTCAGGTCTTTGTTGTAAGAGGGACCACAGGAAGTGTCTGACTACTCCGTCACCTTTTCTTTTTTTGTTTGTTTTCTTTATGTTGAGGTGTAATCTATAGTGAAGGCTGTAGTCTCTAATCTTTATCAGTGAGTGCTTCAAGTCCTCTTTGCTTTCAGTGAGCAAGGTTGCATCATCTGCATATTGCAGGTTGTTAATGAGCCTTCTTCCAATGCTGATGCTGCGTTCTTCTTCATATAGTGCAGCTTCTCGGATCACCTTTCTTTGGAATGGGCACAAATATGGATGTCTTCTATTTGGTCGGCCAGGTAGCTGTCTTCCAGATTTCTTGACATAGATATATGAGCCCTTCCAGCATTTCATCTGTTTTTTGAAACGTCTTAGTTGATATTCCATCAATTCCTAGAGCCTTGTTTTTCACCAATGCTTTCAGTGCAGCTTGGACTTCATCCTTCAATACCATCGGTTCTTGACCATATGCTACCTCCTGAAGTGGTTGAACATCAACCAGTTCTTTTTGGTACAGTGACTCTGTGTCTTCCTTCCATCTTATTTCGGTGCTTCCTACATCGTTCAATATTTTGCCCATAGAATCCTTCAATATTGCAACTCGAGGCTTGAATTTTTTCTTCATTTCTTTCAGCTTGAGAAATGCTGAGGGTGTTCTTCTGTTTTGGTTTTCTATCTCCAGGTCTTTGCACATGTTATTATAATACTTTACTTTGTCTTCACGAGCCACCTTTTGAAATCTTCTGTTCAGCTCTTTTACTTCATCGTTTCTTCCTTTTGCTTTAGCTACTTTATGTTCAAGAGCAAGTTTCAGAGTCTCTTCCGACATCTATTTCCTGTCTTTTGAATGACCTTTTGCTTTCTTCATGTATGATGTCCTTGATGTCATCCCACAACTCACCTGGTCTTCAGTCATTAGTGTTCAGTGTATCAAATCTGTTCTTGAGATGGTCTCTAAATTCAGGTGGGATATACTCAAGGTCGTACTTTGGCTCTCGTGGACTTGTTTTAATTTTCTTCAGCTTCAAGTTGAACTTGCATGTGAACAATTGATGGTCTGTTCCACAATCTGCCCCTGGCCTTGTTCTGACTGATGATATTGAGCTTCTCCATCATCTCTTTCCACAGATGTAGTTGATTAGATTCCTGTTTATTCCCTCTGGCGAGGTCCAGGTGTATAGTTGCTGTTTATGTTTTTGAAAAAAGATACTTGCAATGAAGAAGCCATTGGTCTTGCAAAATTCTATCATGCAATCTCCAGCGTCATTTCTATCACCAAGGCCATATTTTCCAACTACCAATCTTTCCTTTGTTTCTGACTTTTGCATTCCAATTACCAGTAATTATCAGTGCATCTCAGTTTCATTTTTGATCAATTTCAGACTGCAGAAATTGGAAAAATTCTTCAGTTTCTTCATCTTTGGCATTAGTGGTTGGTGTGTAAATTTGAATACTAGTCATATTAACAGGTCTTCCTTATAGGCATTGGATATTATCCTATCACTGACAGCCTTGTACTTAAGGATAGATCTTGAAATGTTCTTTTTGACGATGAATGCGATGCCTTCCCTCTTCAATTTGCCATTCTTGGCATAGTAGACCATATGATTTTCCTATTCAAAATGGCCAGTACCAGTCCATTTCAGCTCACTAATGCCTAGGATATTGATCTTTATCAGTTCCATTTCATTGTTGATGACTTGCAGTTTTCCTAGATTCATACTTTGTGCATTCTACGTTCCGATTATTAATGAATGTTTGTGTCTGTTTCTTCTCATTTTGAGTTGTGTCACATCAGCAAATGAAGTTCCTGAAAGCTTTATTCCATCTATGTCATTAAGGTCGACTCTACTTTGAGGAGGGAGCTGTTTCCTGGTTGTGTTTTGAGTGCCTTCCAACTTGAGGGGCTTATCATCTGGCACTATATCAGACAGTGTTCCACTGCTATTCATAAAGTTTTCACTGGCCAATTTTTTGTTTAGAAGTAGACCACCAGGTCCTCCTTCTTCTCTGTCTTAGTCTGGAAGCTCCACTGAAATCTGTCCACCATGGTTGACCCTGCTGGTATTTAAAATACCAGTGACATAGCTTCCAGCACCACAGCAATATGCAAGCGACCGGAGTATGACAAACTGACAGATGAGTGGTGGAGAAGCTGTACTAGGAACCTGGTTTACCATTCATATTCTGTATTAGAAAATATTACATCTTGATTTTCCTACATCGTTTGTGTCAGCACATCTGTTTTGTTTTTTCAGTCTGAAATCAGTTCTTACTGAAGACATATTCGTTAAGGATGAGAGTAATTTGTTTACTTTTCCAAAAGAACAGTTAAAGAGGCCATGGGTTTATTGTAACAAAGTCTAGTGTTTTCTGTCTCTTTGTTTTCCTGAATTTTTCTGATAAAACAGTTTATTTTTTTAAAAAAAAACTGATACAACCAAAAAATATGGTCAAACTAAAAGATGTTACCTTTGTTACATTTAGGAATGTGGAGATAAACATTTTGTGTTGAGGAAAATAAATAAGAACAATATTTTTTAGTCTTGTGTTAAGTATGTGTGCCTACCAGATGGTACACGTGTTTTCATTACTGCTAGCTGTAGAACAACATGGGCTGCAGTGAAGTGTATAGTCCCTTACTCTAATTTTAGGTGTTTCGAGCATTTAGCTCTCTGATAATGTGAGACTCA
>NW_004444216.1:1003914-1006696 GCF_000243295.1 Trichechus manatus latirostris
GACTCATACATTCAGTTTGCTGTTTGCTTGTAAGCAAGACCATCCTGGAGAGACAATCTGAACTCTTATGTTAGTTTTTTCCACAATTTGAAGGGCTTTATAACTTCATGAGTGTAGCAAACTCATTATTCTAAGTGACTTCCTTCATACTGCTGTCACCAGTTAAGTTCAATTTTTTTTTTCTTTTTTGATTCTGTTTTTCTTTGTTGATTTTTATTCTTCTCTAAACTCTTTTCCAACTCTATCACATATCTTAAAACTATTTAAATAGAAAAAAAGTTCAATTGTTTATTTTCGCTTTTTATTCTAAGGACAAAACATTATCTGGCTTCAGGGCAAATGAATTATTCTTTATGTAACTTTTTGATAAACATTACCTTCCACTCTTCTTGAACTACATTATTATTTTTTTCTTTGATGATTTAGGGGTAATCTTCTAAAAAATCAACTATTATACTGTGCTGGAATATGAATATGCCTTCAGGCTATTAAGATTCAAAGAATTACTGTTCTGTGTACACTCTTCTTTGTGACGATACCTCTAGTTAAGTTAATCTTTTCTGGTGACTGGTTGTGTTTCTTCTCTCAATTAACTGCCAATAGACAGACACAAATACCAGTATGTCTGCTCGTTGCCTCCTGACCCACATCATCTGATAAACTATTCCCTGTTCTTAAACCAAATAGCCAAGCTTATAAAATTCACAGTCCTGCTCTGAATACAATTAGAAGTTAGTTGGTGCTGGAAGGGAGCCAGAGAACTGTTTCACTGCTCTCCTGTGGATAAATTCTTTGGCCTTAGCGGTAGTTTTTTCACTCTGTGACCTTTGCTCTTCTTGATTTGCAGCTATATTTTGAACTGTTGCAATTCTTGAAGGGCAGAATACAATTCTTGAAGGGCAGAATACTATCTTAACTTTCAAGTAAATATATTGCTTAAAATCTTCTAGTTTTCAAGCTAAGTAAGGCTGGCAGTTATCTAAAAGGCTTTGATTGTTTTAAATCTTTTCAATGATTTAAAAGATTACATGAAAATAAAATCTAGTCTTTGAATTCTTCATCTGTAACTAGAAGTTATTTAAAAACTGCATTCAGTTCCAAAAATACTTGACCCTCTTAAGTCAACTGCAAATGGCATTTTTTAAAAAAAGGAAAAACAAACAACATCAAAAAAAACCCTCCTTTGAGTAAGTAAAACTAAAACAAAAGATGAATAGTGCTCCTATTTATACTTACAGTATAAATGACTATACTGTCTTCAGATTACTAGTGATGTTTTGTCTTTAGGAATGAGGCATTAAAAAATTGTTTGGGAAAGTACTTTGTGCCTAGGCAGGACTGATGGGCTTCATTGTAGGATGACCAGGCAGCAACCCAGCCATTTGTTATAAACTCCCCAAATGTTGATATTTATAGATATACTCTATACTGACATTTAATTTTTCAGGAAGATCCATCCAGTCTTCTGGTAGGTTGAGGATGGCAGAAATTACACCAGGCTGCCGTGGTTTTTGGTGCCAAGGGGGCTGGAGGTGAGGTGGGGATCTTGCCATTCAATGTATAGACTTTAATTTAATCCCCTTGGTTCTTTTGCCTTCTTTACTATGGACTGTATCTGGTTTGCCTCTTCCGGTTTCTTGTTGGATAGATGGTGGGAGAATTAACCGATTATCTGGGATGGAGGACATGTCCTGGGGATTTGATAGCTCCATTTAAGCATTTGTCCTGTATTCTATTCTGTTCTGCATTGTTTAACTTCACAAATATTTTTCAGTTTTTATTCCCTTTTGTAGATAAGCTCTTTATCTAGTGAAGGTGGCATTTGATGGGAAGCATAATGATAAAACCATGGGCTTGGAGTCACACTATTTAAGTGACTTTAGGAAAATTATTTAAGTTATCTGAGCTTCAGTTTCTGCATCTGTAAATGATAAGACCAGCCTCCTCAGATTGTTAGGATTAAATAAATTTGTGTACAGATTGCCTTGCATAAAGCATTTATGCTATAAATGCTTAGTCCCTTCAAATAAAGAATCTGTCTCCTCTTAATTTGGTTATATGTTCTGTTTTAGCTATCTGTCTAAAGATTTGAAATGAGCAGAGCAAACTAAATATAAATTAGAACTCTTTTCATTAATTCTAAAATTTCATATTTTTAGCTTATATTCAGCAATTTGTAGTGAAATTCAAAGTGGCCATTAATCATCCAGTATTGCACGTAAAATTCTGTTTAAATTATAAGCAATGATAGGCAATAATTTTTATATTTTAACATTTGTAAAACGACCCTCTTATTAATCAGTATTTGACAAAATACACTTGTAAAGAATTACAGATATTTCCTTAGCCCTGAAATGACTCATTCATTTCAGTTAAACAGTCATCAGGCCTTTAATCGTGGTACTTATTTCTGATTATCAGGTCTGCATCAGAAATTTGTGACAGCTAAGTTAGCTTTCAAAAAATTTTACATTAGCAACTACTGAATACTTCTGTGCCTTGTTATCTAGTCAAAACTGTTATGCTTCAAGTATTCTGATTGACTTGGTATGAAATATTTTTGGAGGGCTTTTTATAAAATAGGAGCGCGGAGCCCTGGTGGCGCAGTGGTTAAGAGCTTGGCTGCTAACCAAAAGATGAGCAGTTCGAATCCACCAGCCGCTCCTTGGAAATCCTATGGGACCATTCTACTCTGTCCTATAAGATCACTATGATTCAGAATTGACTCGACAGCAGTGGGTTTGGTTTTTGGGTTTTGGGTTTTTTAATAAAACAAAGCAGG
>NW_004444216.1:1008414-1009827 GCF_000243295.1 Trichechus manatus latirostris
AATAGTAACAATATATGGTTCTGATAGAATCCTTTGAGTTGGAAAGGGTACATAAATTGTATTAATGTCAAAGAATATCTTGATTTCAGGATGCCCCTAAATCGGGTACTAGTTGCAGCTCTCGCTGTTCAAGTTCCAGACAGGATTCTGAGAGCACAAGGCCAGAATCTGAAACAGAAGATGTATTATGGGAAGACTTGTTACATTGTGCAGAATGCCGTTCATCTTGTACCAGTGAGACAGATGTGGAAAATCCTCAGATTAATCCCTGTGTGAAAAAAGAATATAGAGATGACCCTTTTCATCAGGTTGGTTTACAGTGTTGGACTATGTGGGGCTATGAGTCAAGCTCCTTTGAGTATGTAATCAGATTTTACAGAGGTGAAGAAAAAGCTTGTATTCATTTAAAATAATATTCCTGTTTTTTTCTTTTTACTTGAGCTGTGGTCTGTCTTCATTAGAACATAGAATCTCAGTATTTATATCACAGTTATGTCCTTATCTTGCAAACATGTTCCTGAGAAGTTGTTGGTAAGTGGAGATTTGTTTAGATGCGTTAGTCTTCTTCTCAGTCAGCACACTTCATGGTCAGATTCATCTACATCTGTGGCCTGAGTTATCACCTGTAGGATTGATTCACAAATCTACACTTCATGAATATCAGATTTACCTCCTAGCACCTGTAGTAATGCTGTCCAATACAAATATAATGCGAGTAACATATGTAATTTTAAATTTTCTGGTAGCCACATAAAAAATGTTAAAAAAGTGAAATTAATTTTAATATATTTTATTTAACAGAATATATTCAAAATGTTATCACCTCAGTGTATAACTAACATGAAAACATTAATGAAATATTTTACTTTTTTTTAATAATAAGTCTTTGAAATCCAAACACTTACAGCTTATCTCATTTTACACTAGCCACATTTCAGGTGCTCAGTAGCCTGCCACATGTGAATAGTGGCTAGTGTATTGGACAGCACAGGTCTATAGGATATCTTTACTTGAATGTCCCAGCAGTACCTCAAATTTAACCAAACTCTCCATCTTTTCTCCTAAGTCTCTTTTTCCTGTTGCATTCAAAATCTTGGTGAATGGCATCTGTATCTACCTACTCACCAATCCAGAAACTTGGTGGTCATTTTAGAGTCCTCACTCTCCTCACGTTCTTCTCTCTCTTTCTTACCCAACTTCCCATCAAATCCTGTCAACAAAACAAACAAGCAACTCCGAGAAACTAGATATAGAAGGGACCTTCCTTAATATGATAAAGGGTAGCTACCAAAGAACCTTCTGAAAACCTGTCATACTTAATGGTGAATTTTAGAAGCATTTCTATTAAAGGCAGGAACAAGACAGAGATGCCCATTATCACTGCTTTTTCTGTCAACATCCTAACAACATGTT
>NW_004444216.1:1010992-1017337 GCF_000243295.1 Trichechus manatus latirostris
AACAGAACGAGGGGATACTGTGGTTCGAAATCAGGAAGGCTGTGCATCAGGGTTGTATCCTTTCACCATACATATTCAATCTGTATGCTGAGCAAATAATCCAAGAAGCTGGACTATATGAAGAAGAAACGTGGCATCAAGATTGAAGGAAGACTCATTAACAACTTGCGATATGCGAAGAAAACTTGAGGCACTTACCGATGAAGATCAAGACTCCATCCTTCGGTATGGCTTACACCTCAACATAAAGACAACAGAAATCTTCACAACTGGACCAATAAGCAACATCATGATAAATGGAGAAAATATTGAAGTTGTCAAGGATTTCTTTTTACTTGGATCCACTTTCAGTGCCCATGGAAGCAGCAGTCAAGAAATCAAAGGATACATTGCGTTGGGCAAATCTGCTGCAAAAGACCTCTTTAAAGTGTTGAAAAGCAAAGATGTCACCTTGAGCACTACAATGCGCCTGACCCAAGCCATGGTGTTTTCACTCGCCTCATATGCACGTAAAAGCTGGATAATGAACATGGAAGACCAAAGAAGAATTGATGCCTTTGAATCATGGTGTTGGTGAAGAATATTGAATATACTGTGGACTGCCAGAAGAATGAAGAAGTACAACCAGAATGCTCCTTATCAGCAAAGATGGTGAGACTTCTTCTCACGTACTTTGGACACGTTATCAGGAGGGACCACTCCCTAGAGAAGGACATCATACTTGGTAAAACAGAGGGTCAGCGAAAAAGAGGAAGACCCTCAATGAAATAGATTATCACAGTGGCTGTAACAATGTGCTCAAACACGGCAATGATTGTGAGGATGGGGCAGGACTAGGCAGTGTTTCGTTCTGTTGTGCATAGGGTCACTATGAGTCGGAACCAACTTGATGGCACCTAACAACACAAGTCTGTCACACCATTCTTGCTCCTTTTTCAATAAAATTATTTTCTTAAAATATTCTTCTCTGCATATCTAATTATGGTATTCTAAGCACACATTGGTTTTGCTTTTGAATTAAAGACTCAGTTTTACACACTTTTTTTTATTCTCAGGCTTCTAAAAAATAAGTTTTATGTTTTCAGTTTTGCTAGTAGGCAAGTAATGGAAATTAGCTTTCTTTAATAAAAAACTACCAGTTTTTTCTTGTTTAACCAAAGGCCATGTTAGGTCCAGAGGACCCTTTTCTGTGTACCATAAAGGTAGAAAAATCTTTCCTAGTAAACACAGAGCATTTGAATCAATGTGTTCTAGTCAAAATGTTACCAAATTTGTAGTTTTATTTTGTTCGTTTGATTTTCTTTGTAAAATGTGACTGAAACATTTCCACAGGAGAAAATTTTTCTCCCCTAATCATGGCTGAGCATATAATAAAATATCAGGTCATATTCAAGTGAAATTCATTTTTAGCAGGTAAAGCCAGATTTTAATGGCTACAGTTCCCACAGTTGGAAACACCAGTAAAGTGATTGTCATGGTGAATTTAATTGAAGTAAAATGTGCCACCATTTAAGCATTAAGGTTTTCAGGCAGTTTTGAATGAACTAGGAGCAAAGCAGTTCAGATTTTGAATAGGCTAAAGAACAAGCATTTAAAGAGTTCCAAATTTTAGTTTGAAAAACATACCAAGAAGAACCTATGTGATAAAATGGTATCACTCGTGCTGATGTTCTCCCTGGGCCTTTACATTGTTTCATGTGATGTTGCTCTCCACATACTGACTGAGATGTAGACGGTACATGTTTCAACAAGACTGTCTTTGAGTGTACACTTGACAAACACACAGATATAGGGCTTTTAAAAATCAGTTAACTTTCAATTCACCAGTTTCTAATTGCTATCTTCTGTCTTGCCTTTGGCTTTCTAGAAATAAGAAAATGACATCAAATCCCGATTAGAGTAGTTGAGCAAAATTTTTTACTTTATGCTCTTTTGGAAGGACAATGAAGAGCTTTTTGGTTTCCTATTCCTGTCTTTAGATTAATCTTCTTGGTATTGAAATGCCTTTCTTCATATAATTGGGAAGACCTTTAATTCACTGTTACAGACTGAAAGTTAAAAAAAAAAAAAAAAGCCTATAGATCAGTGGTTGAAATCTGTTGTCTCTCAGGCTCAACACACTTTTTAGTCAGCTTATCACATCTCTTATGTCTACCTTTTTGGTTCTACTATGTTTCAGAATTATTAAATTTCCAGGAAAGAATTTGATACCCATTTTGTCGCAAATTATTTCTATCTCAAACTAGAATATTTTGTTTGGGGATAAACTAAGAAGCATCATTTGAGGAATGAAGTTGATCATTAATAACTAGTATCTCATAGCTCTTAAGACCCTCAAATAGTGAAATATATGCTATGAAGTTAATATATATTAAAATTCCGTGGCATTGGAAAAGATACAAAAGCTTCAAATGGAACTCCTTCCTAGCCAAGTAATTAAATGTAAAAAAGAGCTTTGCCAATAGCATGACTACTGGTATTATGGTTGGTCTATAATTATTGATTAGTTTTTATTCTGTTTATAGTAAACATGATATGGCTTTACATAAAGAAAAGTAATGTATGAGGTCTGAGTAATATTAATGATTTATATCTCTGTTTTCTTACATATTATTTCCTCATTATTTTATAGTTTCAGTGGAAATGAATCAATACATCTTAACCCCCCCCCCCAGAGGAAAATGCTGTATTTCTTCAGCTTATGGAATCTTTACCATATTTTAATCACGTTTTTGTCCTGAAAGAATAAATATAACTAGAGTAGATTCTTCTGTTCATCGTTAGAAGATGTTCTAATTAAATACAGTGTAAAATTTGAATACTAGAATGTCAAAGATCTGTTGTTTTTTTCTGAGGTTGCTATTAATGCCAAATCATTTTACATAAAATGAGGAAAGTATATCAATCTTTAAAACATTGTAAGTTAGAAATATTTTATTTTAAACAAATTCATCCCATTCTGGGTCTAATCTTTTAGTGTTACTTCTCCTCTGAATATCTTATAATCTAAAGATTGGCGTTTCATTAATTTGTTGCTATCTTTAACCCAACCTGACTATGGTGTTTTGAAGTTCTGTTCTTTTAATTATAAATCTAAAAAGAAAACAAACTTAAGCATCTGATCCTTTGTACTAAAGCTTTGTATTTGTATTTTATACTTTTTTCTATTTGAAACATTGAAAGAGAGTTTATCTCCTTGTGAAAGGATTTGTAATTCTGTGTGCTTCAGTTTGCAATATTTGCTCTATCTGGGAAAAAAAGCTGTCTTTTGGAGAAATGCTAAATTAAAATATCAGTAAAGTAACTAAATAAAATATTAAGGGTAGATATGTGTGTAGAAGAGACTCTTTCAGGATGAGATTGTATCACCATCAGGTCTTTCAAGGAGGTTCGAATGTTAGCTGCCATATCCTTTTTTATTCAATGATTAAGTTAGAAAACCAGTAATATGAACAACTTGATTTCCATTTTGTCTTTTAATATTACTATGTTAGTAGCTATGTAGACAGATTGACAACTAAGCCCTTTTGCTGATACATTTTAGTATATTTTTGAACAATAAGTTGCCTAATAACTTATGGAAAATTCTTACACAATTTCTTATGTCATATAGTCAATGTATATGCTAGCTAGTGTCAATAGAGAATTTTAGTGTCATTAAAACTGTGTGTGTGTATAGATACAGATATATGTTCTGTTTATTAAATAGAAAATACATGTTCTATTCATAAAAAATGATTGATCAGTTTCTACATTTTAGCATAGTTAAAATTGTGTCTATGCACGTGTATATGTGTGTATGTATACACAAAGACACAATTTTATATGTACATGTAGATGTGTTACATTTACAAAATGTGATAAATGTATTCACCAATTTCTGTTTATTTTTTATAGAGTCATTTGCCCTGGCTCCATAATTCCCACCCAGGATTAGAGAAAATAAGTGCTATAGTATGGGAAGGCAATGACTGCAAGAAAGCAGACATGTCTGTACTTGAGATCAGTGGAATGATAATGAACAGAGTGAGTGTTTAAAATTTATTCTTTTAGTTCAAGGGTAGGACTTGGTAGGTATTAATATATTAAATAATTATTGGAATGTTATATTTGTAACCTAGTCACCTCATTTCTTCACACTTAAAAAAAAAGTTATTTGGGTGTACTTGGCTAAGCATGTAATTTATACAGTGATTTTTCACCAAACCATTCCTGTCTTTTAGTGTTTACATTCCTCTGATCAAGAATAGAAGATACAATCTAAAACTGTACTGTTAAACGTTATTCTTTCTTTTGCTCGCAGTGGATCAAATGGAAGAAATGCTAGATACAAATGAGGGTTGATGCAGACTTATTTTTCTGCATCATTCTTACAGGTTCATTAATTTATTAGTACCCAAAATGTGAAAGAAAAAAATCATGCTAAAAAATTTGTATCCATACTTACTTGTCTGCTTAAATGTATAGATTTTTGCTAGTGGTAAAAATCTTGAGTTGTTTGAAGAAGTAAAGGACAAATACTGTGGATTTTAATTTTAGTTTCTATTAAATGGTTTCTTTTTTCAAGTCATTACTCCTTTTAAATTGTACCTGATTTCTCTGAACAATTAGGCGTGATCTGATTTACAATTCTAAATTTCCTTGGTACATTGTTACAGTAGAACTGTTGTCCACATTTTATGTAAGACAGGAATTAAAATAAATAGGTCTAGAAATTAATATGCTCCCTATAACATATCTCATTGTGAACAATTAACAATGTTAATTAGGAGTCTCTGGAGACTTGGTTCTACTTGATGCTCTGTAACTTCTTACCTGTGAACTAGCAGATTACTTACAGTAATCTTATTTGCCTAGTTTAGAATATGATTATTAAAAGTTGTATTACACATGTATATATAGAGGATTTAAAAATGTCCTACAGTCCTACCAAACTAGTATGTTGGATACTCTTTTATATGCCCATTATTTAATTTCAAAGTCTCTTTTTTATTATCCCCCCCATTCTTTTTTTTTTTTTTTCTCTCTCTCTCATTTAATTTGTTCCCCCTCTGACAAACTCTCTCTTCTAAAATGGTTTTAGAATTTAAGGAGGTATTTATTTGTATATTAAGCTCTTTAATGAAAAAGAACATTATAAATCAGTAAATTCTAGATTTTACCTTTAATGAATTGAGCTTAAATGAACATGAGATCACCTCATCTGTTTAATATTGCAACATTTATAAATATTTTTAACTTTTGAGATAATGTGATACATAGAATTCCGCACACCCCTCCCCCGGAGATCTGGGCAAGACTGAGATAGTCAGTCCTTTTGCATTTATTTATTGACTTAGCAATATGATAATGAATTGTTTTTAAAAACTGAAGAAATAATGACTTACATACTACATGCTATAAGCTCTTAAACTTGAGTAAATTTAAATTTCATTATTCATGTATTAAAACAAATTTATTTTAACAAAATCATTTCATATAGCTATAAATAAAGTAATGCTTAATAGGAATTCATTTCACTATAGATAAAATTTGTGATAAATTTTCTTTTCTTCTGTCTCTCTTTTTGTAAAGGTCAACAGCCATATACCAGGAATAGGATACCAGATTTTTGGGAACGCAATCTCTCTAATCCTGGGTTTAACTCCATTTGTTTTCCGACTCTCCCAAGCTACAGACTTGGAACAACTCACAGCACATTCTGCTTCAGAACTTTACGTGATTGCATTCGGTTCTAATGAAGATGTCATAGTTTTTTCTATGGTTATAATAAGTTTCGTGGTTCGTGTGTCGCTTGTTTGGATTTTCTTTTTTTTGCTCTGTGTAGCAGAAAGAACTTATAAACAGGTGGGTATAATAATATTCTGAGTAGACTATATTTTATCCTTTTCATATTTTTCAAAGTATTCACAAAGCATTTTAGTATTTTGTTAAATCATTTTGACCTGCTATTTTTTTTCCGGCTTTGTTTTTATATTAGTTAACCAAATATAATTGTAACAACCCTTAATTTGTTGACTTTTGTTTTTCTGTGGTAATCTGCTTGAAAATTAATCCTCATCTTAATCCTTTTCAGCGACTACTTTTTGCAAAACTCTTTGGACATTTAACATCTGCAAGGAGGGCTCGAAAATCTGAGGTTCCTCATTTCCGATTGAAGAAAGTACAGAATATAAAAATGTGGCTATCTCTCCGTTCCTATCTTAAGGTAGAATGGCAGTGATAAAAGTTACATACTGGCTCCCTCTGATAGTTCCAGTTTCTTTGTCAACATGTATGTATGCCCAGGTGTATAGTCACATGTGTACTTACATGGTGCTGAGTGGCCATACTTAGTGTTTTTTT
>NW_004444216.1:1017437-1020512 GCF_000243295.1 Trichechus manatus latirostris
AGTCTGAAAGGCTGAAATGCATTTTAGGTAGATGATTCAAGGTCAGGTTGCTCTAAATTTATCTTTGTTCATAAATCTCACCAACTTCTCCTTATTCAAAAACTGAATTAAGGATCTTGGTTCTTCCTAGAATGGTTATCACAAGCCAGCAGAGGGAGCCCACTATTTAAAAAAGAAGTGTTGTAATCAGAGAGTCTGTAACCAATGGCCTATTATTAAAATATTTTTTTATACCGTTCTTTTTCCTTAATATTTTTAATAATTTTCCTAATGATGGAGGTAAAATGTAAAAACTCTAGGGGGAAAAGGAAAACCTCTGAATTAGTTTTAGGTAACACTTTTTTCCTGAGGATTAGTTCTTTGTTGCATTAGGTAGCAGTGAATTTCATTATATATGGAATAATCATGCAAGTTCGAATGCTGCTTATTCAAAACACTATCTGGGTCTTTATTAAAAGTTAACCCAAAGACCAAATGCCCTCTGACACACCTAGACCTTTAATGCTTTTTATTTTGAAGTAACAATTAAAGAAGTGAAAAAATTTTGCACTGTTTGTCTACCTTTATATTTTAAAAATTTATTCCTCTGTTTATTAGTTTAACATTAAATTTAACTCACACAGTCTCCATTGAGAAATGCTAAAATTGACAGATTATTTTTTTTCACTGTGACTTTTTGTTACATGGAGGGATGAATATGATTTTTTGTTGCTTAGGGAGGAACCATCCACAGTTTCCCCTCCTTATCAACCCTAAGTAGTTATTGCACTCTTTCATACATTGATTACTTTATTTAGTAACCATTTGTTTAATGTTTATCACATGCCACTCACTATTATTGAGATAAAAGGGACAGTCCCTCCCCTTAGGAGCTTACATTCCAGTGAAGGAAACATATAACCCCAGACCTGGAAATCATTCTTGCCACTTACTTCCTTCTCTCATATTTCCAACATATAATTTATCACCAATTCCTATCCTTTCTGCTTCCAAAATAGATCTTGAATCCATTTCTTCTCTTTGTTTCCGTTTCCACCACCCTAATTAAAGCCATCAATCATCTTCTTTCTTGGACTACTGTAGTTACCTCTTAACTGACCTTTCAGCATTCATGTTTCCTCCTTCTAATAAGTCCTTCAGTTTGCCACCAGAATGATCTCCTAAAAATGTAGAGTTAATCATATAATTTTAAAAACTATTTGGAGATTTCCCATTGCTCTTAGGATAAAGAACAAAATCTTAACAGGGCTCCTAAAACCCTTCATGATCTAGCTCTTGCCTTATCTACCTGTCTCTCTAGCGTCATTTTGAAATACTTTCCTCCCTGCCACACTGGACTACTTCAGCTCTTTAAATGCATTATATTCCTTCCTGCTCTGTGCTCTTGCACGTACTCTTCCTTCTGACTGGAACCCTGTCATGTGCCATTATGCCCCTTAGTTTGTTGTAAATACCACTCCCACAGGGAGATCTTCCCAGGCTCACATTCCTGACCCTCAAATCTAAATTAGGTCTCCCTGGCCAGTTATCTCAAAGCATCCTATACCTTTCCTTCATGGCATTCATTGTAACTTACCACATATATCTGTGACTGTGAGCTTGATACCTGTCTCCCCTACTAGTTCCTGTGAAGGTGGGAGCCATGTCTGTTTTGTTCTCAGCTGTATTTCCAGCCTCTAGCATAGTGCCTAGTCCTGAGCCAATGCTCAAGAAATATTTGTTGAGTAAATGATTAGTGTTTGAAAATATGAAATAGTTGAAGTTATGCTAAGAATTCTATGCTGTGTAGATACCATTTTCCCTGTGTTGCAAACCCTTAGAAAATATTAACACTTTATAATTAAAATTCATCTGGCAAATTAGGTATATTTTCAATTTGTAAGCTATGATCAGCTCTCAGTGAAAATTCACTGTTAATTAGTAAATATATCTTAAAATGTTTCCCCTTTTTTCAGCGTCGAGGTCCTCAGCGATCAGTTGATGTAATAGTTTCATCTGCTTTCTTGTTGACTATCTCAGTTGTGTTTATCTGTTGTGCCCAGGTGAGTTGTTCCATGTAGAATTATACAATCAAATATATAAATACTAAGCTTCAGAAAGCTTTCTAGTAATTAGTAATCAAAGTAAGCTGAAGTTTTGAAATTCACTTTCTGTAGCTTACTTTTTTCAGTAGACTAAATAAATGCATCTTATTCATCTCTGTGCCATTAATAGTGGCTAGCATATGATCAGATGTCTGTTGAATGAACATATAGTAATTATTTTTATTTACTGTCCAACTAATTTCCTTTATTTTCAAAAACAAGCTTATGAGTGTCTAGAGATGCCATTGTTTCAGACTGTTTTCTATGAATCTCTGATTTATTCACATTTAATATCATATCTCTAAATTGTCACTATGACTTGACTGCTGTATGCTGTGAAAAAGAATTCTCAGTAACCAAGATTAATCAAGCAACACAAAAGTGTCGTAGGATTTGTAATATACTATAAAATATAATGCAGAATTGCATTTCAACTAGTATGACATTCTAGATAACCTGAAAACGCTTCTGCCTTGAAACACCAAACAGTTGAAGAATACATATTCTAAAATTGAAGAATACATATTCTTTTTAGGCACACGGACAGTTTATAAAAATTGCCTATGTACTAGGCCACAAACTAATCTCAACTAATACCAAATGTCTGACATCCTACAGACCATTTGATCTAGCTGTAATGCAGTCAAGGTAGAAGCCAGTAGCAACAAAGGTCATAAATTTTTAAAATAAAAAGAGTAATATTAAACTGTAAATAATGACATAATTGAAAATTTTTAAAAGGATACTAGTATGAATTACGTTCTGCCATTAAAGTTGAAAGCTTAGGTGAACAATTTTGTAGAAATACATACTTTATTAACACTGAGTCAAAAAAAAAAATGGAAAACCTGAGGAGACCTATAACCATAATACAGTACTTGATTCAGTAATTTAAAAATCTGCCACAAATAAAAACTCTCCAGACCCATGTGGTTTTACAGGTGAATTCTGCCAAATATTCAAATAAACAGATAATCCTAATCTTACATAG
>NW_004444216.1:1021903-1033227 GCF_000243295.1 Trichechus manatus latirostris
GGGCTGAACAGAAATAGGTCTCAGGCCACGTTTGGCCCATGGACCAGAACTTACTAATCCTTGCCATACGCAGGAAAAAATAATTAAAAACTGTAATAGATGTCATTCTCAATAAGAATAACTCTAACAAAAGACGTGTAGGACCTTAGGGGAAATAATAAACTTTTTTGAAAGTTATGAAAGAAGATACATGAGGTTAATGGATAGGAATACTCAATTTCATATCAATTCTCCCTAGGTTAATTTGTAAATTCTGTGTGATTCCAACGCATTGATAGAGCTCGTCAAGTTTTCTAAAATTCATCTGGAAGCACAGAGAGCCAAGAATAGCTCAGATTTTGAAGAACAGATTGCCTTGCCAGAAATACAGGCTTATTTTAAAGTTACAGAAAGACTGTGGTTTCATATAAGTATAGAATGACCAATAGGGTGAAACAGTCCTACAGATGCACACATATATAGGAACCTGATTTTGATAAGATGGAATTGTAAGTCAACGCAGGAAGGCTGTACATAATGGAAAAAAATAGTCTTACCTCACCGCATACATGAAAATAAACCCCAGGTAGATTAAAGACCTAAATGTGAAAAACAAAAACTTTAATTTGATTGGAAGTAAAAATTAGAATTTGTATGTACTACAAAATTCACCATAAAAGAGAAGCCGGAGACTGGGAGAACATATTGGCAAAACATGTGACTTAAACAGGATTGTTGTGCAGAATATATAAGTAACTTCTATAAATCAGTAAGAAAAAACAGACAGCCCAGTAGAAAAAGTAGATATAGACTATTAAAAGGTAAATTATAGAAGAGGAAACCCAGTGACCATTAAGCATATGAAATATACTTAACCTCCGTTAAGTAATTAAGAAAGGGAAAATTAAAACAATGAGAGAACATTTCACACCCATCAGGTTGGCACATGTTAAGAGGTTGAGTAGTACCAAGTGTAGATACAAATGAGGACAAAGGGAGCTCTGATACACTGCTGGGAGTATAAATTGGTGCAACAGTTTTAGAGACAAGTTTTGCAGTATCTAATAAAGCTGAAGATGTGGATTTCCAAGGAGCCAGCAGTATTACTCCTAGAGAAATTTTTCATGTGTACACAAGGAGACACATGCAGAAATGTTTATTGCAGCATAGTTTGTAATAGGGAAAATTGGCAACAATATAAATGTTAATTGGTAGATTTAGGTCAGTAATTGTGGTTGATTCAGTTGATACTTTTATTGTAATTACCTTACAGGAGTTAGAATGAGTGAACTTAGAGCTTAGTTTAGATGTATCTATGTGGGTAAATCTTGAAAAAAAATATTCAGTGGAATAGAAAGCATATTGAAGAATGATGTGAACAATGCAATAACATTTATATAAATTTAAAAAAATATATAAAACAATCTAGTTTCAGGATGTGTATGTAGCTAAACTATAAAAAGATAAACACAAAATTCATTACACTTGGGAGTGTAGAGGGAAGAAGGGAAATGAGGATCAAGGAACAGTTTAAAGACACTTCAACTATATCTGTAAACTTATTTTTCAAAAATCTGAAAGAAGTATTACAAAATATTAAGAGTTGACAAAACTGGGTGAGTCCTCATGGGTGTTGATTACATTTAACTTTTGGTATGCTTGAAATATTTCATAATGAATGTGGAATGTTTTTCAAATGTAATACTGTATGATCAGTTTGTATGAAGTAAAATTTTTTTTTCTTTCAAAAAGAAATTGAATCACACAGCTTTTTCATGTTTCCTTTTTTTTTTAAAAACATTTTTAGCTGCTTCATGTGCATGAAATCTTCCTTGATTGTCACTACAATTGGGAACTGGTAATCTGGTGCATCTCATTAACGCTTTTTCTCCTAAGATTTGTTACCCTTGGATCAGAAACAAGTAAAAAATATAGCAATACCTCAATATTACTTACTGAGCAGGTAAGAATGCATGATTGATATGTTATAAATTAATGCCTGCAAACTAAAATGTTTTCATTTACTTCATGTTTTTTAGAAACATATTAGAATAAAGCCATTTGTGGTATAAAGCAAAAATTGAAATTTGATACAACTCAGGCCATTCTTCAGTGTTTGCTGCTTTGTCTCAGAATTTCAGATTTAATCTACTCTTTTTATTGTCCCATTTTCATTCCTCAAGAAGGAAGTACCATTTATAGAAATTACAGATTTTAAACCATTAATGGAATATGTTTATTTTGCAGTGTTGCAAAGACATATTTGAAAAAGTATAAATTTTTATTTGTATGGAAGGATAAAGCATAATAATTTAGATGATTATCTCTATTTGGTATGAATTGGTTAAATATTTTCCTCTCACCATTTCATAGGGAGTATAAAAAGAAACTGCCAAAGAACTTGTAGAATATTTTACTCAGGGATAGTTTGATTTCAGAGAAGCCTTGGTTGCACAACAGTTAAGTATTCAGTTGCTAACCAGAAGGTTCAGGTTCGAATGCACCCGGCGGCTCCTTGGGAGAAAGACCTGTCGATCGGCTTCCATAAAGATTACAGCCAAGAAGACCTTATGGGGGCAGTTCTACTCAGTCACATGGGGTTGCTGTGAGTCAGAATTGACTCAACAGCACCTAACAACAACAAGTTTAAACAAGGAACAGGTAACTTGGTCAAATGAATTCAAGGGGAGAGGGGAGAATGACCAACAAAGAGAGATTTCAAGGAAATGAAGTATAGTTGGGCCTCATGGGGGAGCCTTGGTAGCACAGTGGTTGAGAGCTCTGCTACTAACCAAAAGGTCAGCAATTCGAATTCACCAGCTGCTCCTTGGAAACCCTGTGGGGCAGTTCTACTCTGCCCTATAGGGTCGCTATGAGTGGGAGTGGACTTGACGGCAGTGAGTTTGGTTTTTTTTTTTTTTTTTGGCCTCATGGGAATTGGCCACTTCCTCCAACTTGCTCTGAGCTGTCTGGTTTCTCATTTCTGTTCCTTTCTGTACCTTTGTTCCACTGACCTCTCTGTATACTTGCTACTCTATAATTTTGGTTTACCTATGGTTTTGACTTGCCTCAGCCAAAATATTCTACACTTCACTAACGTTTCAGCTCATACTCCTGCATCATCTGGCAAATAGTGTCTTAGTCCCACCAGCCGGTGTATTGACTATCTTTGGTGTGGGGTTACGCCCCAGCCTAATTAGCTATGACTCCCAGAGTGAGGATGAGATGGTAGGGTCAAGTGGAAGAAGCACAGCGGCCCAGGTCTGCCCCTTCCACAGGCTGGATTAGAGCATTTTTCAAAGAAGGTGACTGTGAACAGGACAGGCACCTCTAAATTTTCTATTGAAGAGTAGATAAAGATACACAAAGATTTCGTATCTGATCTGCTGAAGTTACTTTTAAAATAAGAAGTCACAAATCAGTTGATTTAGTTTTAGTCTAATTACTGTATTATTATTTAAATTGATTTGGCTCTAGGACTAAAGTGTATCAACAGTAAGTAATGCTGTCCAGCTTCCTTTTTGTTTTTTTTTTTACTTTTAATTACATTTGAAAGGTGTTTTAATAACTTACTGTTTTTCTTACTATAAAGTAATGTAAGTTTATTATAAGAAACTTGGAATACACAGTAAAGTATAAAGAAGAGTATTAAAATAACCTATAATCTCAACACCCAGAGAGCCACTATTATTATTTTAATGAATATCTTCCAAGTTCTTTTAAAAATCTGTACAATTTTTATTATTTTAATTGTTTACTTTCTTTTTATAAAAGATAAACCTCTACTTGAAAATGGAGAAGAAACCTAACAAGAAAGAGGAACTGACGCTAGTGAATAATGTTTTAAAACTGGCTACCAAACTACTAAAGGTAAGAATAAAGTTCAATATGGAATACAATAAAACGCTGTTCTGACATTGTATCTTAGTCGTCTGTTTGTAGATCATACCTTGTATTTGGTTTTAATGATTATTCAAATTATATCCAAATTATATTTGAGCACATTTATGTAAAAGTCCATTTTCTTATTTCAGCTTTAACCAAATCAATTCTTTCTAAAAGTACCCTTAATTTGTAACTATTTTTTGAAACAATTTTTAAAAATCTTCATTGTGTATTGCCATATAATTTAATTGATAATTCTTAAATTAATTCTTAATTCTAATTGATAAATCTGGGGCTCATAGGTATTTGTTTTCCCTCTCTTCTAGGAATTGGACAGTCCCTTTAGATTATATGGGCTTACAATGAATCCGTTGCTTTATAACATTACCCAGGTGGTCATCCTGTCAGCTGTTTCTGGTGTTATCAGTGACTTGCTTGGATTTAATTTAAAGGTGAGAACTTGCAAGGCATTACTTCTGAGTACTCTGTTCCATTTTTGTGACATTTATTTTGCCCTAGCACTCTTTTGAGATCTCACATGCACAATAATGGAGTCATTTTGATAATTGTGTATAGAATTAGTGAAAATAATTCCACATTTATTTTCAAAGAATAATATATCTTGGCTTATAATGCTTATGAAACTCCTAATTTGGAACAGTATTCATTACAAATAGGACTCTTGTGTAGGAAAAGTATTTATTTTTACTCGTAAAACCTGAATCTAATTTGGATGACAAAAAAAAAAAAAAGCCCTTTTTCTTTTTTTTTTGGCAGAAAGTTGTATTACTTATCTATATGGCAATGCGTATATTCCTCCATCATATGTACAACTAACTGTTAGTGAATAAGTGATAATCACTATAAACAGTTTGTATGTGTGTATTACCACTTTGCAGTAAAAGAAAGCAGGAGAAATCAATTTTCCCTTTTTGTTTTGCTTGTTTAAGATGAATTCTTCTTCAGATAAAAGAGTTAAATATGAGAACCTATACTTGTTTATGAATGAAATTTAAGAAATAGTACTATGTGATATAATTTAATAAATCAGGATATTAAAACTGGCTCTAATGATCTTTTATATTTTCCCTAGCTGTGGAAGATTAAATCATGACAATTCAGAGAAAAGATGTAGCCGCTTTTCCAGAATAAGAGTACCAACTAAGCTACCTGAAAGCAGTCACTGACTCTTTGCTTCAGGAGTCTCAGCTGGGAAATTGAAGTGTTTACATCAGACTGTCTTGTGCAATTCTTATATTTATTTTACTTGTTCACTGTTTTTTACGTTTATTTTAGTCTTTATTATTTTTAAGCATTGATGTATACTTAGTTGTTGAAAGGGTGATAAAAATGATATCCAGATACTTGAGATCCTGGTAATTGCTCATAAATAATTGACAGAATTGCAAATCCTGAAAATAGAAGCCATTGCTAAGCACTGTTTCTCCATCAATGCCATGAACTTGCCTTACTTGAGGAAAAATTCTTTAACTTTGGAATATCACATTGGACTCAGCTAAGCAAATATAGCATTTTCTTCAGTAAATAAAGATCCAGTCAGGATTTTTCTTGAATTATTTTGGAACAATGCCAGGATCTGTATTGATTAAGCTGCAGTTTAAGCACCCTTCAGTATTAATATATATGGTGTTAAATAACAGGTCAACAAGTGCTCTTTGATGATAAAACTCTTAATAGAGCAATAATTGTAAATGGTTACCATACTGTAAGATTTTTTGATAAAAATTAACTAGTAATAATTGTATTTATTTGAAACACTGGGCTGTTTGCACAGCTCCAACTGTGCATGCTCAAAATGTGCACTTTTTAAAATTGTTCCTTTTAATGTACATCTTTATATGGGATATGTTATAGTGTACTAGGGCATGATATGGTATCCTTTTGAGTGAGGTATATACTCATCTCACAAGTGAAGTGCCTATTGATATTATTAAAGTACATTATGTTTACTTAAGTAAAATAATTTTCTCCCTATGGTACACTATAGTGTATGCTATTCAGACCACACTCAAATGAATACCTTAAGAATAAGGGTAAGAACCAATAAAATATTCTTCTGATTACTAGTTTTAAAACTATTTCCAATTTTTCAGAAAAGACCACTTCAGCTTTCAAATTCTTCCTCTAAACTTACTCTGGTGCATCTCCCTCCCATCCCCCATTATATAAAGGGCTATTTTAGATGCTTTTCACCTAGAAAATTAATCCCCTCCAATAATTTGCCAAGTGTCTGAGTATTTATCACGTCGGCATGCTAGGTAAATAGGGCAAATATGACGGTATCTTACATTGGACCTTGATTTTAAGTTGTTATATTTGTACAATCAAGAGTGTTTTAGGAATTCCATGAAACACATGAACTGTTTTTGAGATTTTTTTTTTTAAACTGAGCATCTGGTTTCTAAAACAAAGAATTTATTTGAAACAATTGAGAATTTTCTTGGTGCGAAGTGTATCATGTTGAATATCCTCACTTTTTACCATGTGTTAGGGAATTGAAAACAATTAGTTGTAAATGATTGATTTGTTTGGTGCAATTCTAATCCCCAAATCATAATCTTCAGATCAGGAATGTGTGGTGAACAGAGCTGTGTCGTATCACTTTGTTCTTACCATTCCTTTTGATCTGCCTCAGTTCAGCCTCATTGTGTATGTAGTGTGTTTCCTTTCTATAGAAAACAATGAAAAGCATTTTGTTTTATTTGCCTGGGTTCGAATAGGTTTAATAATGACCAAAGTGCATTCTGAGTTTTTTCAAGGAATGTATTACTGGAGCTTTAAGAACATACTTATTTTCTCATGTAAAAAGTTAGGCTTTGTCTGATATGTTTCTTCTTCCTCTATTGTCTAATGTTGAAGTTGTTTTTAGGAATTATATTTTATAAACTTTTTTCAAAATAAGGTACATACCTATACAGAACTGAACATTTTGCACAGAATATATTGAGTATATTTTGAGAAAAAAAGTACAGCATGAGTTCTGTTAGGCATAAAAGATGAAACTATCGTATCTCACAAAAAAAAAAAAAACCCTTATTTCAGAATGGAAATATTTTTGAGAAAAGTAGTTGAGTATACTGATTTAAGAAAATGTTTGTTTTAGATTGAAATTCATTTTAAATTAAAGTTGGGAGTTGATTAAGTACAATATACC
This sequence comes from Trichechus manatus latirostris, assembly GCF_000243295.1. NCBI lineage: Eukaryota > Metazoa > Chordata > Mammalia > Sirenia > Trichechidae > Trichechus > Trichechus manatus. The sequence continues at coordinate 1,028,943 of NW_004444216.1, forward strand.
TCTCAACAACTTACTAATAATATGTTGAATTGTGTCACTAATGTGGGCAGCAGTGGAATACTAAAGGAAAGTTTGTCATTTTAAGCAGTTTCAGAACATTAATGGTGGACCTGTTTTCAAAGCAGGAGAGCTGACATTGCTGCCTTTAAGAATATGAATGTAAGAAATTGTAACATATCACATAATATAAAAAAGGCAGTTCAAAGATAGAATTGTGGCAGATGCTGTGTGTCAACTGTTGTCTCTTTGCCACATGTGTTATATTTGAAAGTTTTAATGGTAAGTTTCAAATAAAACATTCTATGACTGACAGTATTAAACTAGAGGATTTTTTTGTTTTTGTTTTTGTTTTTTTAGTAATTTTCAAGTCATATATACATTTCTCTGGTAATTTGTGTTTACTGTAAAATAAACTTTAATTATAACTGTTAGATTTGGGGAGGGTGGAAATAAACTTTTTACAACTTCCCAACATTTCAGATTTTGTTATGATTCTTAGAACATGAAAAAATAGTAAAACAAACTCAGGAGTCTTTGATCACCAAACTACTGTGACACCATTACTGTATGTTTGCTTGTTTTTGAATACAGAAAACTTTCTGTGGCCTGGCATATTAAAACTCAAAAGGATAGTGGTGAATTGTAAAAAACTATTTTGCCAAATGAATTTAGCATTAGAGATCATAGCCAACAATAAGATCATTAATTATTCTAATATTTCTATTATCTGATTGTTACAAGTGTTCATATGGCTTAATCAGGGACTATAATTCAAGTTCACTTTCAAACTTACTTTCAACTTAAAATTGGCTCTTCTAATGAATCTTCAGACTTCAGAGTATAGCAGTGTGATTGGCACTTTTTCATATGCTATATCATTAAGAACATTAATTCTCAACCTTTTTTCTATATAAAGGATACCACTAATGCTTATCAATAGCAATGGTTCCCCATAGTACTTACCTTCTGGGGGAGGGGAACTGGGAATATAGAAGAGGGTACAGGTATACTTTCAAAAAACTATTCCCCAAGTGATTTGGAAAGTTTGTCCCACCTGCTATTCCTCATACTTAGAGAATTACTGTTTTAAGATCAAGGAATTTTATAAAATGTAAATTCCATGAAATCTTAATTTTCCCAGCACCAAAACAGTGCCTGATACATAGAAGAATCTCAACATATTTACTGAATGAATGAATGGAGTCAAAAAAGACCTTCACACATACATCTGTTGCCATGGAGTTGATTCTGTCTCTAGCAACCCTAGAGTTTCCAAGGAGGGGCTGGTGGATTCAAACTGCTGACCTTTTGATTAGCAACCGAGCTCTTAACCACCAAAGCCCTCATTTTACCAGATTAAAAAAGAAAAAGCCACAAAACAGGTTAAGCCGTTTACTCAAAGTTGTACAAGTAGATAATGGTGGAACCAAAACTCTTCATTTTGAAGGCATATTCTGTATCTTTGTATAAGCATTTGACACCTGACACCTCTTGACTGATCAAAATACTTAAGGAAAATAACAGCACCCTTTTCATATTCTTAGTTATTGTAGAGTGACTTGACCTTCTACACATCTGCATATCAAGATATTACTGGAACCCTTAAGCCCTATTTGGCTTTTTTTTTTTTTTTAAATCAATCTCTTGTCCGTTTATATGTTTCCTACAATGGCTCTTCTAAACCTCCTTTATAATCCTCAAGGTCCTAATCTTTCTTATCCTATAACTATCAGTAGTTTCCCCCCCGCCCCCCAAAACTTTACAGAAAAGATAAAAATGATCAAGCATGAGTTCTAGCATCTTCTCCTTTCAGCTCTAGAAGAGATGTTGCTACTGAGGCCAACTCCATCAGTTCCCAGGGTTCTGTCTGTGCCCACCTATACCATGCTTCCTCCCTTTCCCCCTTTGCCATCATCTTTAATCTTTTTCTTTGCTGATTTTATGTTATGAACCATTTACATTTCAGGGAGAGGTGCTTGAATCTATAGTATGAGAGAACTAAGATTTGCAGGTTGGATGGAACAATGATGTACTAGATGGCACTTTGAGAGCTTGCCACACTCTCAGCCCTCATCTGAACAAAGCAGGAAGTTGTTTCTGCATGTTCAAGCTTCGTTGGACTATATCACTCCTCTCTCTCAGCCAGAGTTGAATGGGTCAGAAATTGGTGTCCAGCTCTAAAGCAGTCATTTTATGGGCCTACGAGTAGCCTTGTGGGAAGCACAAGAGCTTTGCCCAGCAGAGGCACTCTATTCTTGCTGGTGACTTGATGACCCAGTCAGATTCTCTCTTACAAGTTTAGGTTCTGTCAGCAGACAGAGTAGCAAGAAAAGCAAAAGCTCAGAAGAAGCCATGAGTTAAGCAAAGCCATAGCGTAGAGAGGAGGTAGTGATAGTGCAGAGGGAGAAGAAACTAACATACAGTCCAAAACTGATAGAGAAACTGCTAATTTGGCCATTGGAACATTAGAGCTGGTCTTAAGACTGTGGTGCCCTCATCTGAATAGTGATACCAGATGGCTCCATTTTTCCTTACGATAAATCCTTACCACCTGAAGTTACGGAAGGATGACTGTCAACCTAACAAGCTGCACACAAATGGTTGTTCAGACTTAAGCTGTTTTTCATCTCTAATGGCCTCTCCCTCCCTTTTTTTTCCAGTTGATGTCAATGGCTAATTTTGGGGGAGTAGATCACCAGGCCTTTCTTCCAAGATGCCTCTGGGTAGGCTCAAACCTCCAGTCTCTTAGCAGCCCAGTGCATTAACCATTTACACCATCTGTATCTTTGTACTTGTGTCTGTTTCAGTGTAGTACTTGACTATCTCCTCTTTCAACATATGCAGGCCTCCTGAGTCTTCAAGAGTTACCACTCTCAGTGCTAGATGTTTTGCTCATTTCTTCCTTTTTAGAATGTTACTCAATTCTGTGTGTATTCAACAAATAATCTGAAATTTAATGTAGTGGCTTGTTTTGTTTTTGTCTTTTAGGGCTAAATCCAACTCTGTCAAGTTTACTCATTAGCCTTTTGTAGTTATTTAATACTCTCCTTGACAAGTATTTCAGGAGTTTGGAGTTGTATTTTGATCTTAGTCAAATTCCCATTTACAAGTTTTAATCATTTATTTGTGAGAATTTCTGATTTTATCAAACTTGGTACTAAAAGGTATGCTTCAAGGCAAAATAGACTCAGTTTGCATCCCTTGGGATTTATAGCCAGTGTTTGCAAATGTGTTTACTTGTTTGTGCCTGGAAATGCAGAGTTCAAGTATGGCAGCCATTCTCCCTTCTATTTATCCCCTTCCTCTTTACTATCAGCCAGAATTGCGGGGTGAGGTTAGTGGTGCTGAAAGATTATCATAACATGAATTCTGCCATTTGGGGGAAGGTGTTAGAGTAAAAGATCAGCTCAGGAAATACGAAGAAAATACGAGAAACAAGGCAAGTACTTTTAAAATCCAGTTGTATTCAGTTTTTCCTTCAGTCATTCCACAAATCTTTTTCAGGCACTGAGCTAGAAGCTAGCGATACAGAAATTAAGATATAGTCCCTTCTTTCATTTAACTTGGGGTCCAGGAGGTGCTAGAGCCATGCAAACAAGTTTGTGGAGGGTGTGTGCTGTACTGGAGTTGACACATGCCCACAGTTTAGTATGGCTAGAGAAAAGGATGAGTATGGCCAATGAGTGGAAGATGAAGTTGGGAGATGACTTTGTGGAGCCAAACAATTTGAATTTTATCCTTAAATATTAGGACTGCGGAGCACAGTGTCTGGCCTGTAGTAGTCATTCGGTGTGTGTTAAACTGAGGTGTCACATTCTTCACTAGGATACTTAAAAGTAAACAATTCCAGACAGAGAATTTTTTAACTTTTTTTAGTACATGTTAAGAGCTCTCAATGTTAGAAGTTTTTCTTTAACAGCTCTATTGAGATATTCACATACCATACAATCCCATTTAAAGTGTACAATTTAATGGTTTTAATACATTCAGAGAGATTTGCAACCATCACCATAGTCAATCTTAGAATATTGTCATCACCTCAAAAAGAAACCTGGCACCCTTTAGCTAAGGAGCCCTGGTGGTGCAGTGGTTGAGTGCTGGACTGCTAACCAGAAGGTCAGCAGTTAAACCCACCTAGCTGGTCCTTGGGAGAAAAAACCTGGCTATCTGCTTCCGTAAAGATTGCAGCCTTGGAAGCCCTGTGGGGTAGTTCTACTCTGTCCTGTAGGGTCACTATGAGTTGGAATTGACTTAATGGCTATGATTTGTTTTTTGTTTTTTTTTT
>NW_004444216.1:1034303-1036047 GCF_000243295.1 Trichechus manatus latirostris
GCCATCCTAGTGAGTGTGAAGTGGTATCTCATTGTACTTTTGTTTTGCAGTCCCCTGATGACTAATGATGTTGAGCATCTTTTCATATGCTTTTTGGTCATCGTTTATCTTCCTTGGAGAAAGGTCTGTTCAGATCCTTTGCCCATTTTTTAATTGGATTATTTGTCTTGTTATTATTGAGTTGTAAGAGTTTAGGATATATTCTGGATTCTAAACCTTTATCAGATATGTGATTTACAAATATTGTCTTCCATTCTGTGAGCTGACTCTTTGATGGTGTCTTTGAAACACAAGATTTTTTTTTTTTTAATAGAAAAAATCATTTTTCCTTTCTTTTTTTGTTGCTTATACTTTAGGTGTCATATCTAAGAATACTTTGCCAAATCTGAGGTTATGAAGACTTACCCCTATGTTTTCTTCTAAGATTTTCTTAGTTGTAGCTCTTACATTTAGGCCTTTGATCCATTTTCAGTTAATTTTTGAAAATAGTGGGAGAGAAGGGTCCAGCTTTGCAGTCGCCCTGGCATGACAGTGGTTTTGGCAAGGCTCTTTGCCTCCTTCCCTGACCACACCCAGCTGTTTAGCTCCATTAATTTCGGGCTGATTGCTTTGTTGTTTTAATAATGCCTTAGGGCATAAATTGCTCTACAGACTAATCAAGTCAAATCCAGGCTCCTTTGAAGAAACAGTTCCTGGGATTTGATATTTGCTCTGACCCCAGAAGGGCTTCTTCCAGGTGTCTCTTTCCCTGTTCTCTCTTTCAAACTAGCCAGTCTGCAGTTTAGCCTGTATCTCCATTGAATTTATGACTCTTCTCCGAATTGCCTTTCACCACAACCTCCCTGTTTTTGAGCGCACCCTTTGGTTTGAACTTCTCGATGCGCTATTGCAAATGAGGTCAGTTTCTTTGGGAAGAGTTTAGAAGCTGTTTTACAGCTGCTTTTCTTCCCAGTCAAAATCTCTGAGCCAAGGCTCTGAAGCTGGAGTTGGGGACAATGGCCTGCCTCTCTCTGGATGATAGCCTCTACTTTAAGAGCTGAGTGCTCAGTGCGGGAGGGGGACTTGCAGTAGCCTGAGATCTTCTTGGCTTGCTTCTCCTGGCATGAAAGCACCACTTTACAATCTGGGGCCATGGAAGCCCCAGCATTTCTGGCGCCACTCCCCAGGCAAGGCCTCTATTCCAGAAGCGGGGGCTGGGTGGAAGAAGGGAGCCCCAGCTCTTGACCGCACTCACTTGGAACTTAGCCTTAGCAACAGATAGCTGAGGGCAGGATGACAAATGTTAAAGTCCTGCTCCTCCCTGAAATAAAGCCCTCCAGCTGGGAGCTTCGAGGGGAGAGAGCTCTCTGTTCTTGGCTACACCAGTCTGGAGTGAGTTTCCACCTCCATCAGGTGGGGGAGCGGTCTTAGTTCAAATACTTCAGATTCTTGCTTTTCTTACAGAATTTTCGTAGGTTTTCTTTTTCCTTTTAGTGGTAATACAGGATTTAAAATTTTTTTGTGTGTGGTTATATATATACAGCAAAGAATTTGTCATTTTAACCATTTTTAAGTATACAGTTCAGTGGCATTAATTATATTCACCATGTTGTGTAACTGTCACTGCTATTCATTTGCAAAATTTTTCATCATCTCAAACAGAAACTCAGTACCCCTTATGCAATAATTCCCCACTCCTCCCTCCCCCTAGCCCCTGGTAACCACTAATAAATTTTTGTTTCTGTATTTTCCTAGTCTAGATATT
>NW_004444216.1:1036518-1052822 GCF_000243295.1 Trichechus manatus latirostris
TTCTGTGTTTAATTTTTTGAGAAACCACCAAATGGTTTTCCGCAGTGGTTGCACCATTTTACATTTCTACCAGCGGTGCACAAAGGTTCCAGTTTCTCGCCATCCTTGGCAACACTTGTTATTTTCCACTTTTCTGATAATAGCCATCCTAGTGAGTATGAAGTAGTATCTCATTATGGCTTTGACTTGCATTTTCCTAATGACTACTGACATTGAGCATTTTTTCATGTGCTTATTGGCCATTTGTATATCTTTAGAGAAATGTCTATTCAATTACTTTGCCCATTTTTTGATTGAGTTGTTTATTTCTTTGTTGTTGAGTTATAGTTCTTTATATATTCTGGATATTAAATCCTTATAAGATATATGGTTCCCAAATATTTTCTCCCATACTGTAGGTTTTCCACTTTTTTTATGAAGTCCTTTGATGCACAAAAGTTTTTAATTTTGATGAAGTCTAATTTATCTACTTTTTCTTTTTTACTCATGCTTACAGGCCCATATCTAAGAGTCCATTGTCAAAAACAAGATCTTGGAGATTTACCCCTATGTTTTCTTCTAAGAGTTTTATGGTTTTAGCTCATATATATTGGTTGTTGATCCATTTTGAGTTGATTTTCTTATATGGTGTAAGGTATGGGTCCAGCTTCATCCTTTTGCATGTGGAAATCCACTTGTCCCAGCACCATTTACTGAAGAGACGATTCTTTACTCACCAAATGGACTTGGCACTCTTGTCAAAAATTAATTGGCCATAGATGTGTGGGTTTATTTCTGGACTGTCAGTTCTATTCCATTGGTCTATATGCCTATCCCCATACTAGTACCAGACTGTTTTGATTACTGTAGCTTTATAGAATGTTTTGAAATCAGAAATATATATCCTCCTACTTTGTTCTTCTTTTTAAAAATTGTTTTGGTTATTTGGAGCCCCTTGCAATTCCAAATGAATGTGAAGATCAGCTTTTCTATTTCTGCAAAAAAAAAAAGAATTTTACAATTTTGATAGAGATTTGCATTGAATCTGTAGGGTAGTATTGACATCTTAACAATATTAACTCTTCCAATTCATGAGTGCAAGGTCTCTTTCCATTTAATTGGGTCTTTTTAATTTCTTTCAGCTATATTTTACAATTTTCAGTGCACGTCTTTCACTCCTCTGGTTAAATTTATTTCTAGATATTTTAATCTTTTAGATGCTATTGTAAATTAATTAATTTCCTTTTCAGAAACAGAACTGATTTTTGTGTGGGGATCTTACACCTTGCAACCTTGCTGGATTCACTTATTAGCTCTAGTAGCTTTCTCCTGTATTTTTTTGGATTTTCTAAATATAGGCTCATGATGTCTGCAAATAAAGATAGTTTTACTTCTTCCTTTCTAATTTGGATGCCTTTTTTTCTTTTTTAAAAAATTTAATTGTAAAAATATATATATAACACAAGATTTGCCAATTCAACACTTTTCTTTTTCTCTTACCTATTTGCTCTGGCTAGAACTTCCAGTTCAGTGTTGAATAGCAGTGGTGAGTGTCAGCATCCTTAGGGTAAAGCTTTCAGTATTTCACTATTGATTATGATGTCAGCTGTGGGTTTTTCATAAATGCCCTTTATCATGTTGAGGAATTTCCTGTCTGTTCCTAGTTTGCTGAGTGTTTTCATCATGAAAGAGTGTTGAATTTTGTCAAATGCCTTTTCCGTTGTTGATTTTCTTGGATAGATGTTTCTTCATTTGCTGTATGCCCATATGACCATTTCCAGAGGCTTTAAATGGTTGTGGGTTTTTTGGCTTGTTTGTTTCTTTGATAATTTTCACTAGTTTCACTGGGCAGTAGGTCTGCAGAGCTCCTCATACTGTCATGTCAGAAGTCAGTCTCCGCTGTGCTAGAACATTTATATAATTTTTAAAACTGACATGGCACAAATTTTTTATTCAAGGGTATATGTGATTAAAGTGAACTCAGTGTGTTTGTGGACATTTGGATGATGGAGTTGATAACTCTTTGCAAAGTGGATTTTTTTAGTTACACAATAGCCCGAGTCATCTGTACTGTGATAAAGATCATAGGCTGTAGAATCAGGCAGAGCTGGGATTCTCTTGTGGCATGAATGTGACCTTAGTCAGGTTACTTTAACCTCTCTAATCCTTATCTGTAAAATGGAAGCAGCTAATGATGGAGCCTCATGAGGTTCTTGTTAGTATTAGAGGAGGTCTGTGTAATGGGCATCGATTTGCTCCACAACATTCCTATGCAATAGAACATCAATTTATTTGTTTTAAATTAAGTGTGGTTTTCAGCACCTACTCAAAAGAGTAATGAATTCAATCTGTTGTGTTTTGAGGTGCCCCTCTTCACTAGGTTAATACAAAAACACTAGGGGATGCAGTCAGTGCCTAGAAAATGAGAAAACAGCCTGGTTCTTATTCTCTGCTGGTACTTGTTCCTCCCTCCAGGGTGACTTCTGTGTCTGCTGGGCATGGATGTTCCAGTTAGCTCAGAGATGTTCCCCACAGAAAGGTCCTCCCTACTGACGATAGTTCCGGCCTCAGAATCCTTACCTCGTCCTCCAGGCCTCAGCTCCCAGTGCCTGTCTCCCTCCACACACCCCCCCAATGGCTTCTCCAATAGGCACAGCCTGCACAGTGTCTTGGGGAAGAACCCTTCTCCCAGCAACTTCTACCTCCTGAGTCTCTCATAGCTGCTGTCAGTCCACCAGACTCCTAAACCAAAGCTTGACTGGGAAGTTGTCTTCCAGGTAATTAACAATTTTGTTTTCAGCACAGAAACTCCAAAGGAAATAATACTCTTGGAAGTGAGGGAATTCAAGCTCAAAATAGAATTGTTTGATTATCTTCTTGGAATGAGGAAGGGAAAGACACCACTCATTCTTTTGATCTCCCCCAGCAGCAAATTTGTTTGTTCTTCTTGCAGTCTATGGTATATTCAATATTCTTCACCAACACCATAATTCAAAGGCGTCAATTCTTAGTCTTCCTTATTCATTGCCCAGCTTTCATATGCATATGAGGTGAGAAGAATGAACAGATCTGTTTTGGAAGAAGTACAGCCAGAATGCTCGTTAGAAGCAAGGATGACAAGACTTCGTCTCACATACTCTGGACATGTTATCAGGAGGGATCAGTCCCTGGAGAAGGACATCATGCTTGGTAAAGTAGAGGGTCATTGAAAAAAAAATGGAGACCCTCAACCAGATGGATTGACATGGTAGCCACAACAATGGGCTCGAGCATATCGATTGTGAGGATGGTACAGGACCGGACAGTGTTCCGTTCTGTTGTACATAGGATTGCTATGAGTTGGAACCGACTCAACGACACATAACAACAACAACAAGAAGCAGCAAATATCTCGAATTATCCTGCCACTTAGGTAAAGTGCTTATTAGTTCAGTGCCTGGCATGTGGTAATCCCACAATAATTGTTCGCTTTCATAGTATCGTTCTTGATATTCGTTTTGGACAATAGACAAGGATTCAAAGTGACCTTAGTAAATTAAATGATCCAACTAGAAATTGAACTGAAGAAAATGAAGCTATCTAAAGAAACAACTCTAAATCGTTAAAGGGAGAAAAGACAAGGCTTTGGGAAGATGCACTTAAATTGCTTAGTATAGTATGGAAATTTTGAAAAATGGAACGCCTACATTTGCCTTTAAGCATGTGAAAGCTTATGGCAAAGACCTGATCAGCTGTTTTGCAACGTGAGGATTTAAAGCAACAAATAGTAGCATGAATTACACTGTGAGATTTTGGCCAGTTGCCAAAAAAAAAAGTATCCAGCACACAGTGATAATACAAGTTGTGGATTCTCCAACCTGAGAAATAAATGCCTTAGGCAGTTTTGAATCGGAGGTCACTTGGTGGTTAAGAGCTCAGCTGCTAACCAAAAGGTCGATAGTTCCAATCTACCAGCAGCTCCTTGGAAATCCCATGAGGCAATTCTACTTTGTCCTACAGGGTCTCTATGAGTCAGAATCGACTTGATGGCAACGAGTTTGGTTTTGGTTTTGGTTTTGTTTGGAAACAAGGACTGGTTTAGTGGATGCGTCAAAAACCTAAATGCACAGAGAAACACCAAAAATTAGTGTAAAAGACTATATTTATTGTGAGTAGATATGATCCAAATCAGGCAACATCAACTCTAAGGTATTGAGAAGGCACTCGGAAAAACGGGATAGTGAAAGCAGGGTAATCTCCTGAAAGTCATTGTAATTCTCCAAAGGAGCTCAATGCCTAAGGCAAAATGATCTCCACAAAGCTGCTTTCTAGGCTATTCTTTGAGTTGAAGGTGACTTTAAGAAAATAGTTCCTTAAAGGCTCAAGATTCAAAAGGACACCTAAGGGCAAGGACACCTAAGGGCAAATGGCCTGGGTGGGTCACCCCAACTCCATGGACCCAGGAATCTGGATTCCAGGAGAATTAAAACAGTTTCTCAGATGTGTTGGGGTCCTACTTAATATTAGGATTTCACATATTATCCAAGAGTAAGAACGCTCACTCTGTTAAAGTAAAAGCAAAGAGATTTATTGAGGGTAATATAATTTGTGAATTGGGGAAGCAGGACAGAGAAGAATCTACCACATGCTCCTAAGCATGGAGGGAGAGGTGTGCTTTTTACACTGAAGATGGGGAAGGGAAGTACATGATGTCACAAGGTGGGTAGGTCATCAGCAACTACCTTCTTTTTTTTTTCCCCATACAAAAATTTATACATACATTATTATGTGACTCTAATTGCTCTCCCCATACTGTGACAGCACACTCCTCCTTTCCACCCAATTCCCCAAGTCAGTTCAACCAGCTCCTAACCCTCTCTGCCTTCCCATCTCACCTGCGGACAGAAGCTGCCCATTTAGTCTCTTGTATCTACTTGAGCTAAGAGGCATACTCCTCACGAGTATCGCTTTATGTCCCACAGTCCAGTCCAATCCCTGTCTGAAGAGTTGGCCTCAGAAATTGTTTTAGTTCTGGACTGATAGAGAATCTAGGGGGCATGCTTTCTGGGGTACCTCCAGTCTCAGTCAGACCATTAAGTCTGGTTGCAACTGTGTTCTTTCTAGAATATCTTGAGTAAGCATTTTCTTCTACACTCACATTCCTGACACTCGCCCTTATTTACTAAGAACTGCCAAACTGCGTTCCTGACCTCCACCCTTATTTGACATGTGTTATCTTGGGGCAAGAGCCAGTCCAGTTAAACAAGATGATTGATAGGGGGCCAGGGTTTTCTGATCCCATCCAGCCAGAGGCCTGAGGCATATGAATGGGAAGAAGTCAAGGTTACACTCTCAGGAATGCAGAAACATTAGCCTGCAACAAAATGGAGTTTTGATTCAGACCTCATGTCAGCCATTTTATTATGCTAAGTGCTTCGGTTTTAGAGGTTTGCTAGCACATTATGCCCTTGTCACTTAGTGAGTGATCCTGAAAATCATATTTTCTCCTCTATGATGGTATGTTTTCTTCATCTTGATTGAATAGGCAATGAGGTATGCAGCGAAGGAAAGGCTTGCTGTAAGCATCAGAAAACTGGGTTTGTGTCCTTGCTTTCAGATTGATTTCCTGGGTGGTCTTGAGTAGCCATTTAACCTCTATTTGAAAAAAAGAGAAGATTGAATTTGGATTACTTGATTTGTTTCCATTCAACTTTAACATTCTGATACTTTTTTTTCCTCACATTTCCTTTCTCTACTACTAATGAGCAGTAGAATTATGCATCCTTTATTCTTAAAAAGTAGACTGTGGTTGTAATTTCCTAATATAAATACTTAATTTATAAGCATGTAGTTTCTAAAAGGAAGTTGACAGGTTTTCTTGTGGAGGAATTTGGCTGCTCCACTATTCTAAGAATATCTGTTTTAATCACTTCTCCTAATTTGAGGGAACCTATTTTTTGTAAGACAGGTAATTTAGAACAGACGCTTCTGTTTCTTACCATGGACTGTCTCTTTAGCAAATTGAGCCTTTCACTGTTCCCAAGTGAGGTTTTATTTGTTTTGGGTTGGTGAGATTAAGCAATCACATTTTTAAACAGAGCCTGGTATTCAGGCAAGACACTTCAGTTTTAGATTTCCCTAATTCCTTGAATTCAGTGTGTCTTAATTCAACCATTTCATCATCTGACCATGGAGTTAATCAGACTGAATCTCATTAGTAGGTCTTTATTTTAAAACTCCAGGAACAGAAGTCTCTTCTCCCATTGATCTCCCACCCATATCTGAATTGTAGCTCTTGGTGGCAATTCCATTCTTATTCTCTAAGGGCTTCTCCTATTCTACATAGATGACCCCTGGGATTAGGAGACAGGATCCTTGACTGTTTCTGTTTCATTTTGCCCTTAGTGCCCCAGTCCCTACCAGGTACTAGACTACGATTGCCACCTTGCCAGATAGTGGCAGAACCTCTGCACTTGGCTGTTTGTGTATTGTTTAGTTTGACCTCTTGTTTCCAACTTACTTTTTCTGTCTTCTGTAAACATCTTATTAAAAGTTGTTGTTAAGTACCGTCTCAGTTATCTAGTGCTGCTATAACAGAAATACCACAAGTGGATGACTTTAACAAATAGAAACTTATTCTTTCACAGTTTAGTAGGCTAGAAGTCTGAATTCAGGGCACCAGCTCCAGGGGAAGCCCTGCTCTCTCTGTCGGCTCTGGGGAAAAGTCCTTGTCTCCTTTCAACATCTGTGGACCTGGCATTCCTTGGAGATCTCCATGTGTCTTGGCATCAGTCTTCCCCTGGGTCTAGGAGGTTCTCAATGCAGGGACCCCAGGTCCAAAAGACGCACTGCACTCCCAGCTCTTCTTTCTTGGTGGTAGTAAGTTTCCTCTCTGCTCAATTCTCTCTCATCTCTTGTAAGATAAAAGTTGATGCAGGCCACACCCAAGGGAAAGTCCCCTTACATTGGATAAGGGCCGTGACCTGAGTAAGGGTGTTGCATCCAACCCTAATCCTCTGTAACATAACCTAATCTGGCCTCATAAACCACAGGCAGAGATTAGGATTTACAGCACGCAGTACTATTACATCAGATCACAAAGTGGAGGACAACCATACAATACTGGGAATCATGGTAGCCAAGCTGACACAGATTTTGGGGGGATACAATTCAATCCATGACAGGTGCCATCGAGTCAATTTTCAACTCATAGTGACCAAATGTGACAGAGTAGAACTGCCTCGTAAGATTTTCTAGGCTATAATCTTTACAGGAGCAGATTGTCAGGTCTTTCTCCTGCAGAGCTGCTGGGTGGGTTCAAACCACCAACCTTTCAGTTAGCAGCCAAGTGCTTAACCATAGCACCACCAGGGCTCCTATTAAAAGGTTAAGTAGACATATAATTTAAGCTAGCCTAACTCTACCTCTATAATGGTTCATAACATCTATATACTAGAAGCAGTTCTATCGAGTCAATTCCAACTCATGGTGACCCCGTCTGTGTCAGTTAGAACTGTGTGCCATAAGGTTTCAACATTTGATTTTTTCGGAATTAAATCACCAGGTCTTTTCCGAGATTCCTATGGGTGGATTTGAACCTCCAACCTTTCAGTTAGCAGCCAAGTTCATTAACCAGTTGCACCACCCAGGGACTCCCAAACATCTATGTAGCTAGGTTATAAGATGCTTTTCAGAGATAAAGTCCATGTCTTACCATTTTTGTATGTTCCAAAACATGTAGTGTAGGTCTTAGAACATAGGTGCTCACCAAGGAGAGGAAAAAGGGAGAGCAGCAGAGGGAGAACAAAGGCTTAACTGAGAGTGTGATATCTTCATGCATGATGGAAAGAATTCTGGTGGTCTGCCTGTTGGAATGACCTGGGTACCTAAAAAAAAAAAAAAAAAAAAAACTGCACCCTTGCCCCAACCCCAGAGAGTCTGGTTCCATCTGAGAGTTTTTTTAAGCTCCCCAAGTTATTTTTGGGGAGTCAGGATTATCATTATCAAAATATTGGTCTACATTATCAAAAACATTTACACAATAATGAAGACATTGTCAGTGAGTGCGATGATTGAGGAAGCACGTACAAATAAATCTCCGATGTTGACAACTTCAGTTTTATACTCTAAATAACATAGCAGGGTTTTCTTTCTTTTTTTTTCTATTTTTGACACCTGTTGTACTCAGATACCCTGCTGATTCTTGGTACATGCTGACAGGACATGTAAGTAATACTGTTTCTGTCTTAAGGGCTTAAAGACAGATGATGTGCTCAGACAGAATATGTCAGATGAGTGGTGTCAGTGACATTTAACCCCTGTTTGTTCCCCTGACTAGCTCGTCTGTGGGACACAGTTACAGCAGGCCTTGTAGGAACTTGTGTTTCAATAAGGTATTTAAAGAGAAAAGAGTTGCAATTTGCTGCAGAAACTGATCCAAACTACCCACCAACCACATCTAGGCCTTGAATCTGCACAAATCCTATCCCCCTCACTTTATTCGTCACAGATTCTTATTGGTCAGCTCAGCGACAAGAGTTACCTACATTTAAATCTTAGAAGAGGGAGCTTAAAAAGTTTTTGAATAATCTAAATCAGAGTTGTCAAAGTGAGGTTCAGAGAGTTCTAGGAGTCTTTGAGACCTTCCCAGGGGATCTGTAAGGTCAATATCATATATGGGTAAAAGATCTATCAAAGTTCAAAATGGACCAATGGATTTTAATTTGACACTATAAGAAGTGTATCATGTGGCTTCAGATTCTATTTTGCCGCTTAATCTTTAAGTAACTACCATGTTTCAAGTGTCGAAGGAAAATATCTACACTTATCAGAAAAGACTAATAAAATATTCCTACCTTTTCCAATCACTTATCTGTGCAAGGCTGGACTTTTATTCATATATTTTAACTAAAACAACATGTTCTTGCAGCTTTCTTCTTCCTATAGTCTGTCTAAGAGTAAAAACTAGTACTCTGTTAATGTAAAAACAAAGATTTATTGAAAGTAAAGACACATTCAAATGGGGAACTACACTCTCAGAGTAAAACTAGCGAGTCCAAAATGATGAAGCTACAGAAAGATGTTTATAGGATGAAGACAAAGAACTTAAGGTGCACTGTTTTGATTAGAAGTGACGAACTTAAATCAAGGTAAGGTGGGCTTACTTGAAGCGGGATTTGAAAGGAATTGGTGTAAAGAGCATGTGTGTCTTTCTTAGTTAGATTGGTTACAACGTGATAATTGCAAAGCTAGATGACAAAAGAGGTGGTTTTCTTTAGAAACAGCCTACTCAAGGGAAACTTTTCCTGTGGATATTTGTATAGGAGATTTAGATAGGGGTCTGTGCCAAGGTCTCCTCTCAGAGACATTGTTTCTACATCTTTAACTCGGAAAAACCTTTCCTCAGCTTCATGATTAAGTCTTGTATAAAGGTTAACTATTGATAGAAAAAAACAAAAAACAAAAAAAACCAAGAATAATAAATGAGGTTAGGCCCAAACCTCAAGCCAGTCAGTTCAGATTTTACGAGGCACCTCAGTTTTACATTCCCTTACACAAGTCCAACTTCTGGATTATTTGTTCAGCATACAGATTGAATAAGTAAGGTGAAAGGATAGAATCCTGCCACACACCTTGCTCCATTTTTAAACCACATAGTATCCCCTTGTTCTGTTCAAACAACTGCCTCTTGATCTATGTACAGTTTCCCTATGAGCACAAGTAAGTGTTCTAGAATTTCCGTTCTTCATAATATTATTCATAATTTGTTATGACCCACATAATTGAATGCCTTTATATCTTCAGTAAAACACAGGTAAATATCTTTCTGGTATTCTATTCCTTGTTCCACATCCTCTTCTGAATCTGACTTGAATTTCTGGCAGTTCCCTGTCAATGTACTGCTGCAAACTAGGCCGGTACTGGCTCTGGCATAATTCAATCCAGGGGTTCAAACAGTGTCACTGTGACCTTTCTTTCTTATTATCTCTTCCCTTCTTCTATTCATTTCCTTTTCCTGCCCACTCCCTTCTGCCTAGCTCTATTTGCTTTGTTCTTGGTTGAGTTTTCCCCATAAAACCATAAAATAGCTCCCAGAAGCTCTAAGCTCATAAGGACCTTTGAGCCTGTGAGCCCATGGTAGAAACAAACACCATCTGTCCTGGTGGTCCACAGGTCCAGTCCCTTGGAGACTCTCTTGTTGGCCTTACTTGGTTGTATGCCCACCGTTTGAACCAGCTTAGCCCACACCATTAAGTGCCAAGATTGGCCAAGCTGAGTCATGTGCCCGCTCCTGAGGCAGGGGATGGGGGAGGTATTGGAATTGGCAGTCCCACCAGAACCCCATGGAATGAGACTGGGGCAGCTCCGTGAACAGAGAGCTGCTGGGCAGACTGCAACTTCCATCGATGAGGTATTGTGAAGTGAAGCAAACTATGTCTGTTATATGTTTAAGATTTTAAAAAGAAATACAACCATGTGGCTATTATAGCATTGTCGGGAGTTTGACATTTTCTTCTGATTCCCCTGAATCCCTTCTTAAGAATAGCTTTAATCTTTTTCTATTGCATTTCAGGTATTTCATCTGCATGGTTTAGATTTCATTTTTTGCTCAGCGTCCTTTTACCAACTTTTGTTATGTCAAGAATAGAGTCAGCTGCACACAGCATTCCGAGTCAGTGATCCCAATTCCTGCCAACACAGCCATGCTTCCTTTCAAGTCAAAGTCTTTTCTACCTGAATCTTTTCTTTAACCCCGATGTACAACAGAGATGTAGAGTCAGAGTTGATAGGAAAAGACTACAAATCAATAAAAAAGCAAAGAGAATCATCTCTTGATATGGAGTCCTCATCAGATTTAATTCTTAGTTGAAAGATCATGCCCAGCCTCCTTGGGACAGCAAGGTAAAGTGAACACACAGGTGAAGGATTTATTCACTGCAACAGAAATACTTAGTATGCAAGACATATGCTGCTCTCCTTGAAGTAGCGGCCTCTAGTAAAGAGCTCACTCCACGAATCCACTTTTGAATCTCCTTCCTGTTTTTTCCCTTTTGTCCAAAAGGACTGAAAAAAAAAAAAAGATGTAGAGTGTGAATCTGTTTACACAGAAGAAATAAGATCTATCATGTCATCGCAGTCATATTTCAGAATGTAGTTTATCACCCCATGTTATATTTAGAATGATACTAACAAACTGAAAAGGCAAAATGCCAGGTGGTTATTATATTTTAGAATATTCAAGCAAAGAAGTTGGTATTTGGAGTTAAAATGTAAAGCCCTCAGGGAAGCTAGATCAGTGGAAACAGAACAAATAGAATGGAAATAATGAGAATGCTGCCACATTGTGAAAATTGTAACCAATGTCACAGAACAATCTCTATAAAAATTGTTAAATGGAAACCTAATTTGCTATGTAAACTTTCACCTAAAACACAATAAAATAGTTATTAGAAAAGAAAAGTAATACCCTTTGGGTACAGAACCATGGGGAAAAGCCTTGAGGGAACAGGGAAAGGGCTGGATTTGGAGTACAACGAAAGGAGCGTCTCACCCTCAGATATTTGTACGAGTACTTACTATATACAAATGAACAAGTATTATTTGGGCCATTCTTTTTTCATTTGAGCCTTGCTGACTCAACTTTTTTCCCTTGAATTGCTGTTTCCATTTTGTGTTGCTATTCAATGCTGGAGATTTAGTTGGTCCATTCCAGTTCCAAAAGTTCTATTTTTCTGTGATTTTGTTTGTTTGTTTTGTTGTGTTGTGTTAAATCTTCTTAAGGAGCTTCAAAGCAACTTGAGTCCTCGGCCTGTATCTTAAACTTTTTTTTGTATCCCCAGTTCACTTTGCACAGTACATTACATGTAGGTGCTAAATAAATACGTATCTTCCATTTAATAAATATATAGGAGCCAAAAACTTAAAAAACTAATGTAAGACCCCTGACATTCCATGGGTCCAGCTAAGGCTCACAGTCTTGGAAGAGACAAGAATCTGGTGTTAACTTGTTATGTGCCATTAAAAGGGTGGGCTGATGGAAAGAAGTAAGCTAAAACACTAGCAGAAGTTGTTTCTGGGGATGAAAATGCGTGTGATTTTAGTTTTTGTTTTTCTATTCTTCTCAACTGTTCAAACTTTTACAATGAGCACATACTACTTCTACAAAAAAATATTAAAAATCACATCTATGCTGAATTGAAGTGTTAAAAAGTAAAGCTGTCATGTTAAGAACTAAGGTGTGCCAGACCCAAGTCATGGTGATTTCAATTGCCTCATGTGCACGCGAAAGCTGGACAATGAATAAGGAAGACCAAAGAAAAATTGACACCTTTGAATTATGGTGTTGGGGAAGAATATTGAATATACCATGAACTGCCAGAAGAACGAACAAATCTGTTTTGGAAGAAGTACAGCCAGAATGCTCCCTGGAAGCAAGAATGGCGAGACTTCGTCTTACGTACTTTGGACATGTTATCAGGAGGGACCAGTCCCTGGAAAAGGACATCATGGTTGGTAAAGTAGAAAGTCAGCAAAAAAGAGCTAGACCCCAATGAGATAGATTGACACAGTGGCTGCGACAACGGGCTCAAACATAGCAATGATTGTGAGGATGGTGCAAGACCAGGCAGTGTTTCGTTCTGTTGTACATAGGGTTGCTAAGAGCTGGAACCAACTTGACGACACCTGACAACAACAACAATGCTGAGTTATTACAAAAGTTCTTGGTGCACACTAAACTATGTTTCAGCAAGAAATAACCACTGAATGAAACTGTCTGACGCCCAGAAAATCCCTTGACTTGAACCCTGTTCTGGAAACCCTCACTTTGCCATGACACTGCAGGGAGGGTCTCAATGGGATCTGATTTGTGTGCCCACATCAGGACCTTCTGCTGTGCCACTGATGTCACAGAAAGTCTGTTTGCACAAACACCATAAGACCTCTTCGGACAAACACAGAGGGGACTCTGGGACTAAGTTCAGGTCTCCAGTTCCCAAGGGTTCAGACTCAGACATAAAGAAGAGATTTTCCCCCAGCCTCTGGGAGATGAAGGGCTGGTGGGGGTTGGGACCATATCCTTGTAAGTGGGAGGGAAGGCCACAGGCACACTGCCCTTCCTGGGAGCATTAGGCAGCTGCCCTGCAAGCAGACCCTTCACTCCCAAGCCCTTTCCTCCACATTTATCTATTCTCCACTCACCACAAGCCTCATCTCTTACTAACCCCTTGTCTTAGTTATCTAGTGCTGCTATAACAGAAATACCACAAATGGATGGCTTTAACAAACAGAAATTTATTCTAGAAGGCTAGAAGTCCGAATTCAGGGCACCAGCTCCAGGGGAAGACTTTCTCTGTCAACTGTGGGAGAGCTTGTCATCAATCTTTCCCTGGTTTAGGAGCTTCTCAGCCCAGGTACCTCAGGTCCAAAGGACTGCTTCTGGTCTTCTTGTTTGGCGGTAATGAGGTCCCTGTCCTCTTTGCTCACTTCTCTCTTTTGTATCTCAAAAGAGATAAACTCAAGATACAACCTAATCCTGTAGATTGTGTCTTGCCTTATTAATGTAACTGGCTCTAATCTTGCCTCCTTAACATAATAGAGGTTAGGATTTACAACATGTAGGAAAATTACATCAGATTACAAAATGGAGGACAACCGCACAATACTGGGAATCATGGCCTAGCCAAGTTGACACATGGTTTTGCAAGACACAATTCAAATCATGACACTCCTGCAAGCTCAGATGTCAGGTTTATCCATAGTGTGACTCCAGCTGAGCCCTCTTGGGTGCTAACTTGTTACCTAATGCCAGCAGCTCTTCAAATAGAGTCTACCAGGACAGAGAGCCTTGCAGATAAAAGAGTGCTCTTGAGACTGGGCAGTGTGGTAGCGTTCAAATCTTCTCTGATGCAGCTTCTGGACAGCTACTCTTTCTAATCCATAGTCCACTGTTCACTAGTTCAAGAACAAAGTCACAATTAGAGGCCTAAAAAAAACTGTGGCCACCCAAAAGTAGCATCAGGTCCTGGTTAAGAGCATGGTTGGGCCTTGGAGTTAGACATAGTGGGAGTCCTGGCTCTCACGTGGCAGCAGTGAGATCATCTCCTCTCTGAGCCACTTCCCCTCTCTGAGCCTTAATTTCCTCATGTGTAGAAAACAAGTTGCTGTTTAGACAACTTTGACTCTCGGAAACTGCATGTGAGTCAGAGTAGAACTGTGTTCCATAAGATTTTCAATGGCTGGTTTTTTGGAAGTGGATCACCAGATCTTTCTTCTGAGGCACCTCTGGGTGGACTTGAACCTCCAGTGTTTTTAGCATGTTAACCATTGCACCATGCAAGGGCTTCTCATGTATAGAAGTGGGTAGTTTATTAGAAAGGTTATAGGAAATAAAATGGGGGTGAGACGTGGCAATAAGAATTGCTCAACAAATGATAATTGTCATTAAAATTATATGCTAAATCATCTTCCACAAAGTAATTCAAGTTCCCTCATTTCTATCAGACTCAAAACCTGTTCTTTAAGTTTCCCATGGAGCCTGTTAGTAAGACCAAAAACTGTTTGTTGCTCAACTCTGAGGCAGCTCTTGATTGTCTTTATCATCATTCAGCTACAACACACAAGCTGTGAAACAAAGTTGGCACCCATCTTTTGTATTCTAGGCTGACTTCTTCGGAGGCTAAGCAAGTTTAGTCATGTTGTTGTTGTTAGGTGCCATCGAGTCAATTCTGACTCATAGTGACCCTATAGGACAGAGTAAGGCTGCCCCATAGGGTTTCCAAAGAGCAGCTGGTGAATTCGAACTGCTGACCTTTTGGTTAGTAGCTGAGCTCTTAACCACTGCACCACCAGGGCTCCAAGTTTAGTCATAGGAAGTATTAATTATAGGGTAAAGTATCATCACCAGTGTTGAAATTAAAGTGTATCAAAGCGTTTTTAACTTAAAAAAAAAATCAAAAGAAAAAACAGCCCTACTGAGCCCATTGATTCTATGGTGGAGGTTAGGACTTTAATTTTTTGCATCTTCTTCTATAACCAGATTTACTTTCATATTTTACTTTTCTCTGGTTAGTAAGACCACCTTTGAAAAAGACATGGTAACCAAATCCATCTGTTTCTCTAATTGTGTAAAACATGTTAGAGATAATGGAAGTCTTGGAGCATCTGGTCTTACCAGAAACTAAATGTGAAGTGACCACAGTGGAGTGAAGCAGAGGAAAGTATAATCCTTGGCATTTTCATTACATCATAGATGCTAGGGATAACCTTCTTGTTTTCCAGATGTAAACATTAGAATAAGGAAATGGCTATAGTCTACTTATTTCCCCCAAATTATAAATTATCAATAATGAACAAGTAGCTTGCCATACAGTTCTATGGAATCTAAGACACCATCCATTGTAAAATGGGTCATTATTCTATGTATCGCTAAGAAAGAAAAAGCACTGGCAATTAGACTTTGAATTATCATTGATGAAAGATGTTAAGGAGAAAAAAATGACAGATGGTGCGTCCTTATATGTTGCATGAGCTCATTTTAACATCCTTTGTGTCTCCCTCATCCCATTAATACTGAAAGACATTAGTTGGCTAGTTTGAGTGTATTAATCACAATTAAGATAGATGTTCCAATTTATACAACAAAAATGCAACCATTTACCACTGAATGCCCTAGTCTTAATGGCATTTTAAACACTAATGAAATGAAGCTAATTTGTGTTTCTTGAATTGATTAAATAAAACAAGGGCTCAGTCATTAGGCAGATCAAGACAGACATCACCAGGAGGAGTGGCTGGGCCTCATCGTGTTCAAAGGATTTGTAAACAGAAATGTCATATTGTCTTACTCCTACCTTCTTGAGCACTCATTCCTAACAAATCCTTAGGATAATACCACATCTGTTTTTTCATAAGCAGTCACAGAAGGGCTCCGGATTTAGGCTAATATTAATCAATTCACCCCAGGCAGTGATGGCATATTCTTCAAGAGTGTAACAGGCCTGATTTTTTCAGCAAGAGACTTTCCTAAGAGAAGGCCAAGAAAAACTCAGCAAGGGGAAAGGTAGACGGAAAATGTCAGGAGAGAAATTAGGTGTCTATTTTAAGGATAGTAAAAACATTACATTTTAGTGCATTTGAGTTCAGCCTGAGTCATAGCCAATGACCACGTGAGTTAAAACCAGATGTGCACTCCCCCCAAGATGCATGCACTTTTGGCTCTGCCTGTCATGGGAGGGGCTTGACTTCTGGAAGCCTCAGTTTCCTCATCCAGGTTGTTGGACTAGACGGTCTGCAAGCCCCCTTTCATTTGCAATGCTGTGGTCTAGCCAGAGGTCATCACAGAGCAA
>NW_004444216.1:1054689-1055996 GCF_000243295.1 Trichechus manatus latirostris
CTGATAACATGTCCAAAGTACTTGAGACGAAGTCTCACCATCCTCACTTCCAAGGATTACTCTGGCTGTTCTTCTTCCAAGACAGACTTGTTTGTTCTGGCAGTCCATGGTATAGTCAATATTCTTTGCCAACACCGTAATTCAAAGGCATTCATTCTTCTTTGGCCTTCCTTATTGATCATCCAGCTTTTGCGTGCATATAAGGCAATAGAAAATACCATGGCTTGGGTCAGGCACACCTTAGTCCTTAAAGTGACATGTTTGCTTTCTGACACTTTAAGGAGGTCTTTTGCAGCAGATTTGCCCAATGCAATACGTCATTTGATTTCTTGACTGCTGCTTGCATGGGTGTTGATTTTGGATCCAAGTAAAATGAAATCCTTGACAACTTCAATATTTTCTCCATTTATCATGATGTTCCTTATTGGTCCAGTTGTGAGGATTTTTGTTTTCTTTATGGTGAGGTGTAATCCGTACTGAAGGCTGTAGTCTTTGATCTTCATCGGTATGTGCTTCAAGTCTTCTTCACTTTCAGCAAGCAAGGCTGTGTCATCTGCATATGGAAGGTTGTTAATGAATCTTCCACCAATCCTGATGCCATATTCTTCTTCATATAGTCCAGCTTCTCAGATTATTTGCTCAGCATATAGATTGAATAAGTATGGTGAAAGGATAAAACTCTGATGCACAGCTTTCCTGATTTAAACCACCCAATATCCCCTTGTTCTATTCGAATGACTGCCTCTTGGTTTATGTACAGTTTCCTCATGAGCACAATTAAGTGTTCTGGAATTCCCATTCTTCCCAATGTTATCCACAATTTGTTGTGATCCACACAGTTGAATGCCTTTGCATAGTCAATAAAACACAGGTAAACATCTTTCTGGTATTCTCTGCTTCCAGCCAGGATCCACCCGGCATCGGCAATGATATCCCTCATTGTCCATATCCTCTTCTGAATCCAGCTTGAATTTCTGGCAGTTCCATGTTGACGTACTACTGCAATCACTTTTGAGTGGTCTTCAGCAAAATTTAACTTGTGTGTGATATTAATGATATTGTTCAATAATTTCCCCATTCTGCTGGATCAACTTTCTTTGGGATGGGCAAAAATATGGATCTCTTCCAGTCGGTTGACTAGGTAGCTGTTTTCGAAATTTCTTGGCATAGACAAGTGAGCACTTCCAGTGCTGCATCCATTTGTTGAAACATCTCAATTGGTATTCCAATTCTTGGAGCCTTGTTTTCCACTTCAGTGCAGCTTGGAGTTCTTCCTTCAGTACCATCAGTTCTTGATCAAATGCTAC
>NW_004444216.1:1057098-1058165 GCF_000243295.1 Trichechus manatus latirostris
CCATTCCTGGCACAGTAGACCATATAATTGTGATTCAAAATGGCCATACCAGTCCATTATGCCTAGGATATCAATCTTTATGTGTTCTATTTCATTTTTGACGACTTCCAATTTTTCTAGATTCATATTTTGCACATTCCACGTTCCTATTACTAATGGATGTTTACAACTGTTTGTTCTCATTTTGAGTCAGCAAATGAAGGTCCCGGAAGCTTTACTCCATCTATGTTATTAAGGTTGACTCCATTTTGAGGAGGCAACTCTTCCCCAGTCGTATTTTGGATACCTTCAAACCTGAGGGGCTCATATGTGGCACTATATCAGACAATGTTCCACCGCTATTCATAAGGCTTTCACTGGCCAATTTTTTCACAAGTAGACTGCCAGGTCCTTCTTTCTAGTCTGTCTTAGTCTGTAAACTCCACTGAAACCTGTCCACCATGGGTGACCCTGCTGGTATTTGAAATACTGGTGACATAGCTTCCAGGATCACAGCAACACGCAAGCCACCGCAGTACGACAAACTGACAGACACAAGCAAAGTAAATTAGTAAAATCCAAATGCACTTTATAGAGATTTGCTGAGACTGGGACTTATTTCATCATTGACAAGGAAGGGAAAAACTCAGAAGAAATAAAGTTAGTTTTACTTAGTGTGGATGACAAACGTGCTTGTTTCAGAAGTTACACACTTTGATGATCTTCTCTCTGATCTACCAGTAGTATATTTTCTGAGCTGTACCTGGGTTAAAATTATCA
The DNA here is from genome assembly GCF_000243295.1 of Trichechus manatus latirostris. Classification (NCBI taxonomy): domain Eukaryota; kingdom Metazoa; phylum Chordata; class Mammalia; order Sirenia; family Trichechidae; genus Trichechus; species Trichechus manatus. The sequence goes on from NW_004444216.1 coordinate 1,057,858, forward strand.
TTCAGTGGAGAGTTTTATCTTTAATGGGTTTAGAGTCTCTCAATCTGAAGAGATGGAATATGAAGGTCTGATTTTTTTTTGTTTCTTTCTCATTCACCCATTCATTATGAAGCCCTTTCTCTGTGCTTGGTGCTGAGGGGGATATTAACACAATAACAGGTTTTTCTCTTTAGAAGTTCACAATCTCCTTCAGTAATTAAGACATAGGACCTCTTGTCAGCCTCATCCTTTGTTAGAGATTGTATGAGATGTTTAGCCAGTGAATCTCTGAAGTGAAAAGGAGAGCACTCCTTCCTGCTCGGGCAATC
>NW_004444216.1:1063040-1064465 GCF_000243295.1 Trichechus manatus latirostris
GCATCTAACAACAAGAAGAGAGGTTGCTCATTTGGTAAATCAATTTAGAATACAAAGCATTTTTGTTAATTAGCTATATACGTCATATTTGGCTTTTTATTCTTCCATGTACTACTCTTATCTCTTGCCAAGTCTTGATGATTCATCCCCTGCCGTATCTGTTACTTTCTTTCTATCCCCATTGCCACTTCTATGTTCAACTCTTGTTACCTTTCGCCCCCACCATTCCTCCAAAACAGCTTTCATCAAAGGCTTGCCCATTAATAATCCAATGATGCCAATTTATCTATTTTTTCTTTTGTTGCTTGTGCTTTTGGTGTTATATCTAAGAAACCATTGTCACAAACAAGGTCTTGAAGATTTATAGCTATGTTTTCTTCTAAGAGTTTTACATTTGTAGCTCTTACATTTAAGTCTTTGATCCATTTTGAGTTAATTTTTGTATCTGTTGTAATGTAGGCATCCAATCTCATTTTTTCACCTGTGAATATCTGGGTGTTCTAGTACTATTTGTTGAAAAGACTATTCTTTCTCCATTGAATTGTCTTGGCACCCTTGTCAAAAATAAATTGACTGTAAATGTGGGGATTTATTTCTGGACTCAATGCTATTCCATTTATCTTTTTGTTTATCCTTATACCAGTACCACACTTCTTAATTACTGTAACTGTGTGGTAAGTCTTGAAATTGGAAAGTGTGAGTCCTCCAACTTTGTTCTTTGTCAAGATTGTTTTGGCTGTCCTGGGTCCCTTGCAATTCCATATAAATTCACAATAAGCTTGTCAATTTGTACACATAAGTCAGCTGGGTTTTGGATAGGAATTGCATTGGATCTATGGATCAATGTGGGGAGTGTTGCCATCTTAACAATATTAAGTCTTCTGATCCACACTGAAATAGCTTTCGTTTATTTAGGTCTTTAATTCCTTTTCAACAATGCTTTGTAGTTTTTAGAGTATAAGTTTTGCACTTATTTGTTAAATTTATTCCTAAGTATTTTATTCTTTTTTATTCTATTGTAACTGAAATCATTTTCTTAATCTCATTTTTGGGTTGTTCATTACTACTTTAGAAAACATTTGATTTTTGTATATTGATATTGTATTCTGCAACCTTGCTGAACTTGCTTATTAGTTCTAATAGTTTTAAAGTGGGTCTGATTGGATTTTCTAAATATAAGCTCATGTAATCTGTAAATAGAAATAGTTTTACTTCTTTTCCAGTCTAGATTCCTTTTATATCTTTTTGTTGCCTAATTGTCCTGGCTAGAACCTCCAGAACAATTTTGAATATAAGTAGCAAAGGAGGACATCCTTGACTTGTACTTGATCTTAGGAGGAAAGTATTCAGTCTTTTACCGTTACATATGATACCAGTTATGGTTTTTCTGTAGATGCCCTTCATCCAATTGGAACCCTGGTCGTG
>NW_004444216.1:1065573-1068923 GCF_000243295.1 Trichechus manatus latirostris
AAAAAGTCACAGCCTTGAAAACCTTATGGAGTGCAGTTCTACTCCTCAACGCAGAGTTGCCATGAGTTGGAATGGACTCAACAGAAACTACTTTGTTTTTTGGTTTGGGGCTATTACAAGAATTAAATGAGATAACACGCTTGACACAGTAATGCAAGATGTCTGGGGTTATTATGATGATTCTGGGTGCACAGAGCATGAGTGGTTTGGCCAAGATCACACAGGGTGCCAGTGGTCAGACTGAAGCAAACCCCCAGCACAGGCAGAGGGAGTTGGTGATCAGGTCAAGGAGGAGGCCTGCTCTGTTTCTCCAGTGTAGTTCTAGTGAGACAGGTAGGTGCATTTGAGCCTGTGAGGTGATATGTAAGGAGGATAACTGGAAGAGTGGGCACTGCGGTGCCCTCTGCATGAGAATGATGGGCACTAGACCTGTCTGAGGAGAAGGTGTGGACAGGAATAAACACACCAGAGACTGGAGTTCAGAACCTTGAATATTTAATGAGGACAGTTAGTGAAGCAATTGCCTGTGACTAATCACATCAAAAGCATCACATAAATCAAGTAGGATCATAGTGGACAACAACCATTTAATTTAGCTACTTAAAGGTCATTTGAATCTCTTAATACTGTGCTGTCAGTAGGACTTGGCTTCTAAATCCAAGCAGATAAAGGTTCATTAGGTCCCTGGGGTGGAAGACTTAAGATCTGAGCCAACTCGACAGGCTGACGCTCCTGAATCCATGAGAAAGGCAAAAGGAGATACATCAAAGGGAAGGAGAGTCAGCTGAGGCTTTTTTTTTTTTTTTTTTTTTTAACTCCTCACTTGAGGTCTTAGGAGAGTGATAGTGAGAAAGGCAAAATCTGAATGACAAGACTATTAGAGAAAATATTGCTGCTTTGTTTTGTGAGTAAGTGAACGTTATATAAGCAGCAAGTTATAAGGGCTATGCACACAAGAGCAGAGTTTAATATTCTAAGAAAATAAAGCTGACAACTGAAAGTATCTGATGCATATTTAATGAAGAGCATAATCGAGGGATATTAGAGCTATAAAGGACCTCGCTGATGATACGGTTCAACCGCCTCATGACACGGATGAGGAAAACAAACACAGGGAATACAGAGAATAGAGTCGTGGTCCTGAGTTTACACAGTCCAAAGGGGTGGGGCAGGGATTAGAACTCTGGCCACTCGACTCCCTGTCCCTGTCCACTTCATCATTATTGTGCTGCAGGGTCCTTAACTGTAAACAGACATTAGAGTACTTTGCAGTCCCTGGGTGGTGCAAACGGTTAACGCACTTGGCTGCTAACCAAAAGGTTGGAGGATCGAGTCCTATGGAGCAAGTTCTGCTTTGACACACATGGGGTCACGACAACTAGTGGTTTTTTTTGGTTTCTAGGGAGGTAGCTGGGGGTGGAGGGGAGTTGGACAGAGCCAAAGTTTCTCAGGAGACCTGTGAAAGGCTGTGGGTTGGAACCCAAAGAGCAGAGCCTTCCAACTTTTTGCCTGCCCACTCCCTTGTGCCTACCTGCCACCCACATACCAGGGCCTACTGAACCTGGAGACAGATTATCTTAAAGAGCTGAGGATTGGGATGAATATGACTCAAGAGAAGGAGTACTCCTCTTCCAGATACCCCAGATCAGTGCTTTCCTCCCTGTCTTAGTTATCTAGTGCTGCTATAACAGAAATACCACCAGTGGATGGCTTTAACAAAGAGAAGTATAGTCTATCACAGTCTAGTAGGCTAGAAGTCTGAATTCAGGGGAAAGCTCCAGGGGAAGGCTTTCTCTTTCTATCAGCTCTGGAGGAGGATCTTCCCTTGGTCTAGAAGCTTCTCAGTGCAGGGATCCCAGGTCCAAATGACACGCTCTGCTCCTGGCACTACTTTCTTGGTGGTATGAGGTTTCCATGTCTCTCTGCTCGCTTCTTTCTTTTATATCTCAAAAGAGATTGACTTCGGACATAACCTAATCTTGTAGATTGAGTCCTGCCTCATTAACATAACTGCCACTAATCTCACCTCATTAACGTCATAGAGGTAGGGTTTACAACATAGAGGAAAGTCACATCAGATGACAAAATGGTGGACAATCACATAATGCTGGGAATCATGGCCTGGCCAAGCTGACACACATTTTCTGGGGGACACAATTCAATCCATAACACTCCCGGTTGTTATTGGTGTTGTTAGTTGCTGTCGAGTCATCTCCTATTTATGGTGACCATACATGTAATGGAAACCTTGATGGCATATAACAGAACAAAGCATTGCCCTGTCCTGTGCCTCTCGGTAACTCTAATTTCACGATTTAAACACATACAGCTCTTTTTCCCTTGCCTTTCTTACCTTCTTTTGAATTGATAGCCTTTGTTTGTTTTCTTGTTCCATTTCCCCCTTTCTACTGGCTGGAAAGTTATACTCTCTATGTTTTTTTAAATGTTCTCCCTTGAAATTTTTACTGCATACTTATCAAAGTACAAACTCAATATCTTAGTTTCTTTCTTATCAATGCAAGGGCATTAGACCACTTTAACTCAGGTCCCCCTCTCCTTACTTCCAAGCTATTATTGAGTATCTTAATGTCTTTTTTAACCATAATAGTTACATTTTTTTGATTTTATACAGTTAGTGTTTGTTTATACTTACTTCCATGTTTACCAAGTTCTTTACCCACAGTCCTTTCATCTCAGACCTATCTTTTCTTCTCAAGTATATCCTTCCTTTAGTGCAGGTCCTGTTGGTGGTAAGCTCTCTCAGTTTGGTTATTTTACCTTTCTTCTTGAAAGACAGTTTGCTGGGTACATAAGTCTATGATGACAGTTATTGCCTCTCTGAAGATATTTCCCCATTCTTTTGTGGCTTTCTTTGTAGCCGTAGGGAGGTTTTCTATTGGTCTAATTGTCATTACTTGTAAGCAAGCTGTCTTTCTTCTCTAGCTGCTTTTGGGATCTTTTGTCTTTGGTGTTTTGCAGTTTTAGTACAACATGTCTATGTAGGGATCTCTCTTAATTTATTGTCTGTGTAGAATTTACAATAAAGAATATTGTATTATCATTTGCAAATTGTGAGCTATATATCATTTATATCAGTAAGAATTCTTATACATATACACATACACACACACATATGCATTTTTTCCAGAGAGTCAGTTGTGAAACATTCACCAGCCCACCCTTCTTACAGTGGTATATAAAACAAAACGAGTAGATGAGAAAGAAAAAGGAACAATAAGAAGAGGGACGTATTAGAGTCAAGAGTGACACTAGTACAAAATTTCATATCATTGAATGCAGATATGCCCACAGGTTTGGCTCTAAGCTTCTAGCAGATCTTGTGAAAAGAA
>NW_004444216.1:1069193-1071130 GCF_000243295.1 Trichechus manatus latirostris
TAGTCTGGCTTATTCCGAGGGTAAATTATAGAGTTCTTAGGGCAGCATTCTTCAAGCTTTTTTGACTTAACACACATCAAGAAATCCATTTCACATTACATTCCAGTATATACAAATACCCACACACATAATTAAAACAAAAGTTTCACAAAATAGGTCTTATCTTTATAACATACTCTGATAGTTTCCATTCTATTTTATTCCATTCCATTGTATTTAATAATAATAATGCAAAACTGGATGAGACCCATTGCTAGTCTCCGTGAAGATGAGCCTCTGTCAGTCAAGACTTTGGATTGCTCTGGGTTTAGCATTGTTCTTCCTGGTGAGTATGGCGAGGACACCTCTTCTGTGTTGCATGAAAAGCGGAATATCTGCCTTAGCAGACAGGAGATTTGGGAGACAGGGCTGGCGTTTTTCTGTGGAAACTGAAGTGCTTCACAATAAGTGTGCCTGAATTGATAGTCACCCTCCACCCCCGCCTGCAGCTGAGCCAGAGGAATACCAAGAGGCTAAGCTCATCATCATTAGTGTGTATGAGTGTTCATATGTTCAAAGCCTCTATAATATCCAAATAAGTGCTCCAAGTAATCTTTAATCATGGTCATGTTTCAGATGTCTAAATGGTCCCTGAGTCACCAGCATCTGGCCCTTGAATTTCTGATTGTAAAGCCTTCAAAAACATTAGCCACCTTACATGGCTCCAAATGGCATAACTCGTGAAGCTAATGAAAAATTATGGTAAAGCGCTTTTCATATAGCACGAAGTAATCAGTGAGCTCAGAAAAGCCGATGTTGATGAAGTGCCATTAAGTTATGGCATGAAATACCACCTGCCGGTAAATCTGTATCTAATTTGCCTATGCAAGTAGTTTTCTATTTATTTGGACGTGGAATGAATCCCAAGGATGGTAGATGATAAACATGCTGCCCCTTTCAAACTGATTTGATTTTAAGTGTATTTGTCCCTTTTCAAGCCTGTGCTTCAAGAAGGGGAAAAAAAACCTTCTTAAGTTTTAGCTCAGCAGTGCAACCAGAGGGAGGAAAATGTCCCTGACACCTTACTACCCTGAAGCCTCTGTTTCCAGCATTCTGCCTGAGGGCCAAGTTGCCAGGGTAAAGAAGGAGAACTCACAAAGAAATTGGAAGTGAACTTTATCTAGGATGTTTCTTCCTGTTTCTCTTCTCCCTTTTGGCCCCCTGTTCTCTCACTTTTTCTGTGGACTATGGTAAATCCTTGTTTACCATGATTCCTTTCCTAGATCACATTGCTTAGAGATTGTACTTTCCTTTTGTTTCCTTTAAAAGCTTTCTGCCCTGCATCTTGCTCCTACAGAATAATATTTCATTATAATGGAGTACTCTGCTAAGGTAACACTTTTTTATATTGTACTTTAGATGAAGGTTTACGGAACAAACTAGTTTCTCATTAAACAGTAGATATGTTGTTTTATGACATTGGTTAACAACCCCACGACATGTCAACACTCTCCCTTCTCGACCTCGGGTTCCCTATTACCAGCTTTCCTGTCCCCTCCTACCTTCTAGTCCTTGCCCCTGGGCTGGTAAGCCCCTTTAGTCTCGTTTTGTTTTACGGGCCTGTCTAATCTTTGGCTGAAGGGTGAACCTCACGTCTGACTACATTACTGAGCTAATAGGGTGTCCGGAGACCATACTCTTGGGGTTTCTCCAGTCTCCGTCAGGCCAGTGAGTCTGGTCTTTTTTTTGTGAGTTAGAATTTTGTTCTACATGTTTCTCCAGCTGTCCGGGACCCTCTATTGTGATCCCTGTCAGTGTTGGTAGCCGGACACCATCTCATTTTACTGGATTCAGTCTGGTGGGTGCCATGGTAGTTGTGGTCCATTAGTGCTTTGGACTAATCTTTCCCTTGTATCTTTAGTTTTCTTCATGCTCACTTGCACCCTTAGGGGTGAGAC
>NW_004444216.1:1074676-1077986 GCF_000243295.1 Trichechus manatus latirostris
ATGTGGTCTATTCTGGAGAACATCCCATGTGTGTTGGAAAAGAATGTGTCTTCTGTAGCTGTTTGGTGGACTGTTCTATATACGTCTATGAGGTCAAGTTGACTGACTGTGCCATTTAGCTCTTTTGTATCTTTACTGAGTATCTTTCTAGCTGTTCTGTCGTTTACTGAGAGTGGTGTGTTGAAGTGCCCTACTATTATTGTGGAACTGTCAGTTTCTCTTTTCAGTGCTGTTAGAGTTTGTTTTATGTATTTTGAAGCCCTGTCATTGAGTGTAGATGTTATGATTATGGTTATGTCTTCATGATGGCTCATCTCTTTAATTATTATGTAGTGCCCTTCTTCATCTTTTATGGTAGATTTTGTTTTAAAGTCTATTTTATCTGAGATTAGTATCGACACTTCTGATCTTTTTGGTAGCTGTTTGCTTGATATATTTTCTTCCATCTTTTGATTTTTAATAAATTCACATCTTTGTTTCCAAGGTGTGTCTCTTGTAGACAGCATATTGATGGATGCTGTTTTTTTTCCCATTCTGTCACTCTATGGGTGCATCGAGGCCATTTACTTTCAGTGTAATTATTGATCGGTGTGAGTTTATTGCTGTCATTCTGTAGTGCTTTTTTTTTTGTGGTGTTGACATTTTCTTTGTTCCTCTTACTCTCCTGTGCTGAATTCCTTTTGTTTGTGGATTTTTTTTTCTTTTGTTTTTGTATTTTTTTTTTTTTTTAACCGTGACTTTATGTTTTTCTTCTTTATTGTGAGGAGTAGGTTTGTTAACTTTCTTTATGGTTACCTTGAAATTTACCCTTATCTTCCTAGGTTTGAACCAGTCTATTATTACTTGGTATCACCTTGCCTTCCTCTCCATTAGAAAGTTCTATACCTACACCCTTTATTCCCTCTTTTATTGTTCTGACATTTTTGTCATTTACAGATTAACCTCTCCGATTCCCTGTTGTAAATTTTTTGGTTTTGGATAGTCCTTGAGAGTTCATTTCCTAGGTTGGTGTCTGGCTGGTACAATCTTGTGTCCTAGATTCAGGCTGTGGTCTGATGTTTTTTTCTTCTCAAACCAAAGTACTCCCTTTAATAATTCTTGTAAGTTTGGTTTAGTTTTTACAAATTCCCTTAATTTCTGTTTGTCTGGAAAAGTCCTAATTTCGCCACCATATTTGATCGAGAGTTTTGCAGAATATATTATTCTTGGTTGGCAATTTTTTTCTTTCAAGGTTTTATATATGTCATTCCATTGCCTTCTTGCCTGTGTGGTTTCTGCCAAATAATCAGAATTCAGTCTTATTGTTTTCCCTCTGTATGTGACTTTTCATTTTTACCAAACTGCTCTCAGGATTCTTTCTTTGTCTTTGGTTTTAGTGACTGTGATTATGGTATGCCTTGGTGATTTTCTTTTGGGGTCTAACCCATATGGGGTTCGTTGAGCTTCCTGGATGGTCGGCTTTTCATCTTCCATGATATTAGGGAAGTTTTCTGTCAGCAATTCTTCAGTGATCCTCTCTGTTTTCTCCCCATTCTGGAACTCCGGTCACTCGTAAATTTTTGCTTTTGATTGTATCCCACATAGTTCTCAGGGTTTCTTCATTTCTGTTTGTGCTTTCTTCTGATTTTTCCTCAAAATTGTATCCAAGTGTTTGTCTTCAATTTCGCTGACTTTGTCGTCCACTATTTCAAATCTCTCCTCAGCCCTTCTATGATACTGTTCATTTCTGAAATCTTGTTTATCTTTTGGATTTCTAATTGTTGTTTTTGTATGATTCCTAGTTGTGAATTTATTTTGGCATGTTGTTCCTGTATTATTTTCCTGAATTCTTTCATTTTTTGGTCTGTATGTTCCATGAATTTGTCTGCCTTTTCTATGAATTTGTCTATTTTTTCCTCATTTTTGTCTGCTTTTTCCTTCGACTCTTGGATAGCTCTGAATATTAGAGATTTGAATTGCTTATCAGGTAGTTCTAGTGCCTTTTCTTCTACTGGAAAGTCATCTGGTGTTTTATTTTGGATGCCTACTGGAACCATCCTGTCCTGTTTTTTTAAATATGTTTTGATATTGTCTGCTGTCTTCAGGACATTCAGTAGTTATTTTCTTTGTTTATTGATTGTAGATTCGTTTGTTTCACTCTGCTTTTTTGTTTTATTCGGTTATGTCTGCGCAGGTGGGTTGTGCATTCTTTGTTGTTTGCTCATCTGTGGGCACGATATTTTTCACCTCCTTGTTCAATGGGCAGGGCAGTCGCTCAGCTGTGTGCAGCAGGGCAGGTCCAGCAATGGGCTGGGATGGATTGTTTATGGCACGTACGAGGGCTGACAGTGTTGGCTAGGAGTCAGTGCAGAGGAGGTTCTGGTAGGCCATGCCTGTGCTGCTTGGGGGTGTGATGTTCAGCGCACAGTGCAGGTAGGCAGAAAGGAGGGGGGAGGTTGTTATAAGTGGCACAAAGATGAGTATGGGAAAGAAAATAGAGAGGAGAGAGAAACAGGAGCCAAATACAAAGAAAAAAAGAGTGCTAAGGGGGCTTGTCGTTGGAGTGGAGAGACAAGAAACTGAGAAATGGAGAAAAACAAAAAGCAAAAGAGAAAATAAATAAGTAAAATTTTTTTTTAAAAAAGAAAAGCCCCAGGGATCCCACCAGTGCAGCTGCACAGACCAGTGAAGTGGCTTCCTGGCTGCACAGTATAGCCTGGTTAGAGGGAGCAGAGATGTCGCACAGAGCCAGGTATTCAGAAGACAGGAAAAAAAGGTAAATATAGAGAGACGAGAAAATGAGAAGTAAAGAAAAACAAAAAAGAAGAAAAGGAAAAAAGAAATTCCCCCAGGGATCCCACCAGTGTGACTTAGCAGACCAGGGAAATGATTATGAAGCTATGCAGTACATCCCAGCTAGAAGGAGCTCTTAAGCCAAGAAAAGAAAAAGAAAACAAACAAACAAATAGAACAGAACAGAACAAAACAAAACAAATAAAAAACAAACATACAAAAAAGCCCTGGGGATCCCACTAACGTGGCAGTGCAGACCGAGAAGCAGTTCCCCAGCCAAGCGGAGCTTCACAGCCTTTCAGGAAGAAGCAAAGATGTCACATGGAGCCAGGTGTTCGAGAGAAAGGAGAGGGAGGAGGTTAGAGGCAGGGAAGAAAGCAAAAGAAGTGGAGAAAAGCAACACCAGCAACAAAGAAATGGCACTAAGGGAGCTGTCCAGTGTGGGTGGGGCGAATCCAAGCAGCACAGAACCAGAGCTGGTGCGTTCCAGCCAAAAGACTGCAGCTGGTGGGAAGTGGCGTAGATCGAGTCGGGGGGG
>NW_004444216.1:1078086-1094494 GCF_000243295.1 Trichechus manatus latirostris
AGATGGGGGGGTGGGAAAGTGTATATTTCTGGTTACCAGGTGCTCTATCTCCTGCTGGGAGCTCTGTGAAGCTGCTTTCCCATACTCCCTGTCTGCTGATCTCCAACAGGAGTCCAAGGTGGCAAATCTGTGCTATGTTAGCTGATAGGGGACCTCTGCTGGTATCTCTTGTTGTTCTCTATTCTCTGTCAGTTTCTTATTCCATTCAGTGCTTGGCTGAGTTCTTTATCTCTTCATTTGATGCTTAGGGTTCCAGGATTGACATCTCTGTTTTACTTAGTTTTTTGGGTCTTTGCTGTGGAGGGACTTCTGTCTATAGCACCATGTTCTAAGGTAACACTTTTTTGTCACCATGAGGAAGCAACAGCCAAACCACAAAGTGGGAAAATCTACAGAACAAATGTCTTGGATTCTTCACTACATGAATAGCATGGAGGAAAACAAACAAACAAGATGTGTTGGGGAGGAGGGAGGGAGAACTGTTATAAAATTTAAAAGACAAGAGCCATATTATTCAGAGTCAGTTTGTGAATGTTGCTTGAATCTTGGTTTGAATTAGAAAGAGTTGGACGTGCATTAGGTATTATATGATATGAAGTAATTATCACTAATTAAGGTAGGATGTATTTTGTAAGAGTTTTTCTGTAAGAGATACATATTGAAGTATTTACAGGTGAGATAACATGAACTCTGGTATTTGCGTTAAAATACTCCAGAAAAAAAAGTCTGTTGGAGTGAATAGTTGAAATAAGAAGAGCAAAATACTGGTCATTGTTGAAGCTGGGTGATGGGCACATGGGGATTATACTCTTGTCTCCACTTCTGTTTATGCTTCAAAATTTCCATAATAAAAGTTAAAAAACAAAACAAACCTTTCCCCTTTTATGTCTTACCTCCTTGCTATATCCTCGAGCTTAATGAATTCCTCTGCTCAGGTAACAAGATTTAGCGTTCATTCATTTATTCAACAAACATTGATTTAGACTGTTCAAGGCATTAAGAATATAAGAGTAGCTGGGAAAACCCCAGACAAAAATCCCTACCGTGGCGTTTATATTTAGGGGAATTAGAGGAAGCACAGACTTGCAAGGTAAAAATCAAAATTTAAAATATGTTAAGTGGTTAGATATGCTAAAGAGAAAAATAAACAGAAAAGGGTAACAGGGAGTATTAGGGATATACTAGTTTTCTATTTCTGCATAACAAATCACCACAATTTAGCAAGTTATAACAACGTGCACATTTATCAGGAGGCTGGGTGTGGCTTATCTGGGTTCCCTCCTCAGGGTCTTATAAGGCTGCAATCAAGTGCCAGCTGGGTTGCATTCTCATTTGGAGGCTCAACTGGAGAAGAATCCTCTTTCAAGCTCATTCAGGTTGTTGGTAGGATTTATTTCCTTGTGGCTGTTATGACTGAGGGCTCTGGCTCTTTGCTGGCTGGCTGTTGGCTAGAGGATGCCTTTAGTTTCTAGAGGTTGCTTGCCTCTCCATTGGCCTCTCATAACATGGCAGCTTACTTCTTCAAGCCAGCATGGAAAAATCTCTCACTCTAGTCAGCTAAGATAGAGCCTTATATAATGTAGCCTAATCAAGGGAGTTACAGCCCATCACCTTTGCCATATTTTGTTGGTTAGAGGCAAGTCACAGGTTCCATCTACACTGAAGGGGTGGGAGTTATACAGGGATGTGGTTCATCGGGGGCCACTTTAGGGTGGATATGTGAATGAGTAATTTCTTTTAGAAGGATCAGCACAAAGCTGTTTCCTATGAGGCAGAGGTTAAAGAGGTCCCAAATATCCAACTTTTCCAAATTGCTGTACCACTCCATCATCTCTAACATCAACTGCTCCTCCTTCCCTCAGTCACAAAGACTGTGAGGGCCATATTAAGTAATTCACTATACCACAGGCCATCCCCTGGCTCTTCAAGCCATTGGCCCTCTCATACTTGAAGGATTATCTTCCGCCTCACAATCATTTTACCAGTCCAAAACAGTCATTAACAATTAGTCCTTCAGTAGGGCAAAAGAGTCCTCAGGGTGAGGTTACTCAGGTACCAGCCATTCAGGTCTGCTACAGGTATCCAGCTGATCTGGTCAATTCTCCAAAAGTCTTGGCTTCACCCTTTCTGGTGTCTGATAAAACTTAACTGAGAGAAGATTATTCCTTTGCTCTGCACCTCACCAGGTATCAGCATAGCAAAACCTTTAAGGGACATTAGGTTCAACCACTGTACTCCAGTACGGCAGTGCCTTCCCCTTAATCCACTCTTTCACAGTTACTGCTTCTACAATTACAGTTTTTACAATCACAATTAATCCTGCTAACAATCAACACTCACAACTGAATCATATAATCCTTTCAGCATCTTCCAAGCACTCCATAAGAATGTGAAGTAAAAATTCTACCCATCTAGACCTCCAGTTTCACTCAGGACATAGCCTGTCAGCTTTTCTTGAGAGAGAGAGAGCATCACAGGATCCAGTGTGTCCTGTGGCTCTCTTGGGCACCTCAGGCACCTTTCCCCACAAGAGCCCACAGGCTCCCCCCTCTTGGTGAACCCTCCCTGTCCTTGTTCCAACTCGGTCTCCTTCTGGGCGCTCTCCTCTCTGGCAGCAGACTTTGACCAGGGGCCTCTGTCGCCCTATGGCTGTGTCCTCCAGCCAGCATGGCAAGGGCATGGGGCGGGGAGGGGAGAGCCCAGTATTTGATGAGTTAGCATGAAGGGAGGAAGTGGCCTCCAGGGCCATGCGTGTGTCAGCAGCAGATGAGCCAGAGGGCCTGGAAGCAAGGCCCCAACCCTTAGCCCCAGGCAGAGAGGGAGGGCCAGCAGGCTGGCTTAAGCTTCCCTTTCTGGGCAGCTGCTGCCCCATTGTTTATGGGCCTGAGTGCCAGGCAGACCTGGTGCTCCAGGAACTTCTGCACTAGAGGAGCCCTGCAGCACCTGGGCCGGGCTGGTTAGGTGTTTATCCTGTGTCTCCAGCTCACCCGGGCTACAGATACAGCCCAGGAACAATAGGCACCGCAGCCTCCAGCTCAGTGGCAGGCTGGTCAGGGCTGTGGACACCCAGCTGGCCCCGAAGCTCCATACAGGGGCTGCCAACCTGGCACCTGGCTGCCCTCAGGTCTGAGAACTGTGCTTTCTACAGGGCATCTTGGCCAGAGCTTTCCTCTTCTCCAAGTCTTGCCAGATTTCCTATGGGAAAGCATCCATGTTCTCTCAGATACAAGGGAGGCAAAATCTCTTGGAGGAGACTAAACTGCATTTCGGGCCCACACACAGCAGCCCGCTGCACACTCTGCATTGCTAGCCGAGGACCAGGAACTTGTTTCTGCCTTCAGTGAAGGGCTACTTCAGAACATAGCTCTCCTCCAGGAAGACAACAGACTGGATGTTGGGTGGCTTCTGCTGCACATAGCTATATGGAGCTGACAAAGCACAGAGATGGCACTTGAACATGCCCAGGGGACAGTGAGACACCATCATTAAGGAAACGGCTAACGTGGTTATGGAGGCTGGTAAGTCCCAAATCCATGAGTCAGTCTTCAGGCTGGAGGCTTCTCCTGACTCACATGGTTGCAGGGGCTGACAACCCAAATCGGCCGGTTAGACGACAGGCTGCTGGTTCACAAGGCTGTGTAAGCTGGCAAATCAGGTCAGAGGATAGGTGGCTGGCTCAAGTTCCAAGAACCAGAGGTCAGACGATGGTGAGCTGGATGCAGGATCCCAAGCAAAAGCAAGAGCTTTGCCAGAGCATTCATATATATATATTGGATGCAGAAAACACCCACGAGGAAACTCCACTTACTTGAGCTAGACGTTGCAAGAGTGTGACTTGAATAAGGGTGGTAAAGGTGGTGACTGGGGTAAGAGTGGAGACTTGAGTGACACCCTCTAGTGACTCAAGATACATCCCATCCTAATCCTGCCTCATTAACATAACAGAGAACTCACTTCCAAATGGGACCATAACCACAGGCATAGAGGCTTGGATTTACATCACATCACAAAATGGAGGACATCAGATCACAAAATGGAGGATAATTGCATCAGAGCACAAAATGGAGGATAACTACATCATTACTTAACTACCAAATTATATCATTACCTAACTGCCAAACCACTGAAAATCATGTCCAAGCCAAGTTGACACATAACTTTAACCATCGCAGTTTCCGTACACCTTATTTTTATTAGCAGCAACCTGTCCAATTCCCGCAGTGGGCCACAGGCACCTTGTTTGCATAGTCCCACCCAATCATTGTGTGGGAGTCATGAAGACCATGTCTAGGAGGGCCATATTAAGTAATTCACTGCACCACAGTATGCCAAAGGGAGGTTACAATTTTAGGGAGGGTAGCCAGGGAAGGCTCCACTTAGAAGATGTCATTTGAGTTGCTACTCACTTTCTCTCAGGTTTTGTATTCAAATTCTCTAAAAGAGAAGATCTGATTCACTCTACCATACATCTATCCATGCATCCCTACTTATCCCTTGCTCCCTTCATCCTTCTACCCATCTCTCTACTTATCTGTACATCTATTCATCCGTTTATTCACTCATTCAACAAGTATTTATGGAGCACTTAACTATGTTCCTGGCCACTGTTTTAGGGGATTAAAGTGATGAAAGCAGGTGAAGATAAAGCTTACATTCTAGTGCATGTAAATGAAAATAAACAAAACAAAAGAAATGCATGACAAGTGCTATCTCCATAAATAAAGGAGAGTAAGGAGGGCAGGGAATATGGAGAGAGAGAGAGGGAGGGAGATTGATTGCATAGCATGGCTAGGAAAGACGTCTCTGACAGTGACATTAAAGACTATGAAGGAAGTAAGGGAGTAAGCCGTACAGATGTCTAGAGGAAGAGCATTACCCCTAGGAAGGGCAAGAAAAAAATGTTTCAGGAAGAGCAAGGAAGCCAGTGTAGCTGGAGAGAAATGAGGGGGAGAGTGGAAGGAAATGAAGTGAGATAGGGGTGCCTGGGTGAGGGGCGGGGGTTGTCTTAGGGATGGATTCTGATTGTGAGCAGGGGCAGTGACATGATCTGACTTATTATACTTTATTATAGTCATGGGATTTAATTCAAGTTAGGAAACTATTTTCTTTTTAAAAGCCTAAAGAGTAATCCTAGCCATATATAATTTTTTGAGGTACAATTCACATACATGTACAGTGAAATTCACCCTTTTTAATGGTTAAGTCTGTAAGTATTGACAGACACATAGAGTCATGTGGATAGCACCATAGTCAACATACAGAACAGTTCCACCACCCAAAAATTCCCTCGTGGCTAACACCTCCTCACCACACAGCCTCTGGCAACCACTGTTCTCTTTTATTGTCTCTTTAGTTGTATCTATAAGGAGCCCTGGCAGTGCAATGGTTAAATGCTTGGCTGCTAACTGAAAGGTCAGCTGTTTGAACCCACCCACAACTCCATGGGAGAAAAGACCAGATGATCTGCTCCGATAAAGATTACAGCCTAGAAAACCCTATGGGGTAGTTTTACTCTGTCCTATAGTGTCACTGTGAGTTGTAACCAACTCAACGGCACACAACAACAGTTATATCTATAGAGTGTCATGTAAATGGAATTATACAGTACATAGCCTTTGGCATAATGCATTTGAGATTCATCTGTGTAGTTGTGTGTGTCAGTAGTGTATTTCCTTTTGTTGTTGAGTAGTATTCCATTGTTTCTTTATCCATTGCCCAGTTGAAGGACATTTGAGTTGTGTTATGGATTGAATTTTTTCCCCCCAAAAAAATATGTGTTTCACCACTCGTCTGTTAGTTTGTTATACTGTTGCTGTGGTCTGGAAACTATTTCACTGGTATTTCAAATACCAACAGGGACACTCATAGTGGACAAATTTCAGTGGAGCTTCCAGACCAAGAAAGACTAGGAAGAAAGGCCTGTCAATCTACTTACAAAAATTAGCCAGTGAAAACTCTATGGCTCGCAACAGAATATTGTCCGATACAGTGCTGGAAGATAAGCCCCCTAGGTTGGAAGGCACTCAAAATACACAATGGCACAGGCACAGCAGTAATTGTGAAGATGGCACAGGACCAGGCAATGCTTTGTTCTGTTGTACATGGGGTCGCCATGAGTCGGAGTTGATTTGATGGCCACCAACAATTACAACAAAATATGTGTTGAAATCCTAAGGCCTATACCTGTAAATGGAGCCCCTGGGTTGTGCAAACAGTTAACATGCTATGCTGCTATCTGAAAGGTTGGAAGCTTGAAGCCACCCAGGAGCACCTTAGAAGAAAGGCCTGGTGATCTACTTCTGAAAAATCAGGCATTGAAAACACTGTGGTGTACAGTTCTACTTAGCGTGCATCAGAATTGACTGGAAAGCAATAGGTTTTAACTACTACCTGTAAATTCCTGCTGGTAAATAGAGTTTCTTATGTTAATGAGGCATACCAATATAGGGTGGGTCCTAAACCTAATCACTTCTGAGTTATAAAAAGACCAGAGTAGACAGAGAGACACACACAAGGGGATGACAGAAACTATCTGATGACAGAGGCAGATGAATCTACAAGCCCAGGAACTCCAAGGATTGCCAGCTAACACTCTGATCGTTAAAGGAAACCCAAATCACATCAAGTCGTTCTACCAATTAAAACCCGTCAGTGGCCTCCTGCTGCATTTGAATGGAGACTGAAGTCCTGGCCAAAGCCTTTTAGACCCTGCTTGATCTGGACCCAGCTGCCTCTCCAACCTCATGCGGCCAAGTTCTCTGTGGTCCTCTGTGTCCCTGGCAACCAGCTTCTGGCATGTCCTCAGATTTGTCAGCCCAGTCCACACACTGTTTCTTCTAGGGTGACTGAGGACTGAGGGGGATCTGAGTTAGTCCTTGGCAAATTGGGACGAATTGGCCATCCTAGGTCTGTCAGACCTGGACTCTTCCCCATAAAACTCCCACTGTGATGGCTCCCGTCTCACATCCGCACATCTTCAGCTTTCAACCCAACAGTCATTTCCTGAGGAGAAGCTGTTTTAATCATGTTACCTTCCTTGGATGAGGCATGGTAAGGGCAGGCGCAGATCCAGGGAGAAAGACTGTGAACGTTTTAAAGGTTTTAGTATACTCACAACTGCCTGGAGAGAACACAGCCCGCCATGATGCAGGGCCACTCAGGGGTTGCCCAAGCTGAAATTGTAGGAGACGGCTTACGTGTGGCAAGCACGATGGGGTTAGGCAAATTTCATGAGCTTCTTGGAGACTGGGCACTTTGAATAATTCTGCAGCCTCCAGGGCACAGGGGCTGTCCTTAGTTGTTGGATACCCTTTCCCTGGGGATTAAGGAAGATGGGAAGTGGCCCAGGGGCATAAGAGCCCGATAAACTGAGTGGTTGGAGAGTGGATTTAATTAGCGGTTCAAGAAAGGAACTGACTGGCCTCCAGCCAGGACCTCAAAACTGGGTCAAGACAGCATTTGTGAGATACTATATTACAGCAGCTTTCCTTGACTATCACCTCTCCATGCAGATCTGGCCCCCTGCTGTACCCTATCTGACTGCACCCTGCAATCTTGTTGTGTAGTAGAAAGGTTCCCAGACAGGGATTCAGAAGCTGAGTGCTGTCTGCGCTGCTTAGTAGCTGTGCGACCTTGGGCAACTAACCCTTAAAGACATACAGCTTCTTCATCTCTGGAAGGATGATTGTTTCCATTCCCATCTTACATAGTTGTGAGGATCTAATGGAAATATTTATGCTATCCCTTTGAATATGATCAATTACGTATATACCCAGAGTAATAATTCTGCCATTCTAATTCTTGGCAAGGCCCACCATCATGTCCTTGGCTCCTGGTCCTGGAATGAGGCCAGCTGTCTCAGTGTTACTGGCTCTATGTGTACATAAGTGCCCTGTGTCAGGTGAGTAGATACTCCAGACTGTCCCAGGCAGAGCTTGCTCTGCTTCAGAAACCGCTACAGGTAAACAAGGAAGCTCATATTTATCATCTGCCCTCACGATAGTGTATTGGAAGGAGTATTCATTTATCCAACAACTATTTATTGAGTACTTACTAAATACCAGAACTTACATTAAGACAGACTTGGATTTGAATTCTGGATCTGCCACTGAGTAGTTGCAGAATGATCTTCAGTCATTCATGTTTCTCTTGTTCATGCCCTATAGAATCTCCCAGGGAATCTCCTTCATTCTTGTCACATGACTATAGGGTCACTATGAGTCATAATTGACTCAACAGCAACGGGTTTTGGTTAGCATTACCTCTACATTCTGTAAATTCAGGCAACTTTTTTATTAACTGAAAAGATGGAAGGCGTTTGATATGGACTTTCATAACTAGCCTCTTAATCTCAATGTTTCTCCAAATCTCTACCTTCCAGGTAAATGTCTTTTATCATCTTGGAAAAAGTGTCCTCCTCCCAAGTCCGTCCCCACCCCCTCAAGTATACTCTGTATTCTTTCCCTACCTCCATTTCCTCCAGAGCTTCTTACACCCCTACCTCCCTGCCCCCACTGTCAGTTCCCCTTCTTTCCACTAGTCCTTCCCTTTTGCCTGAAAGCAGGCAAAAGTCATTTCCAGAGTAAGAACCAACCAACCAACTAACCAGCCAGCCAGCCAGTCAACGAACAACCAACCAACCAACCAACCATTGATCACCAACCTTCTATTCTGTTCCTCCTGTGAGCTGTCCGTCCTCATAGCCTGTTTCCTCAACTCCTCATACATCGGGTAACCTATACTTACCATTTTAATAAAAGATTTCTTGAACCTTCAATAATCAAAATAAATGATCCATTCTTAGTCCTGATCCTAAGTGACATTGTAGGCATTGACAACTCCATATTTGTTGAAATCCTTTCCTCCCTTGAATTTCATGGCCCTGCAGTGTCCTAACTCTAACCACTCTTTCCCTGGCCCATCTTTCTGAACCTACTTCCCCAGTATAAGTCTTATCCCTCTTCTCCTTGCTGCCTCTCTATGCTGAAGACCACATTAACTTTACCTGTACAGTAGTGGTTCTCAACCTTGGCTGCTCAACCCTTAAAGCTCTGTCTTAGTTTCCCAGGATCAAAGTAATAAAATACCACAAAGTGGGTGGTTTTAAAGAACAGAAATTTATTTTCTCACAGTTTTGGGGGCTAGTAGTCTGAATTCATGCTGTAGGCGGGGCTATGTTCTCTTTTTGTTGGCTCTAGCGGAAGATATTTTCTTGTCTCCTTCAGGTTCTGTAGCCCTGGGTGTTTCTTGCCTTGCTTGTAGACAGATTCTCATGTGCTGTTTTCCCCCTGTGTCTAGTCTTCTCTTCTGTAAAATGCCACTCATAATGGATTAGAATAAGGATTCATCCTACTCTAGTATGACTTCATTAACTTAACTGATAACATCTGCAAAGATAACCCTACTTCCCCAAACAAGGTCACTTTCACCAATGCAGGAATTCCAAAGTTCATTGCCATTGAGTCAATTTTGACTCATAGTGACCCTATAGGACAATGTAGAACTGCCCCATAGGGTTTCCAATGAGTGGCTGGTGGATTTGAACTGCCAACCTTTTGGTTAGCAGCTAAGCTCTTAACCACTGTGCAACTGGGGCTCCACGCAGGGGCTAGGACTTCAAAATATCTTTTTTGGGGGATACCATTCAATCCATAACAGGCTCCTTAAAGAGCTTTAAAAAAAATCCTGATGCCCAGGCCACACCCCCAATATTCCATCTAGGTGATCTGAGAGCCCCTCACATTTAACATGAAAAAAAAAAATTAGTGATATCCCTTGTAGATCTAGTCCTCCTACCATTTACTCCTTTTCACTCAGGGTTGAAACCTGTGATTGTCCCTTACTCCCTGTTTCCATTAAGTCTGAGATCTGCTTGTTCTCCATCGTTCCCTTCCATTCCAGGTGCTCGGGTCCCCGATCTCTCACCTCCACTGATACAACTACCTGACAGGGCTTTCCCCACCTCCACTCCATTCTGGACAAGACTGAGAGGACGACCTTCCAGAGCCAACTGCTAATTTTGTGTTTTCTCTGCTCAGAAACATTTAATGACTCTCCACTACTCTCTAATGGCATTTTTAATCTGCTTTAACCCACCTGTTCCTTTAATTTCCCTTTTCTCTCTCTCTCATGCACCGTTGGTCAAAATAAATAACTCATGTTCCCCTAACATAGCTCCAAATTTCCTAACTCTGACTTTGCTCACACTGTTGTTTTTCGCTCCCTTACATTTGCCTCTCGAAATCCTACTCATCCTTCAAACCTGAGTGGAAATGCCACTTATCCAGGACAACTTCTAATTGCCTCCAACAATTTCTCCATCCTATAGAATCCTGTATCCCTACTGTGGCACTTACCACATTGAGTCTTATATTAATTGCCTTGGTCTCCTAACTAGATTATAGGTGTCTTGAGAACAGGAGCTATGTTCTATTCACTTGTAATGTTTTATATATAGTAGACACTCAATAACTATTTTAAAAATTCTATTAAACTAAATTAAAAAGTGCTTTTTTTTTTTTAGCTCACATAGCCTTACAAAAAATTTATAAAACTCTAGACCCAATTTCATTGTTTAATTTGACATCTGAATTTTTCCATCATAAATTTAAATATTGCAAAGGATGTATTTTCTCTTATGTGTGTGCTTTAAGTATATTCCATTAAAACCTTGCACTGTAGGTTGAATGTATTTAAGTTATGGAAAGAAAATACCTGTCATATAACGTAATTGCCTAATTGTGGTCAAGCCAGACAATCAGCCAAATCATACTTTCAATCAGACAAGGTCTGACTTGACTTCAAAATTCAAATAAATGTGGATTCTAACTCTGCCAGGGCTCCTGGATGAAGGAGGGGCTCCTGGATGAAGGAAGGGGCTGCCTACTTCAATATTTCTTCCTGGTGCTCTCTGCTTTGCTCATGATTCTCCGTCAGGTGGGCTACATTCTGCAACTGTCTCTTTGTTTAAGGCCTGAGAGGGTTTTTCACACCTCAAGGTAATGTAACCAACTGGTCTAGAGTCCTGACCCCATGCGTGTAGGTCAGTGTAGAACTGTGCTCCATAAGGTTTTCCTTAGCTGATTTTTTGGAAATAGATTGCCGGGCCTTTCTTCTGAAGCACCTCTGGGTGGAATCCAACTGCCAGCCTTTTGGTTAGCAGCCAGGTGTTAACCCTTTGCACCACCCAGGGACTCCCAACACTCCAGTGTAAAATTCAGAATAGGTGATAAACCAAAAAAAACCTCAAACTTGTTGCTGTTGAGTCGATTCTGACTCATAGAGACCCTATAGGGCAGAGTAGAACTGCCTCATAGGGTTTCCAAGGAGCATCTGGTGGATTTGAACTGCTGACGTTTTGCTTAGCAGCCTAGTTCTTAGCCACTGCACCACCATCCAGATAGGTGATAGGTCTTTTTCTTTTCTTTTCTTTTTTTTTTTTAATGTAAAGGGCAGATAGAAACAGAGAACTGGCAGACCTCAGACTTAAAATGCATAAAAATGGAAGTTGAATTTCTAGAAATGGATCCCCTTTAAACTGTCCCTACCTGTGCACCCCCTGTGTGTGCTCCCAGGGATGCGTGTTTCTCAGTGTGAAGCCAGCTGACCTGGGACAAAATCATGGAGGAAGCTTTACTTCCTTTGACACGGACACACGTTGTTAGGGTTTTAGAACATAGGAGATAAATTTACCTTCTATTTAAGAAAGAAGGTCAAAGGCCATTTTGTTTTAGTAACTATGAGCAGAGCTTCACAGATTCCCAGGCTCCTCCAGGTGAAATCCCTCTCCAAGAGGCAGTTTCATCAGAAGAAAAGATCCCAGCAAACTCTTGGAGCCCTCAAACATGGATAAGGCTCTCATTTGTGGTTGTCGGTTACCCTCCCCCAAGGTGGTGAGACAGACTTAAGCTTTTATGAAATCCCTGATCACTAAGTTGCCTGGCTGATATGGTACCAAATGCCCAGCAAGGGTTTGGTTTAATTCTAGAGTGTTGCTCCATTGTTTATACACAAATGTTTACAACCACAGCTATTATTACCACTGATAATCATAATCTCCACACATTTAACTGGTGCCCTAAACGAACTAGAATATGACGCAGAACTTATCATTAGACATAGTACCCTATTTTAAGACTTGGAAAGCACTTTTATGATTTTGCAAACATCCTGTCTGGCACTATGGTTGGTTGGGGAAAAAAAAACGCACAAAATCTCTGTTAAATCCAAATTCCTTTAGCAATTGGGTCATTTGATTTTGCTGTGAGTTCGGTCTGAAAAACAGTATCAAGAGTGCAGGGCCAGATGCAGCTTTGGGGA
This sequence comes from Trichechus manatus latirostris, assembly GCF_000243295.1. Classification (NCBI taxonomy): domain Eukaryota; kingdom Metazoa; phylum Chordata; class Mammalia; order Sirenia; family Trichechidae; genus Trichechus; species Trichechus manatus. The sequence continues at coordinate 1,090,405 of NW_004444216.1, forward strand.
GCCCTAAGCCTACACAGTTTTAGGGAAACTCACTAAGAAAGAGAATATAAAATTTCAAGTTAGCTTCAGGGCTCATGCCAGCTTCAGTTTCTTTAGCTTTGCAATCAAATCCACCTCTACCGTGGAAATAGTCAAGAATCAGGTTTCTGGCTGAGTGCCTCATGCTTAGAATAAACATTTGAAGCGATTCCAGGCATGTATGTGCCTCAAAAGCCACATGTATTAGGATCTCCGGGGTCTCTACCATCCACTGCTTGTAAGGTAAATCAGACCCTGCTGAAAGCAAAGGGTTCTCTGCTGAATGCCAGGCTGTTGTTTCAAGACAGAGGCTGCAACTTGGTGGGCTGTGGGTCAGATTTGGCCTGCAGATGGCTTGATGTGGTAGGTTCCCTCCCCACCTTCAGTGTTTCTTAAAGTAATTACTTATCAATGTTCAAAAAAAAGTTGCCATTAGGTTGATTCTGACTCATAGCAACCCTATAGGACAGAGTAGAACTGCCCCATAGGGTTTCCAAGGAGCAGCTGGTGGATTTGAACTGCCGACCTTTTGGTTAGCAGCTGAACAGTTAACCACTTTGTGCCAGCAGGGCTCCATCAAAAAACCATAAAAATTCAAATAAAGAGCTTTTCCTAACCCTGTTTGTGCGAGAGACTGGAATTCCTGTCCACACTGGATTTGACAAAGTGGCAATTTCAGAGGAGGGCCGTGCTTATCCATTGGCCCCAGTCCCCACTTGGCCCCCTTCATGTTTTCATATTTTCCTGACCTTAGAGACATACAAATTCATAATAAGTCGCTTGTCCAGGCCGGGTGCCTCCCTTGCCTCACCCCGGTCCTACACCTGCCACTGGACTAATCCCTCTGGTCTCTGATTTTTTATCGTGTTAGTGTCCTAACAATTTTCTTGTTTAAAATGGCAATTAGTTGTGTATTATTGATATTTATACCCCATGTTGTTAACTACATTGTTTTGTTAGTCTTTTGCTTTTTCAACTTGCACTGGGCCATTCCCAGATTTTTCAAAAAAGAACGTATGTTACATGTTACAAATATCTTAATGTTTGCATTTGATTTCACACTTCATGCCACCTTCTTCCTTTTTCTAAAAGTGATAGATGCTGTACTTAATTTTTTAAAAAAATTTCATTGCAATAAAAGATTGGCAGTTTGGGAACTTCAGTGCTTAGCTGCTAACTAAAAAGCTGGCCATTCAAGTCCACCCAGACGCACTTTAGAAGAAAGGCCTAGTGATCTACTTTAAAAAATCAGCCATTCAAAACCCCATGGAGCACAGTTCTACTCTGACACACGTGGGGTTGCCATGACTTAGGATCAACTGGATGACAACTGGTTTAGTGACATTACTGGAGGAGCTATGACAGGACTAGGGTTGAGAACTGATTCTTTGGATTATAAACTCCTGGGTGTTCATGACAGGGTTATCAGTACCTTATTACCATGTAGAACTCTCCCTAGCGCCAGTTACCACATCCCAAAAGGCGTATTCAGCCGTTCATTTTGGACCTATACACTGCTGCTCACTCAAGGTTGGCTTCTGCAGAAACTCCTTGGAATCTTGCATGAAAGAAAAAAATCAGGATTAAAAGGAAAAGAGGTGATGGAATTTACTCTTGATTGATACAGTAAGTCCTTTTTGAAATAAAAGGCAGTATCAATCAATGTAGCAAGATACAGACACGTGCTGCTTATTCATAAGTGATGTAGTAAGCTGACACCCAAATACTAACTAGACTGTCTATGAGAAAACTCAATTTACTTTGGCTGGAAAAGTCAACAATTTTTCATGTGCAATGCCTCTGCATTTAGACTCAAGTTTCAAAGAAGCCCTGTTTAGGGTTAGACTTATACTTTTAAAATCTGTGATAACTGCCGTTTTAAAAAATTAAATTAATCCCCAGTAATAATCTACTTCAAATTAACACACAGCCTATATAGTTGGAAAAAGAAAAGATTTTTGGATATATATTTTATTTGACAGTGTTTTAGAATATCATACAGTAAACAAGATTTCTGTAAAAGTTAATTTATCCATAGTGGTACGTTTCATAAAAATAGTTGCTCACTTACAGTCTTTCTGTGACTATTAATACATGGAATTATATTTATAGAGATACAGCTGTACAGGGTAAATTCACAGCTAACACTACACAGAAGTATTATTTGGAATGGGATTTAGATGATGTGCTATCTTCACAGGTTATGGATTACAACCGCATAAAGCAATTACTGCACAAGTAGTAGCTGTGAACTGTGCAAATTAGAGTTTATGCAAGCGTAATCTCAATTTTTTTTTTCCTTTTGTAACACATGGAAAATAAAGGTCAGAGGATACAGTACCAGGACGTGCAGCTACACTACAGAAGCATTGTCCAAACCAGATTCAATAAATTAATGGCAAACTATACTGGATTTCTAGTCCAGGGGAGAAAGACTAATTGAGATTAAATCAAAAGCATTGTAAACTGCTACATGTGTTTGTGCTTTTGTTTATGATGAATGGTTTCATTTTTGGAAATTGGTTTTACAAGCTGCAAGACTCTTCACTTGAGGCTTTCAACCATATTTTCATCTTGTTAAACAACTAAACTACTCCTATGCCTGATGGAAATTGAATGGCACTAGCTCAGGATACTGCGAGTACAGAGAGAGGGAAAGAGTCAGGCGAGGGAGGCTATTACGTGTGACCTTGCTTGATGGACCTGATCTCCCAGTTTTACTTACTTGACTGCCAGTGTGGGAGGTGAGGCTTATTTGCAATTCAAACTCCTGTAAGGGGCAGAATATGTAAGGATGTTATTGAAATATTGAAATGAAGCCTTATTCATCCAGGGCAGATTAAAGAGAAATTGCCTTCAGAAACATTTTGCCTTTTAATATGTGTGGTTACAAATAAGCAGCAAGGGATAATTAATTGAAGGTAACATTTTAAAAAGAAATACTAAAATAGCAAAGAAAGGTAGGCTTTAGAATTTTATTTAGGGACCAACCATTGATCCATGAAGATAAAAAGAAATATTGGGAGGTTGCTAATGAAATTAAAAAAAAAAAAAAGGCAAAGAGTACAAGACAAAAGCAAGCCAAATGGGAACAGAAGGAGAAAGAATAAGGAAAGAAAGATAAGCAGAAAGGAATGCTAAAAAGACTCATGTTCTTTAATGAAAATAAATTGGTTAAAATTTTTTTAATATTAGGGAGTCATTATAATCTAATATAGGAGATATATTTTGCCTCTGCTCTGTCAAAGTGAATATGAAGAAATGGAAAGAGTTTAAAAAAGACAATAAAATAAGTGAAACATAACATTGCTAACAAAGAAGCAATTTACCTCTTTTAGTCTGGGACAATAGGAAAGCCTTTTCATAAAGGAACTGCAGCGTTGCCAATCTTGATTAAACAACTGTGGTCCTTCTATCATAAAATTCATATTTTAGATGAAAACCAATTAAGATCTATGAACTAAATTTCAAAATTCTGACTTATGACAAACTGTTCCCTAGGATATGTTTAAAACCTTTTTTTTCCTATCACTGAAAATGTACAGAAATATGATTTGATCACAGAAATGGCAGTAAAAATGGCATCACACCAATGAATTCACTAAATTTCTAACTCCTCCTGCAGTATGCAGGAACGGTACTAATACCAGTGATGGATGCCAAGGGTGAGCCATGGAAACATGTCATGGGTGAACAGTTCTGAATGTTTCAAAGAAACCCTTTAACCCCTGTCTAGATACGTCAAGGACAATTTATTTACAATGCTTTAGATCAATTAAAAGATATAATCTTGTCTCAGTTTCAGCTTGCTCCGTGCAGTTTGATTTTTAAGGCGATATTCCAGTTTGTGATTGCTCTTAACTTGTTCAGTTTCTTGATATAGTTTGGATGACATCCAAATCCTTCATGCAGTGGGGGGATTTTTTTTTTTCTTTTTCTCCTTTTTTACTAAAGCTACACTGCACTATCTCTTTATGATGTTCTTCACGTATTTTGGTTCTTCCATAGCTGCCAAAGCCCCCAAAATGGAACTGGGGGCTTTAGATCAGTTTAGCTCTGCGCGTGGACGCTG
>NW_004444216.1:1094989-1101564 GCF_000243295.1 Trichechus manatus latirostris
GGGCCGCCCCTGGCCGCCGGGCGCCTCCTCGCGCCTCGGCCGCGCGGCCCTCTGCGGGCTTGCCGGGCGCTCGCTCTGCTCCCCGAGGCGCTGCTTCTTCTGGCCGCCGGCTGAAAGCTCCTTTGGTTTCCTAACGTCTTGTTCCCTTTTGATATCCCAAGTTGGGTCTGGGCTTATCTGGTGGGAAGGGTCGGAGGGTGGGGCGGGATGTGATGGAGAGAATGGCGAGAGGACGTCTTCGAGGGAGACGCCTACTTCCGGCAGATCTGGGGAGGTGGCAGTGGGAGAACTCCAGGAGGTGGGTTCGTCTGTGGGACACAAAGCACGGGTGTTAGCAGCGGCGCCGCGCAGGGTTTCCACGCTCCCGCCACCTCTCACTAGGCCAAGTACAAGGGCAGGCAGCCAGGGGGCCACTGCTTTCAAGGGTTCCAAGCCCCTGCCACCCCCACCCTCACTGCCAAGAGGGCAGCCAGCGCGCCTCCGTGATTGTGCAGGTCCCCCCTGTCCTCAGGTTGACAGAACTGGGAGGTCATTGCAAAACCCTAGCCTAATCGCACTACTTCGACGCCTTCTAACTTCGTGGGTGTGTCATCAGGTCTGATAGTTTTGTTACGGACATCTGACGTGTCAGCACTTAGATCAGTGGTTCTCAAACTCGAGTATTCATCGGAATCACCTGGGTGGTTGTGAAAACTACAGATTCCCAGAGGATTAGGCCCTGAGATTCCAAAGGCATGGGGGCCAGGAATTTCTCTGCATTTTAAACGGGCAGCCAGCTGATTTTTAAAAAGAGAACCAATCTTTGAGAAACACTGGTTTGGGTCGTCTCGAAGTTGAGAGAGTGACTTTCTCAAACATTAGGTGTCACCCAAAGCATAATTCTTAGCTACCGCCTGATAATCTCAGAATTTGGGTAAATCCATCTAAAAACGATCACTGCTGTCTTTTACAAATCATTGTCCTTGATTCTTTTTAGTAGTTCGAACATTTTGCAAGTCCCCAGGACTAAGATAAATGATTATTTCTAGGAAGCCCAGTTTCAACATTTAAACAGTTTTCAACATTTAGGATTTAAACTCTCTACTTCCAAAAAGGATTTGAGGCAATTTACAGCATCAAAACATATATAAAACAGAATGATAAAAATGAGAAAACGAAAAAAAATTTTTTTTTTTAAAGCAACCACTGATCAGAACCCAAATAGAAGGAGAAATATGTTAGGAATCTGAGATGAGTTAGTTACTACTTCTGAGCACTAAAATTACCCTTAAGTTTATGGCTGCTAAGGCAAAATTAAAACAGGGAAATCCAATACAGTGGACCCTTGATATTTGTGAGGAATACGTCCCAAGACCTTTGGGAATCCCCAGGTTTTGGAATACCATTCTAGAGTGCAGTTTTTCTCCATAGAATTTGTATATGGTCATGAGCGGGGAACACGAAGCCACAGATATATTTGAATGCTGAGTGGCAGGCGAGGCTCCTTCAGTAGCTTAGAGATTCAGTTCCACACACCAGCCTCAGTGCAGTGATTCAAATTCTTGCATCTGTAACATTGTATGTCAAAGACCCTAGGGTCCTTGGGTATACTCAATCCATGAATGCCAAAGGCTTCCTTTGTTTTAAAGTTGAGGATTCTTATATTGTACCTTTGATAATATAAAGAGATAAAAGGAGGAAGAGGGCAATGGGGTTGACAGTTCCAATGATGCTGTCCACCTTTAGCGTATCCAATCACAGTTATCAAAAAGTATCTATTTGGTGTGAAATTTGAATGGAGTATTTAAGGCACAATGCCTCTTCTTTCTGTAAACTGATGTCCATTATTTTCACAGAGTGAGTGAAAAAATCCTAGGAAAGGTATCTGAAGTTCTGGACTGGAATCCTGCCTCTGACATATACCAGCCATGTAATCTTGGACCAATCACTTGATTTCTCTGAGCCTTCATTTCCTCCTTTATAAGATGAGGATAAAGTGTCTACCTCGCAGAGGTGAGATAAGGGAAATCACCTCCTAAGGGAAAAGCTCCCTACAGTGGGAGAGTTATGATGATTATTTGTACAGTGCTGAGTCAGATTTTTCTTAGATGCTCCAGTGACTGCCTACTTATAGTCTGGGCTCCCCTGGAAGCCATATTAACTAACACACTTGCAGGTAAGGTTTTGAATAAATACAGTAAGTCATTCATTCACATATGCTATGATTCCCAGCTATGGTTTTGCTATACCTCAGGTATCCTTGGTTTCCTAAGAATATTCTGAAATCTTCAAATGCAAATGCCTTCCATGACATTTGGAATATGTTCTACTGGAATACGTTGGCTGGGTTAAAGTATTAAAATCAAACTAACAAATGATAGACTGTGACAGCTCCACCAATATAGGAAGATATTGCTGGAAATAGTTAAAAGTGGTGTTCAAAAGGCCTACCTTATAACTAGAGGGTAGTTTGTGCAATGATAAGCTCTGACTTGGACCATGGTAATGATATTTTACATTTTAATAGCTCTTTTCCCCACCATTACATCACATATGTTAGAGTCAATTAGCTGGCCTCAAATTACTTCTGAGATACAGGGAGAAAGTTGGTATTATTCACACCATTTCCTGAAGGAGGAATTGAAGCAGAGAGAGGTTAAGTAACTTGACCAAGATTATAAAATGGGCTGGCCAGGAATAAAATTTTGGGTTTCTTTGCTCTTTTTACTTGCTGAGAAAATTGTCCTAAGATGTCACCTTGCAAAGAGGATCAAAGCATGTGAAATGGGAAGTGCTCAGTGGCTACTGTTGATCAGCGGGAAGTGGATCTCATCATTGAACAGGATACTTAGCATTTGCTTCTGTACATCTTATAATGATAAACAGGAAGGTGAAATTATTCACAAGTACAAAAGGATTCTTCTTACTGTAAAAAGATTTTTCAAGAGTTTGTTTATAGATCATTAAATCCTTAACAGTAGAAACTAAAAGCGAAAATCTTCCAAGCCACTGTTGATAAGAATATTAATCAGAAATTAAAATTTAACTAGATCATAAAGTAAAGTGATTAAAAGATGGGTATTTATGTGTGTAGTTTAATATTTTTCACTTTTCTGGATAGGAATTGTCCACTACAATACTAGACGTGGTATATGAGTGAGGCAGGAACCTGCAAAGCCCCTAAAGCACCAAGTGCCTCTTTACCAGGCAGCCCTCGTAACCACCTTGTCCTATCACCTGCCTCATCAAGGTGACAGGAATTCACCAATTGTAGTGGATAGGAAGAGCCCTTCTGTAACATTTCAAACTCAAATTTTAATGAAATCTTAACCTGCAATAACCAGAAAAATTAACCAAATTTAATTCTGGTTCTCTCAGACCTCATTTTGTTTTGTTTTGTTTTTCTTTTTGAACCTGGGCACTGGCTACAGTGTGTGATCATGTTCATTTACGAGGTGGTTGCTGAGGAAGATGTGCGCCACGACATCCTTCCTGTCTGAGAGGTTCTAAGTAGAATTAGAAATAGCAGAGACACATCCCAAAAAGATGAAATTAACCAGGTGGGCCTGCTGGAATTTTTGCAGCCCCTTTGTCCCAACAATTCCCCCATGCTCATTGGCTGAAACCAGAAAGGCCTTTCAGTTCAAACTGGCTTCTCCCACCTGCCCTTTCCCACCCCACCCCAGTGAAGCCACTCTTGTGAATGTCATCAATGTCTTTGGTGCTGTCAAATCAGAGGACACCTCTATGTATTCATGGTAATAAACTTTATCTTGCCATAGTCCACACAGCGGACTATTCCCTCCTAGAAACAAAATGGACTCTTGGCTTCCATAACACCCCATTTCCTGCTTTTTATCCTATCTATCTGGCAGTTCCTTCTCAATTTACCTTGCAGATTTCTCTTCTTTGACCTGACCTCTAAATGTGGCATTCCACAGGGCTTAATCTTCTTTCTCCATAGTCTCTCTTAGGTGTTCTCACCTGTCCATGTAGCTTTTATATAACAATAACAATACTCCAAAATGAATTCTTCAGCCCAATGAATACTGCTGAGCTCTATGACAGTATAGCCACCTGCCTACTTGACATCTCAGCTTGGCTAGTTCATTGGCACCTTGAATTTAACGAGTCCAAAATGGAAACCTCTTTACCCCAAGCCTATTCTGCACTCTCCCTCTTATTTCCCCATCTTGGTGAATGGCACAGCCATCACCGGGAGTCCTCCTTGGTTCCTTCCTCTTCCTCACACCACAGATCCAATCCACTTGCAAGTCTTGTTGGTCTTTTCTTCAAATATACCTGGACTCTGTCAGCTTTACCTTCACTTTCACCACCTTAGTCCAAGATATAGGGAAGACCCTGGAAAAAGGCAGGACCCGATGCCACTCAGCCAGTGTGGACTGCCCAAGATAATCACACTTAAAAGAAGGCTACACTGTGGGCATCTTTCATAAACCCTTGGGACATTGTTAAAGATACACTGGAAAAATGACTTTTAGTGCTGTTTGGAAAAGAGAAGTTAGTGTAGGATAAACCACACCTTCTCCCCTCAGCTCAGAGCCCAGGACAACTAACCTACCCTACCCAAGGGATGGGCCTACCGAGCTATCATTTCTCACAAGGACTGCTACAATAATGCAGCATTCTCTTTGCTTCTACTCTTGCCTACCTCTAATAATTATCCATTCAACATCCATAACAATCTCTTTGTGCATAAATTAGATGATGCCATTCCCCTGCTTAAAATTTTCAGTGGATTCCCACTGCTCTTTAATTAAAATCCAAAATTATTAACACGGCCTACAAAAGACTATGTGGTCTGGCCCCTGCCAGCCTCCCAGCTTCACTTCTCTTCATTCCCTATTCACCCCAGTTCCTCAAATGCATCAAAGTCATTCTCTATTTTGAGATGTCATTGCTGACTCCTTTACCAGAAAGGCTCTCCCCAACTTTGCGGTTGGTGAGTTCTTTTTCATTCTTTAGGTCTCTAAGTTTCACCCCAATTCACAGGAGATACTCTGCCCTCCTCAACAGCATTCTGTTTTTTTCTCATAGTATTTATAATTTGTAATTATGTATTTGCTTACTTATTTGATAAACATCCATCTCAACTACTAGACTGTAAGCTTCATGAGGGGAATGACCATATTGGTTTTGTTATTAAGTGTACTTAATACCTAGCATAGTACTTGACACAAAATAAGTGCTAAATTAATATTTGAAGGACAAATAAATCTATTCCACAAATAGAAATGGAAGACTTAAAACCAAATGCCTGTTTGAGGGAACACTTGAGGGCGAAAGATTTTCATTTAAATGATAATCTGTCAAAACTTGGTTTGTGTCTGTGGCTTTGATTAGTTTAGGAGGGAGGACAGTGGTGAAATGGCAATGTATATTTGAAGTGGGGAAGAAGATAAACAAGTTTGGTGGGAAGAGTGCAGAAAGAGGAAGCCAGTGACATGAAGTACATTGGGAAGAGTTCTCAGCTTTCATCAGTGGCCCCTGGGATGGAGAGGGACAAAGAGAAGCTCTGGCTCCAAGGGCACTCAGGGTCCTCTCAGTTTTACAGATGTTCTTTCCTTTGTTAATCTGATCAGCTGCAATGTTGTTATGACTTTTCTTAAAGGAGCTTCACACCTGGGGAGTCATTAATCAACATGCTAGTGAATGTCCAGATGAACCCCCAGGTGAACCCCCAGGTAAGACAGACCATAAATATCTTACATTCCATTGTGGGAAAAGCGAATCCCTCTCCTAAGTTAGGATCAGGTTTCTTACCCCCTCTGCTGTCTGTTCTAACCAGTTTGGATCTCTCCTAGAAAATAGACTGATCAATTATTATTATTACATATTATTACCCTATATACCCACAAATTATACACACACACCATTATGTTTGATTTAAAACATGTACAATTCTTTAAATTGTCTTGTAGAGCCCAGCAATATTGAAAAATAAAATGCACTCCTTCTATTTCATATGCCAGAGATTAAAAACAACAACAACAACAAACCTCATCTACAGAGACTATGTTTCAACAGCCTGTTCATTTTATGGCATATAACCCAGGTGGCAGTAACCAGAGAGCTGGCCAGCAAGGAATAAACTGTTTATTGCAGTAAGTTGGTTTTCTCAGGTGGCGCTTATCTCCAACTAGAAACTGGTCCACGAGAGGACAGTGCAGCTTGAATCAAGGAAGAGTTCACTTCCACCTGTGCTGAAGGGTAAGTGAGCCCACCCTGGAAGGGAGCCTGCTTCCTGCTCCACGTCTCACCTATGGCCTGAGGCTTCCAGCTTCAGCTGGGTGGTCCCCCAAACTCCCAACAGGGGTTCCTGCACTGCTTTCTTCTCTTTGATACAAAGCTTGGACTCAGGGTCCAGTGAATGCTTTTAAAATTCAAGTGTCGAGGAAGATAATAATAGTATTACTACTATTGGTACTACTAATAATTGGAGTATCCCACACTGATTAGGTGCTTACTAGGTACCAGGCACTCTTCTAAGCCCTTGAATTTATTAACTCTTATTAATACATGTAAACGTGCACATTTTCCAGTTGAGGAAACTGGCACAGAGAGGTTAAGTAACT
>NW_004444216.1:1104954-1105894 GCF_000243295.1 Trichechus manatus latirostris
TGGAGGTGATGAGAAGAGGTTGGATTCAGGATATATTTTTGAAGACAGACTAGATTGGATCTGTTGATGGATTAGATATGGGGTGTGAGAGGAAGACAGTAGTCAAGGACGAGCCATGGTTTTCTTTTATATTTATTCAGTGAAAGATATATTGACCTTTACACAGGCATGTGCAAGGCACTGGAGATGTGAAGATGAACCAGACAAAATCTGTGCCTTTAAGGAACTCATAGTGTACTATTTAAGAATTCTAGAAGCATGTTTAGAGTGCTGTGGGGTGAGCAGGGAGAGCACAGACTGTTCTGTATTTGGGAGTTAGGGAAGGCTTTAGCTTGAGTTTGAAGGGAGAACAAGAGTTCACTGGATGGAGAAAACGAGGAAGAATATTCCAGAAAGTGGGATCAGGAAGTGCAGTGCTCAGTGGGCTGTTGTGGGAATGGCGAGGGGTCCATGTAGTGATGGAAGAGGAGGCTGGAACCTTGGGTGTCAATTGAGGAGTGAGAACTTAATCTTATAGACAAGGGGGAACCAATGTGGTTTTTAAATAGGAGAGTGATAAGAGTAATCCCCCTTCCTTATCTAACAAGTGTGAGTTACTCACTGATATTGACAAATAAATTACACTTGAATTAAAACATATTAAGTGCTTCAATCACAGTGCCATGTTGTTTTAGAGTCTTTAATCAACAAATTAAATTTCTTTTTTCCTTGTCGAAATAGGATTTTTTTTTGTTTTTTTCCCATTGGCAAGCAGAAGTATGCTCATACTTAGGACAGAGAAATACTATCAATTTTGTGATTAATATTTATTGAACATCTACTCTGTGCGAGGCATTATGTTAAGTGATGGGAGTTCAGTGATAACAAAGTGAAGTCCTTGCCCTTATGGAGCTTGTTATATGAGGTAGACATAGAATAAGTGATTTCAAATGTGATGTAT
>NW_004444216.1:1108222-1109106 GCF_000243295.1 Trichechus manatus latirostris
GCACCTGCAACGGTCCAGAGCCCACCAGGCATCCAGACAGAAAGAGCCACATAAAGGCAAGCAGGGGCTATAGCCACCACTCAGCCCTGACTCTTCACATGACCAGACACTTCAGGATTAAATCCTTCAGCCTCACCGACTCAGAGAGGCCTCTCTCATTGCCTTGTCTACAGTGGTTAATTTCTAGTTCAGCTCCTTCTGCGTTTCCTTCACAACATGCCCTACAATTTGTGTGTTAACTGTTTTTTTTTTGGTAAATGTGTCTCCCTTCCTAGAAGATAAATTCTTGGTCAGGCAGGGGCTCGGGTGGTGCCTCACTGGGCTGGGATCACAGCAGGGGTGGATTATCCATTAGGCAAGGAAAGCACAGTGCTTACCTTGCTTACCAGATCATCTGTAGTGAACAATTTCACATTTTTTTCACCACATCAAAGATTCTGCCTCTAGGTATGGCTGCCATCTGTCTCTCTCCCAATCCCACAGCAGCTTCCTACAGAATCAAAGCCTCTTTCCAAATTTACAATCCCTGACAGGGACAGATTTCCTAGTAAGCAAGCTTACTTGTGCTTACTTACCTATCTGTAGTGACCAGTTTCACATGGGTTTTACCACATCAACGATCACATCAAACGCATGTTAAATTGGTCACTACAGATTAGTAAGCACAAGTAAGCCCGTGTTTACCTTGCTTACTGGGTAATCTGCCCCTGGATCACAGGCTTCTCTCTGAACTCAGTGCCCAGAAGGTTGTATCCTTAGCTCCAGGTGCAAGTTCCTGGTTATTGCACCCTTTTTTCCTATTAGGCAGCTGAGAATGCTGAAAAACTTTACTTTCTACCCCTGGGGTTGTAAAAACCTCCGGCATCTTCCCTGCTTTGATAACA
>NW_004444216.1:1111171-1114793 GCF_000243295.1 Trichechus manatus latirostris
ATCATAAAGAGAGTCTGTTGGTTTGGTTAAGCTGGTGAGCATTTTAACTAAGCATAAGTCATGCCATGTTACTGGCACAGCTAACTCCACGGAAGTTTCCAGAATTTCATTCAGGGCAGAATAACGACATCTTTTGACTGTCTTAACTATGACTGGAGAGCGGGTATCTGAATGACATGTTAATAGATAGTGCTTTTTTTTTCAAATGATTCTACTTGATAATTAATATTCACTTATAAGATTTTTAAAAAATTAGTAAACATCTAGCTGTTGTCATAAAGAACTTGGAGCCTGTTTATCCAGTTAACGCATTTCTTAAATTTGTCAGCTGGGTGGGACACTGCGGCTAATATTGGCTGCTCCTCCCTTGCTGGCCGCACCTTGAAGGGAGAATTAAAATGATGCAGCACTTCTCTGAAAAGCTGGTTAAGAAAACCTCAATTCCCTAAATTTTAGACGTGATTAGTGATGGGAAAAGTAAGTGGTCTGATCCTTTCACACTTGAATTAATGAATTCAGTAAGCTTTCAGTCAGTGCCTACAGGTGCGAGTGGGTCCGGTGCTGGGGATCAAAGACTAATAATACCAGATTCCTGCCTTCAAGGGGATTATGTGACTGGTTTATCCATGACACATCTCTTCCTGGCCTAGTGAAAAACTGGAAATTCTTTCTCTTTAATCCCTTTACTCAGTGCTGTACGTCAATAGGAGGACCAATCACGTGAAAAAGACGTGTTCTTTTCCATCTGGAAAATTAAACCTCCTTCCTAAGATGTCCTTAGTCACTGATCCTCATCTGTGTGGACAATCATCTTTCCTTTACTCTGAGCAGGTTGTTTTTATTCTGTGGGCCTCCAGAGCAGAAAGGAAAACCATTTTAGATGCTTCATCTTCTATTGAATGTGCCTGGCACATTGGTGCTAAAGAGGCAATAAATCATAATAAATGGAAATAGTGGCCCATGGCATGATCTGACTGAGTCCTTTAAACAATTACTTTGTGTTGACAAAGGGTAGGGTGATTATGCCAGAGAAATTCAAAGGTGCTTGGAACAGATGAACCTGAGAATTGCTTGAAAAATGTAGGGGGTTCTTCCAGGGTAATAGCCTTCCTTCATTCCGGCTCAGCCTTGAAGTCTACAGACCCCAGTGGATAAGTAAGACGCTAATTCTTCTGCCTTACCCTCAGTGGAGGGGGCCGACTGCACAGCTGCCACCGGAGACTTGCCTTCTAAGTCTGCAGTTTTGAGAGATGAACCTCATAGCGACCTGCTAATACCACTCTGCAGGTTGAGGGATTAATCCACACATTAATGTGTGGGTAGGATCATTTAGAGGGCAGCTCCCGGCACTCACACAACCATTCTAATACAGACATTAGACTTGAACAGGGAAGTCATTATTAGTAATAATTGTATGTTCCTGAGACACTACGTTGGTGCTCTTGGGGGTCACCTCTCTGGGGATTCTGGGTGGGAGGTATTTTTGTATATATTTTCCAAAAGAAAGTGCTGGGAGGGTAAGCGACTTCCTCTGGATAACCTTGGAAGTAGGGAGGGGTTAGAACATAATTCTAGATCTTTCCCACACTGTCTACAAGCTAGAGTGAGGAGGAAGGGAAACGGGGCTGGGGAAGCTCGCAGCGCAGGCGCGGGCCGGAGGGAGGACGAGCGTCCCCTGGCGGCCTCCTGGTCCGGCGGCAGCCTCCAGCTCCGCAGCTGGGTCTCTCGTAGCTTTCCAGGATGGTTCGGCTCTGTTCCGCTCAGTCCCGCTCAGTTCCGGGGCGGGTTGGGGCGCGCCCACCTCCACGCCTTCCTCAGCTTTTCCTGTGTTACAAGGTCACCCCACACAGGTTCAGATGGCGGTCCCTAGACTGGGCATGAGGAGATCCTCCCCACCCTGTACCCCAGGGAGACTTGGAGCAATGGGTTTTGGCCCCAACGCACAAGAGAATGCCTTTGGAACCACACCTCGGACCAGTCACATCATATGCTGGCGGTGGAGCCCCAGGCACGGGATTTTAGGTATGTTGCGGTCCATCCATTCCCACTCAGTAGCGACCCAATAGGCAGAGTAGAACTGCCGCATAGAGTTTCCAAAGCTGAAATCTTTATGGACGCCGACGGTCACATCTTTCTCCCTCTGAGGGACTGGTGGGTTGCAACAGCGGACCTTTCGGTTAAAAGCCAAGCGCTTAACGACTGTGCCACCAGGGCTCCCTAGTTGGTAATAGGAATCACATTATACTTTTCACCTGAGAAGTCTAAATGCTCTTATGTTACTGTTACCTGCCCCCGAGTCTGTCCGACTCATGGCGACCCCAGGGGTTACAGACTAAAACCGTGCCTGAGGGCTTTCTTGGCTGTAATCTTTAGGGGAAGGAGTCCCTGGGTGGCGCAAATGGTTAAGCTCCGGACTACTAGCTGAAAGGCTGGCAGTTTGAACCTACCCAGAGGCGTCTTGGAAGACAGGCCTAGCAATCTGCTTCTGAAAGGTCACAGCCTTGAAAACCCTATGGAGCAGTTCTACTCTGCACACATGGGGTCACCATGAGTCAGAATCACCTTGATGGTAACTAACAACAGTAATCTCCAGAGAAGCAGACTGCCAGGCCTTTTATGCAGAGACGATAGCAAACTGCTTGTGCCACCCAGGCTCCTTAAGTTTGCCTGTTTTCACATCACTCATTATAGTTGGACCCAGGAATAATTGGTGACTTGCCCTAAAATAAATAACTGGTAAGATGCTGATTGAGGAAGTGTTAATCCGTTGAGAGGTCTTTCAGTAAGTCATCCTTCCAGGGGTACTAGATAATTCCTGAGGCGCCTGTACCTAAGGGAGCCCTGGTGGTGCAGTGGTTAACTGCTTGGCTGTTAACTGAAAGGTCAGCTGTTTGAACCCACCAGCTGCTCCAAGGGAGAAAGATGTGGCAATCTGCTTTCGTAAAGATTTACAGCCTTGGAAACCCTATGGCAGTTCTGCTCTGTCCTGTAGGGTCGCGGTGAGTCAGAATCGACTCAGTGGCAATGAGTTTGGTCTGTTCCTAAGGCAGACGGGGAGCAGCATCGGATGAAAGCTTGTTGCCTTCCTGTGCATCACCTAACCCCTCCATCAGCTGCTTTGCGTAGGGCATATTGGTGGGGAAAGATAGAAATAACTCAGGCTCTTTTTGATTTAGCATCAGAGACCACTTCTGCTTCTCATCTGAAACCTGTGTGTGTTTCATGTGAGCTGCTAAGGAAAGAAAAACCCCACCAACAATGTTCACTGAGGGCCAGTTACCCAAGACCTGCAGCATGATGATGGAATGAGCCTTCTGCCTTAGACACTCTGCCTCTGAGACTCCTTGGATTCAGAGCACTTAAATAACAAAACGCAAAACACAGGAAGGGCCTTTTCAAAATAGAGACACAAGTTTGGTTGAATGAGAAAATAGAAATTCTCGAGCCTAGTAGCCTCACAACCTCTAGTCAGCTTGTTGCAAAGCACCTTTTCAAGATTCCCATCAACCTGAAGAGCCCTGGTGGCACAGTGGTTAAGATCTCAGGCTGCTAACCAAAAGGTCAGCGGTTTGAATCTACCAGCTGCTGCTTGGAAACCCTCTGGGGCAGTTCTACCCTGCCC
>NW_004444216.1:1115002-1140208 GCF_000243295.1 Trichechus manatus latirostris
ATAGTGACCCTACAGGACAGAGCACAACTGCCCTGTAGGCTTTCCAAGGAGCAGCTGGTGGTTTCGAACTGTGGACCTTTTGGTTAGCAGCCGAACGCTTAACCACTGCACCACCAGGGCTCCAAAGGGCATCTACCTCCCTGTTGGGGAATCGAACCTGGTCTCCCAAATAACAGGCGGGGATACTCACCAGTATACTAATAAGGACAGCAGTCCTACCAGGGGCTATTTTCAAAGGCTGAAGGATGATTCCATTAAAGTGGATACTCAAAGCATCAGTGAGTATAGGAAACCTGGGCCCTAAATTGCTCCTACTGATCTCAGACCAGTAGCTTTCTTTACTTTCTTTCTCTATTAAAGTCCTTGAAGAATTTCGCTCTTGACCTAAAGAGTTAGTGTTACGGAGCCCGAATCAGGTTTCCAGTGACTGGGGAGTATGTTCTCTGGCCACATTTCATGCTCTGATAAATTATCCAAAGAGGAATGACAAGATAATTGTATAGTACTAAAATGACAGCTCTTTTCCTTTCTGGCAAATGTATAGGCCCTAAACCAACGGCTTGGCTACTGATTTGTAACACAACATTCTCTGTAATGGCTTAAAGCTGGTAGAATTTTGGGAGCCTCTGAAGGTTGTAGGCTGATCAAGAGGGAATGATGTTCTCTGGGATGTAGTTCAGAGTTTAAAAGTCAGGGCTGTGGAGCCAAATCACCCAGGTTCCAGACCTTAATCATCTTCTCTGATCAAGCAGGTCACCAAAAACTCTCTAAGCCTTGGTTTCCTTAGTAGTAAAATGAGAATAATTACAGAATCTACCTCATAAAGTTACTGTGAGGTGTAAATGAGTTCATTAACTTAAGGCATCCATTATAGAGTGCCTGGCACATAGTCAATAGTGTTATCATTGGTCAGCCAAAAAATGCCTCAGATTGGACTAAATCTCCTAGAGTTATTCTGAATGACTCAGGTTTATTCAGAATATCAGAGCTCAGGGGCATCTGGAGATGCCAAATCCAGCTGACTGACAGAATTACCAGACCCCCAAGATCCAGAGCTACATCAGTATACGAATATATACTAGAATGGAATATGCTGAAACATACCAGCATTCCCTTAAGCAAGCTGAGTAAAGTCATTGAATCAGGCCAACAGGGCACAAGGCAGTGGAAAGAATACTATCCTTTGGAGTCAGAAGATGGATTCAAGTGAATTCTCCATTGCTTATTAGCTGTGTGACCTTGGATAAATTACTTAACCTCTCTGGGCCTCAAGTTTCATAACTGTTAAGTGTTAAATACTTGCCCTGCCTTCTTCACAAAGTTGCTTTGTATGAAATAACTAGATAAAGGCACTAAATAAATGTGGAGTGGGGTATTATTTTTCTTACCTATATCACCTGACAGAAAATGTTTTCACTCTTAAAAATAGTATTTTTTTTCCCATATTTTAATGACTAACTTGATATAAAAGACTTTGGCTATCGCCAGGTAATGGATTACCTATTGCTTCTGTGTGTGGCAGGTGGAATATGGGATTGGAAAGTATCTGTGTAGGGAGTTTGTTCTCTGAAGTGTCCTATCAGCTTTAAAGGTCAAGAGAAAATTGCATCTAAGTGTTAGACCAGTTTTTAGAAGCACAGCTGCTCCCTTGACCTCTAGGGGTGGAAAGGATTGGTCAAAATCACCATTTACATCCATTTGAAAGAACTGGCAAAGCTAGATAAGGTTTCTGGGTTCAGAGAATCCCAGAGGATAGTCTGTCAGCAGGTTCCTCTTTTTACCCTTTAAGCTTGAATGAGTCAAGAAACTCAAAAGTTATTTTAACGAATGTGTGGCCAATGTCTTCTTGGTCAACTTTTCACATTGTTGTTTGCTTAAGAAAGAGTGAAGGCCAATCAGTCTTGTACTTTATTTTTGACAATCCCTTTCCCTAGAACACAGGAATCCACAATTTACTGAGAGGAAATCACTGTAAACCTGAGAGGTGTTACTTCCAGTCTCAAAAACTTAAAACCTGAGAACTAATGTATTTTGGGTATAATTATTAGTTTTAGAAAGCTTGATTTTTGCCCAACTCTAACCTAAAGCAAATGCAAAAAGAATTATGATACTGAATGGGTTAGTTCAATTACTCTGGTGTAAATCTTCTCTCTTTCAAGTTCAAGCTCATTCTCTTTACTCTTTCATCTTCCCAGGGTAGCTTGATTAAAGGCAAATGGGAGAAAGTGGTAATTTGTGTCATAACGTGTACTTCTATCATGAGAGGGGCGTCTTTATTCCATTATTTTATGAGAAATATTCATTAAAATTTACAGCACCATTAATGTTCCCTTTTCAGGCTTCAGAGTTCCCAGGGCATACTTTCTCTTTGTAAGATAGTCATCAATTATTTCTAAGTGGAAATGTTACTGCTGTAAGTAGGAGGTTTGTATGTGTTTATGTCTAGGGCTAGAGTAAAGACTTTTTCTTCATCTCCCCAGTGTAGCCATGAAGACAGGTTGGTTGTTATCACTGCTGTTTTAGGGACAGAATGGCAGAGGTGTAAGAGCCACACACACAATGGCTTTAACATCCTCAGACTTCAGATTCTCCTTTTGCTGACCACTAGCAAATCACTCTTAATCTTATCTTTAGTGTAGCTTTTTATTCTTGACTTATTTTTATCACTGCACTATGAAAGACAGGTTGGTATGGCAGTAGACTGAGAAAACCTTTAATTCATTTTCTCATTTGACAAGTGTTTTTGGAGTGATTATTAGATAGTAGCCTGCCTGTCAGTTTGTAGTACTGTGGTGGCTCACGTGTTGCTATGAGGCTGGAAGCTATGCCACCAGTATTTAAAATACCAGCAGGGTTACCTATGGTGGACAGGTTTCAGAGGAACTTTTAGACTAAAACAGACTTGGAAGAAAGGCCTGGCAATCTACTTGTAAAAATTAGCCAATGAAAACACTGTGGATCATAATAGAATATTGTCTGATACAGGCTGGAAGGAACTAAAAATACACAGTGGCCACAACAATGAACTGGAGCATACCAGAGATGGCACAGAGCTGGGTAATATTTTGTTGTTATACTTGGGATTGCCATGAGTTCGAGTCGATTCAATGGCAGGTAGGTGGTAGGAGCTCAGGAGACAATGGTCAACAGGACAAACAAAGTCAATGCTCTCGTGGAGCTAATATACTGTTGAGGGAGGCGGGGATTAGGGCAAACAGAGGCTCCTGTTGAGAGATGGAGGCAGTTAATTGATGGCAAAGTCAAGATGACCATTCTAAGGACCTGAGTGTTATCTTTGCTAAAAGTGGAAATAAAGGCCAAATGTGAGTGAAAACTTAAGACTCAAAAGATTTCATTTGGGAAGCCCTCTTCAGAAGTTCAAGGACATATTTAAATTGCAGAGACAGATCTATAAAGGACAGCAACAGCTATATAATGATTTTTGGTTGGGGTCCCATTTTCTTTAGATCCTCTGTCTCAGCTATCCATTCAGCCACTCATTCAATTGAACATTGAGTAGCCTATTCATATCCCTAAGGCGGAGCAATGTGCTAAGCATTGAGAATACAATAATGAATTTAAAAACAGCACTTTCTGACCTTGTGGCGCTCACATTCTACTGAAGGAAAAAGACACCTAAAGAAATAAGTATAATACAATTTATTAAGGACTTTAATTTAGTTATATATTGAGTACAATGAAGACATAGAAAAATTCCTTAGAAATATATTTTTGAGAGAAAGTACCCGATTAATGATGGAATTTTTCTGAACCTTTTCAGTTCCAGTCAACACTTTTATGGTTATGTATGGAATAAGCCCTCTTGCCTTCATCTGAGATCTGAAGATACCTTTAATCAGAGCCCTGCTCCCACTTAATTTATAACTATGTGCAGTTCTCTTAGTGATGAGCATGGATGAAAGTGAAAGCACTTTAATTTTAAAATTAATGAGCATTGGATGAATTAGAAATAATATAACTTTTCAAGATCACTTGACCCTCCTGCTTTATCATTTATTTGACCAACTTCCCTTAAGACAGACTGGTTTGAATATTTTTTTAAAATAAAGAAAGAGCTGTACTGGTCACATACTTATTTCTCAATCTATTTTCCATTTTCTGGTAACCTTAATATATGAAACTATATATTGTGAAGGAAAAACTCAGTTGCTGTCTTGGCAGCTATGGAGCTTGTTCACCCATGGCTACTGCCTTTTTTTTTTTTTTTTTGGTTCAACAACTTCCCTAACTTGAACCAGGGCTACATCAAAGTACAGTTTTTCTCTAAATGACATATTCTGGCCTAACTCTGAAACAAGTGGATAGTTTCCTATAACTGAAAATGTTTGGTGACTATGACAACACCCTTATTAGCCACAGAGGTCTTGATTGCAGGTGAGCAGGAAGGCTTCCTGTCTTTCTTTTTGTGCATTGCTTTCAGTCAAGCAACAGATATCTGTTGGTATATTCAAGATGCTTTGGAGCCTTTTTCCACAGAACTCACAATATAGGTGGGAGATGTGACATCTCTTCTCCATTTCCTCTTTCCTAGCATTTCCCTGCCAGCAGCCATCCTATTCCAAGCTCTAATGTGTAAAGCTTATGACACACACTCTATTGGACACTCAGCAGCTTGGCATCCTTCCCATGGACACCAAGGTCAAGGACCAGATGGTCTCTGGTGTCCTGGATGTGGCAGTCTTGTATCTAAATGATGAACATACAATTGAGAAATTAAGGAGCTAGGAACCGAATACTAAAGGGAGGGAAATCCACATTCTCTGGGTCCTAAAGGACCAGTGATAGGAATGCATCCAGCATCAGGCCCAGTGAGGCTGCTCATTGCCCAGTGTGAACGGTCTTCAAAATGGCTTCTGTGGGGAATTAGAATTAGCTAATAGTTTCATTTAAGGATAAATACCTGCACAAAGCTCTCAGAAGCTGAGCTATGGCCACAGCCATGGAGCCACATAGAGAGTTTTAATGAATTTCCCCTACCTAGTAACTCACAATAGCTCTAAAAAGAACAAAGTTAGCAATGGATCAAATGAATGACAGTTATAGCCACCCTTATTTGCAGTGCAGGAAAGGACTAAATCAAAAGCTGTAGTTAAAAAGATAATGACTTTTAAATTAGTTTTTATTAATAGAATTAAGCCATATTAAGTCTTGAGATGCTATCACAAGTACGCTAAGAAAATGTTCTTCCCTAATGAAAACATATATGGACTGAATAATTTAAAAGTCATATATTACATGTTGGTTTATAACATTAAATATTAAATATATTAATTGGCAATATAAACTAGCTTTAGGGTGTTTTGCATCACTAGCTAATCAGGTAACTGCTTATAAATCTTTGTAAAATATATATGTCAAGCTCATGTCAACAGGATGTAAAAAATTGAAATACTGACTAGACAGAAAAATGGGCATTTCTTACAATGAATCAAAGGATCAAGATGGTGGGTTATGTGCTGTGTATCTTCTAATAGAAATGGAACAGAGATTGGGGCAGGACGATTTAGGTTATCCACAAATAACAAATTCTCCAGTGAAGGCTATTTCAATGGGAGAGGGCAGTAAAATCTTCTTTTCTAGCTATCTGTCTAGCTCAGCTGTCTGGGGAAGCTCTGGTTTGGAACTGTCTGGGGAAGCTCTGGTTTGGAACTGCCTGGGGAGAAGAAAATGAACCGGATTATCTCCAGGTGAGCTTGTAATTGCGCCAGCCTAGATTCTTCATGGTAGCATGTTGTCTTTTAGAAGGCCACAGAGCCTTCTTGGATTTTCCAGTGATGAACCTGTCATTTGCCCTAAACCTGCTGCCATCTTGACTCCACTATTTCTGTTCCTTGGCTGGTCAGTCACTCAGGAACCAAACCTCAGGGCTTGTCCTCTCCCCAAGTTTCCCTCAGTTAACTGGCCGTTCCTTGCATCTATGCCTTCCTTTCCACTGCCACCCTACTGGAGGCACTTGTTTCTGCTCATCTACCACATTGCAGTGGTCTTTGACCACTGTCACCACCTCCGGGCTCTCTTTGGTGACCTCATTGCTCTGATCACGCCCACTGTCTTGCCTCTGTGGCGTGGCCTGGGTTTAAATTGTTGGCTCTAAACTTCTCCCACTGATGCTCTGTTATACACCCTATATTCCCCTCAAACTGCTTTACTTGCCATAGCTCCCAAGTGCTCACTTTCATTGATTTTGCTTATGTCTGGATTATCCCACTGCCTCTTAAAAGCCTGCCTGTTCTTCAAGGCTCAGCTCAAATGCCACCACATTCTTGAAGTCTTTTTGGATAAGCTCACAAGGAAAGCAGTTGTTTTTTCTGAATTCTGACAGCATTTTGCACATCACTTTTGAGCACAGGTTGGCTGGTATTTACTTATGGATACACTTGTCTTGACCTTGCCTACTAGATAACAGTGTGGTTTATTCATCTTTCTGTTTCTCACAGTGCCAAGGTCAATGCCTTGTACCAAAAAGTTTGTTGACTCAAGGAATGAATCAATTTAAGAGAAAGCTTTTCCCAGGTGACATTTTGGAATGAAGGCTCGGAAATTAATTGAGTTACCAAATGAGTATTATAATGACTTCACTGGCATGTCCCCTATATGCAGGGTATATTAAATTAGGGTATTGCTTGGCTTCTTATATTTTAAAGGCTAGTCTTTCAGGAAGATAACCTGGGAGGAGAAAACAATGCCTCCCCCAGAAGTTGCCTAAAAGTTCTTTTACATATAATAGATGAATTCTCACACATACATATATCTACATTTGATCATCAAGATTAAATGTGTCAGTTGGAGTCACTGTCTCACCTTTCTCTTTATTCATGTTCATTAACTTTTTTTAATAATCAAAATAATATGTTAATTAGAGAAAAATTGGATAATACATAGACGTGTATTATCTGGGTAATGTTTCTTACTACTCAGACAAAAACCCTGTTAAAAATGTGGATTTCCCGCCAGTGTTTTCTTCCCCCTTCCTATGCACATTTCTTCTCTCCACCCTCATACTTACTTAAGTTAGATTTTGACTACATACTGTTTTAGGGTTGGGAAAGCGGTTTGTCCTTGGACCTACCTTCACCTAAGGATGGGCCTGAAACATAAATAGTTCACTGATTTCTGTTCTCAGTTTTAAGGCATTCTGGGAAATTTCCACTGAATATAGGAAAACTGGGAAATTCTTTAAAATGGCCTCAGAAATTATTTTAATTGACTCCTTCCTTTCACTCTTAAATTTATGATATACTGCTGTTGTCTAACAGAGGGGAAATGATGAGAGAAAGACAGAGACACTGTGAAATAAAAGATGAGAGGAATCTCATGATTACCACCACATTACCAGTCTGATCAATAAAGTGCTTCTCCCTGGAAATGGTCTTTGCAAAATGAAAACAAGTGCAAAGTTGGGGAACGAGAGGAGCTTAAATTCATCTTTGGCCCAGGGCATGTAGGGCTATAAGACCCATGCTTGTAGCTCTTTCCTTCTAGATATTTCACTTAGTGCTCGCACCTTGGCTAATGTCTGTTGCGCTGCTCAGCCATTCCTGCTTGACTGAATTCCCCTCTGAGCTGTTCCTCCACCATAAATCATGGCTAAGGGCTCTGTACTCACTCCTGTAATCTGCTCTTGGCTTTAACGAATGGTTGCAGACAGAATTGCAATTCCATGATGTTTTAGTGGCTGTCAGTAAAGCACCTAACAACGTTTAACACCTTCTCTCCACCCGCAACCATGGTCTGGGTGGGGGGGATCTATTTGAACTTGATAAACAAAATTCATCAGTTCCAAGGATACAGTTTACCAGACTGTACCTGATGACATCCTCTAACAATATACCTGGCGGAGTAAAACCATCAATGCAATGCTTCTTTTAAAATATTGCAGGATGTCTCAATGTTTTCTTATTTAGTTCAGAAGGGGAAAATGAGAACTCCAAGGATTCAGGGTCTCATTGAACACCGATGTACTTCAGAATTTATACCTGTAATTTTCCACACATTTGTGCTCTTAGCAATGGGATGCTCACTCTAGGATCTTATAGTCTGTTGGCCTATGAAATATGTCCCTATTTCTCTTTTCAAATAACATTTTATACATTGGGACTTATAATTAAGGCTGTGTGATACCTATATAAAAGGTCAATAAATCTTACAATAGAAAAAATTCCTTATATCAGCAGGTAGATGTTCAAATCCTCCACTTTTCCCATCTAAAGATGTTTCCTCAACTCTATTTGCTAGCTATTACATATTTATTAAATGCTACAGCTATGTTTGTATAACACATTTTTGTATTCAATTTTGTCCTTGAATAGTTTTCACCTTTAGCTATAAACCTGTCTAAACCTTAGGCATCTCATATTTAAATTGCCTGATGGTTCTAGACCAATGTTATTGACCAGTATTCTGACTCATTTAGTTAGTCCCTTTTTTCCACAACACAGCCTTTCCAAATTAAGTCAATATTACTAAAAATAAGAGGGTGGCTATTTAAAGTGCAGGTTGAATTTAAACAAATATTCTCAGTTTAGTCAAGGTGGTCACACAAGAAATGACTCCTTCTAAACATGCCAGGGGATATCAGACAGATGTGGGAGGAATTTCCAAAGGCAAATGCTGTTCAACTGGGAATGTTATCTAATGATTAGAGATAAGGTGAGGGAATTGAAATGTTTGTTTCTACCTCAGACTTGTAGGATATTGTGGTGAGAAATTCCTTTTGTGTCTTAGATTTCTGAGCTACAAGGTGGAGCTAGACCTCATGTGGGCCTGATTTGTTTTTATGTAATTTAAGGGAGACCAGTCTGCTCCAGTCCTCATTCTACCTGAAGCTATCCCCTAAGGACTTTCTTAAGGAAACATCACACATATTACAGGCCAAGACATTTGTAACCAGGAGAAGTGATAACTAGTTAACATGGGCTCCCCTGGTTTCTTCTGATACTATTAGCTCAGCTGGTTTTCCCCACTGAATCACTTTCATATTCAAGTTAACAGGAAGGGAACACAAAACTGCTTTGTCCAGTGATACCTCTTAAGCCAGAAGTAAACGTCTGCCTGGTGAAGGTCAGTCCCCACCTTGAACATCAGCCTCCTTTGGTTCTGTGGGGAAGTCACTGTTTAGTGTGCTATAAGTCAGTTTTGCCATTGGAAAATGAAACCTGCCTGGCATTTATTCTCGAAGAAGTATCTGGAAAGCTCTTATCGCCCATAACACTTCGGAAGAAGGCCATAGTAATGTCAGAGGTGTCATGGTCTTGGGCCTCCTCTTGACCAATTGCTCCCTCTTAAAGAAATACAATACACAGATGCAGGCAAGTTCTGAGTTACCTGAGAAGACCTATGATTTTTTGAACTGTCAAGGAAGTGTATTATGAGATTGCACACAGCCCTCTACTTCTTTGAGAAATATTGATAGCACTGTTTAAAAACAAACTAAACAAAATGGAAGGAACCATAAAAATAAAACAAACTGTACATATACATAAATATGATGCAATTGTTGGTCCCTACCTTCTTTTCCAATTTTGAAGGGAGTCCTCTTGTGTTAGAGCCTGAGGGGAGGTTGAGAACGTGTAGTTCAGCCATTTCCCTACGTTATGGGTGAGCAGCAGAACCCCGGAGGTGAGGTGGGGCCAGCGGGGCTTTGCTGGGTGTGTGGGGCAGCCCAGCACTCCAGCCCAGCATGCGCTCTCAGCTCCGGGCACCTTTTATGAGATCACACAGCCTCTGCCAGAGCTCATAAATGCTTGACTATCAGAAAATATACTTTAATAAAAATTTTATTTCATCACACTAGAGTAGCTCCTAAAGCTGGGAACGTAGGATGACCAGGACATGACACCCCTGACTTTGTCCTCCTGTGAGAATGCAGATACTCTCTGACCTAGTGGGTCTGCTTTTCAGAGTTATCCTAAGGAAATAATCAAGGATATCTACAAGGATATTTTTCATAATAGTGGAAAAATTAGAAAAATGAGAGAAGTTCAAATAGGAGGTTGGTTAAATAAATGGGAACTGTATACAACAAGTGCTAAGCAGACATTAAAAATGATGCATAGAAGTATATTTAATATCACGAAAGTCATCTAAACATATTGTCAAGTGAAAAAGACAGGCTTCAAAACACAGAAGGATGGCAAAAAGCTAAGTGAGAAAAAATTTCACCTGAAAATTGTTTTCCATTTGCTAGGAAATACGGGTTCCATTTTAAAAAAGAGAGCATTCTTTTCTCTCTTTTGTTTTTTGAGATATTTTATAGCGAACTTAACGTTATTTTGTTAAAATCAGTAAAAGTTATCTAAATATAGCGAACCTATTAAGGCATCATTTGAGAACTAATGCAGCCACAGGATGAAAGTAGGAAAATTTTCAAAATTTATATTTAAAATATATCCTTTCTTAATTTCTGTCCTAAGAGTTCATTTCCAAACTTTAGCCTTTCACATAGCTCCATCAGAGCAGCTGGTGCAGAGATTCTTAATGTAGAAGAGGCCCCAGGATCAGGGCCTCCTTTGACTCAGGTGCAGGTAGTTAGGTGGGAGGACCCCCCCCCACCCCACTTCTCTGTCCCTTCTTCCCCTTTCCTTTTTAGACAGTCCCCCAAGGGGTGAGGACTGGTGAGGACAATGCATCTATGTACCTGCCGTGGGAAGATATATATGTATATATATATATATGGGGATGAAAAGCGAGGCTAAGGCTGCTGAAAACTTTCTCTCAGGTGTACTCTATTAACCAGGAATTCAGGACAATATAATCAATAATTTCCTGTATTTTTTCCTGTGAGGTCTCTGGCGTGGGCAGAAGTTTGTGGCTGTCCTCCGCTACTCTCATGACTCCCCCCACCCCACCCCACATGTTCTTATTTCCTTGTTTCAAAGCTGAAACACTGATCTTCTGAGGTGGGTGGATTGAGAAAAGATCAGAGGAGAAGGATGACGACAAGGCTAAGTGAGAAAAAATTTCAGCTGAAAATTGTTTACCATTTGCTAGGAAATACAGGTGAAAAAAATTGAGTGGATTTTGTTGCATTCCGTTCCGCAGTTCAAACAGAACGTCCAGCTTGCTGTGAGGTATTAAAGGCTTAGTTCTAGCTTTTTGATTTTCAAGCACACTCGTACTCCCGTGAGATCTACCTTGGAATTGTCTGAATCCAATACCACTTTCTTTTATAAACTGAATTTATTTTGTATCTTCTAAGTGGAAGAAACTGGGTCTACCAGTTAGATATAGTGTTTCTTTCTTAGAATGCAGTCACTTTACACAGTAATACAGTGATTAAGAGATGTGGCTGCTAACCAAAAGGTTGGCAGTTCAAATCTACCCACTGCTCCTTGGAAACTCTATGGAGCAGTTCTACTCTGTCCTATAGGATCACAATGAGTCGGAATCCACTTGACAGCAACGAGTTTTTTTTATATACACATTTATATGTATGTATATACATATATATATATGTGTGTATATATATATGTATATTTTTAATGAAGCAGGTTAGTACAAACGAGCAAAAGATGCTGCAATAATTTAAAATGATTTAATTTTCATACTGGGATGATGAAGACTGGAGGGATGGGAATTCTTTCTTAAAAAAAATCTTCCATCTCACTCAGTCTATGGGGCATTCCCTTTCGTTTCGGTGTGTGTATGTACGATACTCTTATACCACAATTATTCTGAAGCGCCTTCATTTATAGGCGTGCTTGTTTTCTTTTCCTCTTTATTCTAATAGACCATAACCTTCTTGAGAACAGGGCCTGATTCTGCAATTTTCTTTTTGGTCATTCGCTCATTCTTTTTTTTTTTTTCTTTTTATTGTGATTTAGGTGAAAGTTTACAGAGCAAATTAGTTTCTCATTAAACATTTGATTCACAAATTGTTTTGTGACATTTGTTGCCAACCCTGTGATGTGTCAACACTCTCCCCTTCTCCACCCCAGATTCCCCATTTCCATTCGTTCAATTTTTTTGTCGCTTCCTGTCTTCTGGTCTTTGCTTTTGGACTTGTGTGCCATACGTGATTGAACTATGAACCACATCCCTATTGTTGACCTTACAGACCTATCTAATCTTTGGCTGATGGGTGAACCTCAGGAGTGACTTCAGTATTGAGTTAAAAGTGTATCTGAGGGTCATACTATAGGGGTTTCTCCAGTCTCTGTCAGACCAGGAAGGCTGGTCTCTTTTTTTGTAAATCTGAATTTTGTTCTACATTTTCCTCCCTCTCTGTCCAGGACCCTCTGTTGTGATCTCTGCCAGAACAGTTGGTGGTGGTAACCAGGATTTGCATATTCATTTATTCATTCACTCAGTGTAGTTCAAGGCACCATCGGTGGGTGCTAAGCATGGTGCAGATGAACTAGGTGGGCATGGCTTCTGTCCTCAGGAGGCTAACAGTTCCCATAGGCCCAGCATAAGGCTCTGGGCAGCCAGTCTGCGCTCGCTAATTGATCCAGTAGCTAAAGCACTGTGAAACAGATAATAACCCAGTAAACGTTTTCATAAGAAACAAGGTCACAGAAAGCCAAAGAGAATGCCAGGCTCTTCCCATCATATTTTGCAATACTAAATAACCTGGCAGTGCGTTTTCACGTACGTTCCCTGTCACTCCAGTGAGTGCCTCCACGCTGCACCTGAGGCTCTCAATGAAGATGAATGGGGACGCTTTTCCCTTGTCAATGTGCTTCTCAGTAGCAATCAGCATTTGTCTATTTTGCAAGCTCCTACTTAGGGCTGTTGGCAGGACAACCGATGTTCCTCCTCCCCACTGAACACAAGCAACTATCTCAGACAAGACTTTGTGGAAAGAGTTGGGATATAAAGGGACATAAATAAGTAAACCACTGAAATATCACCAGACTCTGGGACCCCCTTTCTCCATATGCAGTCCTACCTCCTTACTGCCCCTAGTGGAGCTCCAATACTGCTCTCCCATTCCCAGATCTACCAAACAAAGGCAAGCACCGAAACAGCAGCTGCCAACAACAGAAGCTGAACAGAAAACTGCTGTCTAGTTCTGATGATGATGCCAACCCTATGATGAGGACAAGCAGCCCTGGTGGTGCCGTGGTTAAGCGCTTGGCTGCTGACCAAAAGGTCAGCGGTTGGAACCCCACCAGTTCGAACCCACCAGCCGCTCAGCGAGAGAAAGATGTGGCAGTCTGTTTCTGTAAAGAGAACAGCCTAAAAAACCCTATGGGGCAGTTCTACTCCGTCCTGCAGGGTCACTATGAGTCGGAATTGACTCGAAGGCAGGAGTTTGGTTTTTTTGGTACGATGAGGATCCGTACATCTCCTACTGATCGCTCCTTTAAGGAACGTATTGCCTCTCATCGCATTGTCCCAAGGGCTGCCGAACATCAGGACAATTTACAAAATAAATACTCAAAGTAAATTTGTAGGCCCCATGGAACCAGCTTTACTTTCCATGTTTAAAAAAACATGAGAGCTCAGAGGTGGGAAGTCATCTTTGAGTTTAAACTGTGCTTAAGCCATGGAGCTGTGGCGGTTGTCTGCACAGCCCCATGTGGCGTTGTCTCTTAACAGCCATAGTATGGCTAGGCACTTCTGGCTAGAGCTTTTAGGTGCCCTAGGACTTTGGGTGTAGAAAGACTGGGACATGGCTTCATAGTATTTGACAGCTGAAAAGCAATCAACATTTCACTTACATGCTGAGTAAGCAGTGCAATGTTTGCCTGGGCATCGATACTGCACTTTGAAAACAAGCTAAAGATATTGATTGCAATGTGCCTGAGGGTAAGCTATTGATAGATATAATGGGAAAAGGCCAACTGAACAGATGTATTTCACTTGGAAGAGATATTTTCTTCTTCCCTCTAGCATTTTATATGGAAAAAAACCCAAAATACCCAGAAACAGCTTGAATATAAAAAAGGAGATATTAAGATTAAGAATTCCTGCTGCTCGCTTTCTCTGTGTTTGTGAATTTTTATAATGAATGACAAAAAGACCTAATTTTTTTTGGAAGGCACTATGTTAAGAAGAAGGAACCCTGGTGGCGCAGTGGTTAAGCACTCAGCTGCTAAACAAAAAGTTAGAGGTTCAAACCCACCAGCTGCAACTCGGGAGAAAGATGTGGCAGTCTGCTTGCATAAAGATTAAAGCCTTGGAAAACCTGAAGGGGCAGTTCTCCTCTGTCCTATAGGGTCGCTATGGGTTGGAATTGACTCAGTGGCAATGGGCTTGGTTTTATGTTAAGAAACAATCTTTTACCAATAAAAACTTAATGTGTGAAAGCAACTCCAAGTGGCCATATAAAAAATGATTGTGTGTAGACATTAAAGTGGGGATTTTGAGGGATGGCGGCCTCTATGCCACTGCTCACCTGTTGCAGGGTAGCAGGGAGGTTACACAGAGCCTGGAGCAGGCAACAAGGGAAATTCTGCATTCTTACTCTACTCTCCTAGCCATCCTCTCTTCCTCCAATCATTTGCACTCTTCCCTGGGGACCCCATCTACCCTTTCGGTTTCAGCCGCTGTGACTCTGTGAGACAACTGTGAATTACTATTTGAATGTCCACACACATCTTAAAAGTCCATATATTTTTTATAAACCCAGATTAGTTTATTTCCAGTACTCTCAATGTCAGCACTTGAAAGGAACTAAGAGTTCATGTAACTGAGCCCTACAGGTGGAAAAACTGAGGCCCAGAGAAGTTAAATGATTCTTGAAAGAACACCCATCTTAATGGCTTCATTTCTGAATTTTCCTGTTTCTTCTATCTGACAATGTCTCTGCCAGCTCATAAAATACTCAGGATCTAAACTGGGGTATTTTTTAAGTCCTCCCTCATTTTTATTTTCTTTCTACCATCAGTCACCAAGTCTTATTGATTCTTCTTTCAAAGATTCTTGGAGTTTCCATCTCTTCTGTATTTCATTTCTATTGTTTTCAGCATCTCATTACCCTAGTTCTACATTTCCTAGGTGATTGTAATAGCCTTCCAGTCTGTTCAACTTCTGGTCCAGTGGTCTCAACTCTGGCTCCTCATTATACTGACCTGGTTGTTGTTTTTGGGTTCCATCAAGTTAATTCCAACTCATAGTGCTCCCATGTGTCAGAGTAGAACTGCCCCACAGAGTTTTCTTGGTTGTAATCTTTATGGAAGCAGATTGCCAGGTCTTTTTCCCACGGAGCTGCTGGGTAGGTGCTTAACCATGCACCACCAGGGCTCCTTATACTGGCCTGAGGAACTTATAAAAATACATACCTATGCCTGTTCCTGCTTTCCCTCCCAATATTCTGGTTTAATTGGCTTTGGAAGGGGCCTCTATGTATGTATGTGTGTGTGTGTATATATATATATATATATATTTTTTAATATAAGTTCCCAAAGTGATGCGTAGCCAGAATTGAAAACTTTCCAAAAATGTTCTCCACCATCCCTAAAACACTTTTTGGCCATGTTAGGGTGATACTTGAGAACCTTCTGTGGCTCTGCACTGCCATTTGTTTCCAGATCATTTGCATATCCCAAACCCAATTGATTCCTCAAGGGTTATCTCAAGACCAGCCTTCTTCTGGCTGACTATCTGGTCATCATTTCTCCCTCCTATCTCAAACTCTCTTACCATACTGATTTGTATTGTCTTGCATTTGTTTCAGGTGAGTTGTTTTCAGGTCTTTAGTGAGACAGATAGCTCCTTGAGGTGTGGGGTCATGCCACATTTTTTCTGTAGCCCCCACAGCATCAAACAATGTCAGATATATGTAAATTTTGTTGAACTTGGTATAGACCTGGTTGTGCTAGATAGAGGGTTTTTCATGTTGGCCCTTTTCTGTAGCAGGAAGGCAGGCACACAGTCCCACTCAGAAAGACCTAACTTTAGCTCTTATTCCACAGTTCTTGGAAGCCTGAAGTCTCCTGGAAACCATATCATACATGGCATTCCTGTAGCACAGAAGCAACTCTGGCATTTAAACCACAGATGGTGCTGCCAACATAGGTCATCACCCCCAATTTGTGAAGAAAACAGTTCATAAAAATAATAAAACTTAGATTAATCAGAAACAATTACCAGAAACATTCTATTATCCAGTTTTCCTTCCATGAAACTCTTAACAGATAGAGATACATTACAAAAAAAAAAATAAGCAGATTGGCAAATTTAAATTAAAAAAAAAACTGTTGTTGTTGTTAGGTGCCGTTGAGTCGGTTCTGACTCATAGTGACCCAATATACAACTGAACAAAACACTGCTTGGTCTTGCACCATCCTCACAATCATTGCTACGTTTAAGCCCATTGTTGCAGCCACTGTGTCAATCCATTTTGTTGAGGGTCTTCCTCTTCTTCACTGACCCTCTACTTTACCAAACATGATGTCCTCCAGGGGTTGGTCCTCACAACTGGATTAATAAGCAACATCATGTTAAATGGAGAAAATATTAAAGTTGTCAAAGATTTCATTCTACTTGGATCTACAATCAATGCCCATGGAAGTAGCAGTCAAGAAATCAAAAGACGTATTGCATTGGGCAAATCTGCTGCAAAAGACCTCATTAAAGTGTTAAAAAGCAAAGATGTCCTTAAGGACTAAGGTGCGTCTGACCCAAACCATGGTATTTTCAATTGCCTCATATGCATGTGAAAGCTGGACAATGAATAAGGAAGACCAAAGAAAAATTGATGGCTTTGAATTTTGGTGTTGAATATACCATGGACTGCTAGAAGAATGAATAAATCTGTCTTGGAAGAAGTACAGCCAGAATGTTCCTGGCGGGGGGCGGGGGGGACTACTTCTAGATTATGTTGAAGCAATCACTGGAAATTTAACCAATCATCCTATGCCTTTTACAACTATCTCAAGAAAAAGCTGAGTGAGATTTTTGCTGTCAGAATGATGACCTTGTGATACTATAAGAGTTTTATTCATTCATTCACTTATTCCCTCTTTCTGAGTGTCCTTTAGTGGCAAAGCACTGTGTTAAGAACCTATGGTAATATCAATATGAATAACACCAAGTCCTTGGCCTCAGGAGTTTGAATTCCCTAAAAGGGATGAAGTATGTGGATACTGATACCTATGCTGGAAAACAGCATGAGAGGGGCTAGGGGAGATGTACAAAGGCTATGAGCAGGGGCAGTTAACCAGTAAGCAAGGTATGCACAGGCTTACATTACACACTAAAACCAAACCTGTTGCTGTCTAGTTGATTCCAACTCATAGTGACCCTATAGGACAGAGTAGAACTGCCCCCATAGGGTTTCCAAGGAGCAGCTGCTGGATGCAAACTGCCGACATTTTGGTTAGTAGCCAAGCTCTTAACTGCTGCACCACCAGGACTCCTACATTAAGCAAGGTGTGGTGAAACTCATGTGAAATTGTGCACTACAGATTACTAAGTAAACACAAGTCAGCCCATGTGTACCTTACTCATTGTGTAATCTGTCCCTGAGTGAGATTTTAGAAATCTGAGAGATTACTTCTGACTGGTGTACTTGGGGAAGGATTCATGGAGGAGATAACCTTTGCCTGGCTCTTGAAGGAGGGCATAATTTGGGGAGTTTTCCAAGCCAAGGCAAGGTAGGTAGGAATATAGGATAATGACAAATGTTCCAGTGTGATTGGAATTCAGATATGTAATAGGATATTGTGAGAGAGAAGATTGAATAGCAGGATGGGCCCAAATGACACAAGCTTTTGAAGTTCATTTAATTGTTGTTTTTTGTGGAAAGGGTTTTTGAGTGGGGTAATGCCTTACGACAATTGCTTTGGTGTTAATGAGTAGGGCTGATTGGCCATGGGAGTAGACAAAAAAAGGTAGAAAGCTATTTAATCCAGGTGAGTGAGCCTGAACTGGGGTAGAAGGGCAATGGAAATGCAGGAGAGGGACAATGTGAGAAATGAGAGAAGGAAAATCAAACTTGGGAATAGGTTAGATATATGTGAGGAGTGAAGAAGGCAGCCAAGATGGTCTTGGGCTGAGCAATTAGGAGGGTTGATAATCCATTAATTAACAGGAGATTCAAGAGGAGAATACAATTTTAGATACATAGATTTGGGTATCTGGGTGGAGGTGTCTAGCAGGCAGCTGGAAGTGTTGGGGTAGAGCTCAGGAATGAAGTCAGAGATGAGAAAACAGTCACAAGAGTTTTTTACAGAGTGGTGACAGGTGGAACCATGAGAGCAGATGATATCCTGAGGGAGAGAGGTGGGGAAGGTGTGTGTGTGTAGGTGTGTGTGGAGGGTGGCACAGGGCTTTGGGGCTTGGTCACAGTTAGTGGATGGTAAGAAAGTTGAAGGAGTCACAGGAGCAATCAGAGAGGTAGCAGAAGATCCAGCTAATACACTGCCCAATCGGTGTTAACCATTACAGGGAGGTCCAAGGGGATGAGGGTAGAATCAGTTGTGGGATTTGGTTACCGTGGGGAGACTGGTGATCTTTGAGGGGATACTTTCACTGAAGTCTTGATGATATAATCCCGATTTCAAAGAGTGAGTGTATCATGGAAAAAGAGAAATTAAGCAAAGCATGCCCATTTTCAGAATAACTTTTTACATCAAACCAAGAAAATAACCCCCTAAATTTGAGAATGATTACAGCAAGGATATGACTAAAGGGAATTTTTTGGTAAACAAACAGCACTCCTTTTTCCCGTGAACATTTCCTACATAAAAAGTTCCTTTAGCATAGAAATGGGGTCTTTTTCATCTTTATGTCCTGCTCACCCACTCTTCTCCAAAAGAAAAACAAAAACAACAACAAAACCCAGAAAAACCAGGGTCTCGCCTCACGACTGTAGCTAAGTAGGAGCTCTGGTTGTCCGAGGTCTCACTGGGTGGATTCCCAGCACGGCCAGAACATGGGGCAGCATTTGGGGAAGGCCTATGGTAAGGCCTGTGAAGAGTAGCATGTCAAGCCCATTTCTCCCCACAGTCCTCACAATAGCTACCATTTATTGAGTGTCATGTGCCTGGCATTGTGCTAAACTGGGCAGGAAAACATGGTTCTAGTCTCTACTCCTCTACCTCACTCCACCTACCTTTCCTAACCCCCTTCCCAGCCTATCTCAAGGCACAGTGACCATGTTTGCATTCAGAAATTGGGTAATTCTCCCTGTCCCAGTTTCAGTTGCCTTCGAGTTGACTCCGACTCATGGCGACCCCACGTGTGTCAGAGTAGAACGTGCTGTATAGAGTTTTCTATGGCTGACTCTCTTGGAAGTAGACCACCAGGCCTTTCTTCCAAAGTGCCTCTGGGTGGACTCGAATCTCCAACCTTTTGGTTAGCAGTTGAACGTTTTAACTGTTTGTACTAATCTCTCTCTCTGGCTGCCATATCACTCTTCTCTTCTGGCTCTCTTCCTGCCTTCTCCTAGTCTTCTTCAGCAGTTTCTCTTCTCTTACCTGCTACTCATATTTGAGTTTGTCCCATGAACCCCCTTCTCCCTTCACACAGTGGGTTCTCTCTGGGAGAGCTCCTCTCCACTCATGGCTCTAGCTGTCCTTCTAGGACTTCCTAAACTCTCCTGCTCCAGCCCACTTCCTCTCCTCAGTGCCTCATCCAAGTGCCCAGTTGTAAATGTCAGATATCTGAAACTCAACTCCAAAACTAACATCATTATTTTTCTTCCTAAATGTGCTCCTTCACCTGTGTTTCCTGTTTGCTCCCTGGCATCATTTTCCACCCAACCCTGGACAGGATTACTCCTTTCTGATTCCTTCCTTCATATCCATTATTCACCATCAATTAAAGATCTGAAATATCTCTAAAAATCTATCCCTAATTTGTTATTTCTACCACCACTTCCCTAATTAAGGTTCTCATATCACTTGTCTCAACTTTTGTAGTAACCTTTTAACTGCCTCCATTTTCCTATAAAACCTGTCTTAAATACTACCTAGTTATCTTACTGGAGTCTCTGGGTAGTGCAATGGTTAACATGCTCAGCTGGTAACCAAAAGGTTGGCAGTTCAAGCCCACCCAGAGGTGCCTTGGAAGAAAGGTTTGGTAATCTATTTC
Source organism: Trichechus manatus latirostris (assembly GCF_000243295.1). Classification (NCBI taxonomy): domain Eukaryota; kingdom Metazoa; phylum Chordata; class Mammalia; order Sirenia; family Trichechidae; genus Trichechus; species Trichechus manatus. The sequence goes on from NW_004444216.1 coordinate 1,135,007, forward strand.
TAAAAAATTAGCCCTTAAAACCCTAAGCAGCAAGTTCTACTCTGACACACATGGGATTAGCTTGAGTTGGAACTGATTCAATGGGAACTTTTTTTTTTTTTTAAATAAGGTATCTGTCCAACTACAGATATTTTTACCCTGCCACTTAAAAAATATTTTTGATGACACTTGATTATATAAAATTCAAATTCCTTTGATTGGCCTTGAAGGCCCTTTTTAATTGTTGTTGTTAGTTGCTGTCAAGTCGATTCTGACTCATGGGGACCCTGTGTGTGTCAGAGTAGAACTGCTCCACGGGGTTTTCAAGGCTGTGACTTTTCAAAAGTAGATTGCCAGGCCTGTTTTCCGAGGTGCCTCTCGGTGAGTTTGAACCACCAACCTTTTGGCTAGTAGTAGCGCGCTTAACCATTTGCACCACCTAGGGATTCCTCTCCTTTTAAGAAAGCCTCACTTTTATATTTCTTTCTTTTTACCCCTCTTCTTTTCCATTTAGTCAATATTATAGCTGTTCTGGACATGCCTGTTTGACTTTGTTCAAACTATCTCCTTTGCTTGGAAGAACCTCACTTCTTGCCCACTTTTGTGAAATCATACTTGCCTTCCAAGTCCCAGCTAAAATATCATCCCTTGGGTAGAACTTTTTACAACTCTGCTAAGCAGATTTAGTCTCTTCCCTCTTTTGGGCTCTTACCACACTTTGTTGATACTCTCCATGTTTGCCCCATTACCTGATTTTCTTCTGGTCTCCCCTCCTAGCTGTGAATGCAACAGGCAGAGACTCTGTCAGCAACCTGCACATCCTAGCACCGAGCAAGGGGCCTGGGGTTGCAGGAAGTGCTCAGGAGATGTTTGTGGAACTGAGCTGAAGCCACGGAGAGTCCTCCCTTCTTGTTAGTGACTCTAGTGAATTGATTCAGACACTTTACCCTCATGGATTACGGACTAGTTCAAGTGGCTGATATGGCAATCACAGACTTTTCTTTCCTGTTCAGAAACATAAATCTGTACTCCTCTTCAAACTATTTTCATTGCATTAGATTTCTCCAATGGTTATTGCAGGGCTTTATACCTTTCCTAACACATAACATTCTCCTTTATGCCATAACTTAGCTTTCCCCTGTTCCATAAGTTACCCTTGAGAGGTAAATATTTTAGAAAAACAACACATTTAAAAATTCTGTCTTTGTAGACATAATCAAAGAATGATTGTGATGGTATATAATGATGGTGTGTGTATTTATATAAGTATAAAACTACTAGATAAACAACTGTTTAGTGGTAGGGTCGAGGAGATAACTCACTTAGTGAATCATATTGTCTTTCATGTTAAATGTAAACCACTCCTGGATGGCAATCAGCAGGGTCATTTACAACTGAAAAATAAATTTCAGAAACAGTTCAGAGAGCTAGCTTAAAAGCCTTTGGTAGACAGATGCTTAGCCAGAGCTGTGACAGTATGAATGGGGTGGAATCAAACCAGCACTGAGAAACGGACATGTTAAAATCCCAGTGCAATTAAATTGCGGTGGTAGCCATATGTCCACTGTAGGATTTGACTGTGGAAATGTGGGCTGCTTTAGAGATGTGGTAGAGGGGTGAAAAGCTGTGGAACCATATTTGCAAGGCTATCATCTATATTCTGTTTTATTTATGAATAAGATGCTTTTTTTCCTTAAATTTTTTTTCGTTACTGAACATTAGGCTAACATATAGCCAAAATTTAAGAATATTCATTTTGAAATAAAAGTGGTGAATACTGTTTAGATGCAAAATGATGACTGTTTTCCCAAAAAATAGCCAGAGTGGGGCTTTTTTTCTCTTTAAACTTGGTGTATCACTGAGTATGGAGGAAGAGAAATAAGAAGATCCAGTCCTGATTGAAAAATGGCCACAAAGCAGGCTGTGGGAATACCCACAATGCCAGGTGGAGTTCAGAGTTCCTAGGTAGGGCTAGAATGTCAGGTGCAAAAAGGTTGGCCTAGGTTGGAGCTGTTCAAAATTGGGCTGAAGCCCAGTTACTTGCACTGAAGCCCAGGGAGGCTTTCTTGAAGTGTGTGGGCAGAACGCAGCTAGTGCCGTCTCTGTTGTATCCCCTACTCCCTCCTTCCTGCAGGGGCCATTCTAGGCTGGTCCCCTAGAACTTGTTGCATCTCACACCTTCATTATCCCACAAATCCTATCCTTATCAGTTATAAGGTCTCAGCTATAAATACTTTCCACAGCTCTAGCAGTAATTAGACAAGCTACTATGAAAGAAGGAGCATTATATATCAGTTAAAAACATACACAAAACCAAAGCTCATTAGAGAAAAATAATATTCATGCAGATTTTACAAACCGTGTCTTTAGGGTGGCCCAATAAGTAGAAATATGGGGACCCATGCTTGTCACTTTTCATGCACATGGAGAGACTGGAAGGTACCATTCCTAAAGGAAGGGGAGGAACAGCCTAGGACCAATCATTAGAATTAACAGAACCAGTGACAAAGATATATTATTACTGTTAGAATCAAGATTGCTTAGTAAGTTTAGAGCAGTTGAATAAAAATTATCTAAGTAGCAAGAATAAAGACTTTAATAAAGCTAACCCTATCAAGCATGCAGCAAGTGAAATTAGTGAAAGACTGAACTACATGTGTATTTCCAAAGTAGATTTTCCCCAAATATTAAGGGCATCCTGAGGTGCTTTCTGGGAGTCACAAATGCTAATAAAATTGGAAATGATAATATCAGAAACCTTGTAGAATTTTCACATAATAATGAGAGATCATAATGGTATCTGCTGTCATTTGAGAGTCACAGTAATCATTTATAAATTTTAAAAAAATTCTAAGAATAAAGAAACGTGGTGTCCCCCACGTTTATATTTATTTCACATATAATAATCTCATAAATTCTTATAGTCCCCCTTGCCTCTGACAGTTTGCTTATTTATATTCAAAGTTCACAGTTGACTTGCTGGATGTAATTGCTTTCTGGCAAAAAATAAAGCTGGAAAAAAAAATGCAGCAATGTCTTGCCTAGGATGACGTGTCCTACTCTGCTATACTCACCTGACTGCAGGCTGGGCTTTGATACCAAACCTTAGAGGCTGTCTTGGTCTGCATCTGTGTCAGCTTAGGGGTTACAGTTCTTCACCTACACAAGGATGGGTACTAGAGATTCTGGAATATCCAGGTCCATAATTTCCATGTGATGAGCTGCTAAGAGATGCAGCCACTGCTCCTTGCAATGCCTGCTGCTGTGATTTCTCAGCTCTGCGTTAGTGACGTGAGAGGGGACGTGTCCATTGTCTGGCTAATGTGCTCAGACATTTTGAGGTCTGACCCCCTCTTTGCCACTGTGCAATGTGTGATGATATTCCCCATGTACATTCCTCACTCGCTTCTCCCTTGGTGCAGTGTCTACATGGCTTCCATACACAGAATGGAGTGGCACTCAGCATCAAGTTCTGATTAGGCTACAGGGAATTTTTTTTTGTAGCGTGGTATTGTGTCTGAGGGAGTGGAGAGCAAAGGGGGAGAACTAACACCTCGAGGTTACACGAATGGAAGGTAGAACCTTTGTGGTAAGGAAGCTAATGTTTAACAATGAATGTCAGAAGTGGAAATTAGATTTCAGGATTTATTAATTGAGTTTACCATTTAGCCCTGCCAAGATGCAAGTAATTTTGTGCAAAAATGATCAAGCTGTTTTAGTGTCACACAGAGAAGGCTCTCATTTGGTTTTAAATGTGCCCTTTACTAGGCATGAAAGATACGTGTGTTAGGAAGACTCATCATGCCCAGAAGGTCAAATAAGGGGGCTCAGAACATGGTGGAAATAAATTGCTGTGAAGGCTGGAGTAGACACTACAGTGAAATGTGAAAAGGAGAGTGTCGCATACTGTGCTAAGCATATTTAATGCACATGTTATGAGTGTACGTGTCCAGTCCTAAAACCCAGGGTCCTGACGAGACCAGGGTCATTACCTGTTAGAAAGTGTGCTCTGAAAACAGCAGAGGCCTTTCTATAGAAGCATAAAAGCAGGTTATTCCTTAAGCAAATGTTTGAGCCATATTATAGTTAACAGCTGTTTTAGTCTGGGTTAAGTGCTTGTTTGTTGTTCTATTAAAAAAATCTCAAACTCAAGTAGCACATTGAAGCACGTGTGATTCTCGTAGTTTAGAGATTTTGCTACATTAAGAAGAGCACATAATTCAAGCCTGGAGTGAGGCATTATATGATTTCAATTGCGGGAGTTCAGTTAAAAAGAAATATTGGGAGGTCTTTGTCAAAACAGGATCTCAGGGGCAACCCTATCTTTGAGCAAGGGTGTACGTGGAGTTTACAAATAACAAAAATTGGGCCTCACGGACTTACTATCTCTTCCCCCTAGAAAAGAGGGCTTTAGAGAACGTTAGCTTAAAAATTACATCCAGTGAGTTATTTGACTAGGGAATACTATGACAGGGGAGGAGCCACCATCATCATGGAAGGGATGCTTTAGAGACTTGAGGTTTGCCTGTTGTGGCAGTTGGCTGGACCTACCCAAGAATTTGTCTTAAAGAACTGGACTCTGCTTTGAGCAGCTGAACCACAGGGTTTTACTGGCAAACTCTGTCGTTAGAGTTCAAAATTCTCCCTGCAACATCTCTAGTTAGAGACAAGAGAAAATCAGACAGTAGGGAAAACAGCTTTGACATTCAGCGCCAGCTTCAGAAAGGGTCTAGTTGAGAGGTTAGAAAGCTTATGTTGAATCAACACTCTCATGCTATGAACCACAGGGTCAGACTGTCTTTAGTGAGGAGGGTGGGAGCTAAGCCCAGACTGTCAAAAAGTAAAAAAAGATGGAAAATAGGAAGAAAAGGGAGATGTCTCCTTTCTTTCTTTATGTTTTAATGCTGCAAGTCTTGGAAAGGAGAGCGATTCAGACTAGATGGGCAAGGGAAGGAGCCCTCAGTTGAAGGCCTTCACTCAAATAGCGGAAGGCCAACAGGACATGAAGAGGGCAGTAATAAGTCAAAACTCCTTATGGGCCTTGCTTTTACAACAGGGCTAGAGGAGATAAATCTAGCAATCTGTGGGGATGGAATTCCCTGGAATGGCACTTAAAATAGACAGTCCTGGGCCAAATGACTCAGTCAGAAGATGGAGAATTAGAGGGAGCGCAGGCGCCTGTTTATTTAAAAGGCTGAGTCGCTGTTCTAGGACTGTCCTGTG
>NW_004444216.1:1142800-1143890 GCF_000243295.1 Trichechus manatus latirostris
AGGACCCACCCTGTTGCTTTTTAAGAGAATATGCAGGCCAGAGTACCAACCAAGGCTGAAAAACATATTTCTCTTTTGCTTTATTTCGATCAAATTCAAACAGCAAATGTTACCAGGGGAAATGCTCTGCATTGGTCCAAACTGCTTGTGTTGGGGATTTGTATTCAATGGCACCTTTATTTACCCCACCACAGCCAGCCCTGGTTCTGTGGCTCAGTTTATAAATCAAGTGTACGCTGATGTGGTGTTCCTTGAATGCTAATGAAGGGCACCTGCTATTTCAAGGCAGGGAGCTAATTTGTATAATTCATTCCTGGGCAGTTGTAAAATCGTGATGCATGCTTCCTTTTCTCTTAAGCTTCTTTGATTTAATCTGAATAGCAACAACCAGTTTTAAGGAGGACACTGTTTTTGGGGCATCATCTTTTGATCCTTTTCTCAGTATGGTGGAGAGAAGTTTCCTTATTCCTGCTAGTTGTTGAGACCTGTGTCAAGGAGTGGGGGCTCATGCTTTCCATTGAGTTTATAATCAACACATCCTTATCCTGAGGACTAGAGTAGAGTTGAAGTACCTATCTCCTGAGCATCTCTTTCAAGGACTTAACTATAAAAGCAACTTCTCCTTCACAGCTCTTATCATTTTCCGACTCCCCTTGCAGCTGCTCGGCAATCTTTGTGCAGTTGCTGCTTCCGTGGCTGTGTGTGCTGATTTATGCCTCTGAATTGGCTGAGGTGTCGTCTGATGATTAGTCTTAAGGTAATTATGGATGGCATATTTGCAGCATATTTATTCCTTTCCTCAGCTCACTTGGATTCACACTGATTTTGTTTAGTCAATAATCTGACGGACTGCCCTTAGTATTTTTTTCTTCCTATTGTACCTGAGCTTCTCTCTCTGTCACAGATCACCTTAAAAACTCAGAGCCAGAGTTTCGTATTTCTGTTGACTAAGATCAGCTTTTCCTTGACGTGTCCAAGAGTCCAGATAAGGGTCTTGCTTCAAAGCTTTTCTGAATTCTGAACTCTGTTGGTATCAGATGGAGGGCTGAAACCAACAGGGATATCACTTATAACCCTTCTATAGACAGTT
>NW_004444216.1:1144209-1147833 GCF_000243295.1 Trichechus manatus latirostris
CTGCAGTTCAAATCCACCAGCCACTCCTTGGAAACCCTATGGGGCAGTTCTACTCTGTCCTAAAGGGTCGTTGTGAGTTGGAATCAACTTGATGGCAATGGCTTTGGTTTTTGGTTTTTTATCTTGAATAAAACATTGTTTCGTGATATAATCTATTTAACTGATGCTGGAGGAATGATGGTGTTCCTTAGCTGTGGGCATGCCTTGTACTTTGGGGTCATTTGGACAGTCCCTGAATGTGGCCACTGCTTTGGCTTGCCCCTGGTACAGGAGAGAGTTCATACAGCAGGCCTGAGACAGTTCTCCTTAGAAAGGCCTGCTTGTAGGGTTGGCTGGCGTCTGGGAACGTGGTTAGTAAATAGTCCTCTACACTAATATAAAACTTTACCTAAATGATAAGAGTGGCTCACTGTTCCTAAACTGTTTGTACAAACCATGTGGTTTATGCTGAACACCTACTTTCCTTCTTGGAGTCTGGAATTTTGGTACGTGCTAGGCAAAGGGTGCCCGCATGACCAGCCCCCAGTGCAAACCTGGGGTGCCGAGTCTCTAATGGGCTCTCTGGGTAGAAACACTGCACATATGTTGCTGTATTTTTGTTTCTGGGGAAGAGTGTGCTCTGGGAGGGAGAGAGCATAAAGAAGCCTGGATCTGGATTCCTCCATACGCTGCCTCTCTCTCTTCCCCTTATTGTCCTGCTCTGTATCCTTACTACGTCACTTTAAACCTCTTAGCTATGAGTACCTCTGCTGTGTCCATGAATCCTATTAGCAAATCTCTGAACATCGGGGTGATCTTGGAAACCCCTGAAATACCTTCCCTCATTAGTCTCTCTGAGATTGCAGAAATATCATTTCATGGCATTATTCTTTTAATGCTGATCTGATCTCTAACCTTCTTGGTTTCTCAAGCATGATCGTGCATCCTTCAGCTTAGATTTTCCTGAAGAACCAATGTTTACTAGTTCATGATGATTCTTTTACTTCCCTAAAGGAGATTTCTCTATTCTATAATATTTTCTCTTCTGTGACATAATTTTTAAAGTTATTTTACAGTCAAAATCATATCAATCTAACATCAAAAGTAGCTAATGATCTAATATTACCTCTAAGTATGGATTTAATGTTACATTTTAGAAGAATATAAAACATTTTGCAATATAGCTATAGTTAATATTGATGATTGGTGCCTTAAGAGTATGCCCAGATATTTAGCAAACTCTGTGTTGCTTATTGTTTTTATTTATTTTTTATTGTACTTTAAAGTTTATAGAGCAAACTAGTTTCTCATTAAACAATACACATACTGTTTTGTGACACTGGTTGCCAACCCCACAACATGTCAACACTCTCCCCTTCTCGACTTTGGGTTCCCTATTACCAGCTTTTCCCGTCCTCTTCTGCCTTCTCATCCTTGCCCCTGAGCTGGTTTAGTCTCGTTTTGTTTTATGAGTCTGTCTATGTGTTGGTTATTTTTATAATTTAACCATAACCAGATATTTTTGGATAATGTTAAGAATTAATGGAATACTGTTGACATGATCTTGAATTTTTGTCTTGTTTAAAAAATCATTTTTTTTTTCTTAAAGATGATTTGATATGGCTTCATACTTATGCATTACTTTGAGTTATCCCACAGGTTGGTCAGGAGAAAGTTCTGACTGCTCACTATAGACTAGCAGCTGCAATGGTGGCTGCTGAAAATATGGACCACGTAGTGATTCTACAAAAGAATAGAAAATCTCCGGATAACCATGTTGTTCAGATGAACTTTTCTAAAGATTATCGTGTTAGAACAATAAGAGCAATACTAACTCTATGAAAATTCCTTGGCATAGGTAACAGGTCTTGCCATGGAGTGAAATATAGCTTTAAAATGAGATATTTTTTAGAAGTGATAGAATTTCACAGGTCATTCTGATATTATTGAATCAGTTAATGCTCTAAGCTCTTCTATTCCAAGAGTTCAGATTCTTTACAAAGGGATTAATGCAGGTGCCAAATTTACTTATTTAGCAGGATCAGGCTTATGCTGATTGCTAATACTAATATTTAAAACTATGTCACTAGATCCAAGCACTGAAGGTAGGACCTGGGATAACATACTTCCTTGGGCACACAGCCAGTCCTACAGAAACTTTGGAATGCTTTCTGACTCTTAACATGAAGGCTTGCTAGCCCTTTGTGTCAGCTTTGAGGTAGGCACAAGACATAATGTATTTAAGGGCCTTTGATTTCAGATTATTTCAACTGAACTCAGAACTCATCTACTTTGCTAAATAAGGAGATGTTAATCAATTCTTTAGATAACTTAGACAAAAAGCATAATTTGGGTGAAAAAAGTACCATTTAGAAGTGTTTTTGGTAGGGAGGAGAGGGGTTGAAGTGAGGATCAGTTTATCCAAATCTTCAATTTACATTTAATTTGAGCTAATTATTCAGATCAGCAGTCAGATCCTGTTTCCCTAAGGTGGATGGGTATTATCTGGGCTACTCTTCACTGAGAATTCCTGGGTGGTGCAAATGGTTAACACACTTGGCTGCTAACCGAAAGGCTGAAAGTTCGAGTCTACCCAGAGGTGCCTTGGAAGAAAAGCTTGGTGATCTCCTTCCAAAACAAACAAACAAACCAAAATGTGTGGAGCACAGTTGTACTCTGACATGCATGGGGTCGCCATGAGTTGGACTGTCTCAGTGACAACTGTTTTTTGTTCTTACTTTCCACTGATTGCTATCTGTCTCTCTTACTGTCACTGTCTGAGACTGTTTAAAGATTACCTCAGGTTTTGATGCTTTTTATATAATGACCACCCAGCAGTTTCTGATACATTAGAGCTATGCTGGCAGTGGTATCTGAAATGGGCCATTGGGAGATGATAACTTTAAAAACTTCTGAAGGCAAATCTATGAATTAAAAGGCACTATAAAGCTTTCCTTAAAAAATGATAGATACAAAATGAAGGAATGAATTTCTGGAATAATCACTAAATACCAAGGAAATGCAACTACTGCATGAACTGCAACAAACTGAAGTTTATGTTTTAACATTTACACCCTGAGGATTTGTTCTGATTTAGCCTCTGTCCCCATTTACAATTCCTAAGGGACAGTCTGACACATGAGCAATTTTAGGAAATAATTGACACATTACTGTGGACTCAAATGAACAGAGGACTGTCAGTCGAATTACAGAAGTTCTAATCTGTCACTGGTGGCTGGATCTCCCAACACACTCTGAGATGCCCTGAAAGGCCCTGTATTTGACATTGTATGCCATTACCTAACTGAGGGAGCAAAAGAGATATATATCTTTATATATCTTTAGCTTAAACATACATCTGTTGATAGCTAAGTATATATTTCGATAGAAACAGAGAACTGATGTAGTTGTATAAACAAGCACAGCATTGCCAGTACACAGAAGAAACACACCGAAGGTGAATCAAAACGTGAAACGTACCGTACTCTGGGACCTGTCCTGTTCCGCGCTTTAACAGTAGCCTCGCTCTTCTTCCTCCAGATTTGATGAGCTCTATTGCTCTGGCATGTGTCATGTCCCGTGTGCTTTCCCCATTGATTTCAATGATTTGATCTCCTACCTGTAAATTAAAAAAAAAAAAAAAAA
>NW_004444216.1:1148345-1152635 GCF_000243295.1 Trichechus manatus latirostris
TGAGTTGGAGTCGACTTGATGGTACACATCTATCTGTATCTGTCTGTCTGTCTCTCTCTATTTTACCAGTTTCCAGACACCATCTGAACAATTTGGTTGCAGCCCACTGCTTCTTATATGAGGCTAAACCAATCCTTGGCTGCATCCTGAATCTGAACACCAAACTTTATATACCTCTATAGACATTAAAATGTCAGACTAGGAAGGTTGTGGTGACCTGTCACTTACATGCAGCTTATAACCTATCTAGCTTTTTTTTTTTTTTTAAATCTGGGACTATGTCTGAGCCTACAATTCAAAAATAACCTGGCATCTTTGCCTTGAATCGAGAAGTAAATATTTTAAAGCCCCTTCATTGAACACAATATCAACTTTGGGCTTAGTGCAACATCTAATTCAGCATATTGAAGAGAGTAACTGGTCTTTGTGCTTCTCTGAGAACTTTTGTTATGCATCATTTAAATTTCCCTGGGTGCTATTGTGATATTGCCTTCTTTGTAAACAGTGGTTGATATTCAAGTTTGATGATGAGTTTTCTATCATAGTCCCTTGAATTAAAAATGAGATTCTCCATTCTCCACACGAGACTAATGCCCTTGCTAAATCTTTGCCATGCTCACACCTGATTGCCAGAAGTTCTCCTGAATTGTCAGAAATGCCTGGGTTCCTTAAACAATTCCCACTTAGCCTTTGTTAATAGATATTTGAAGCTAAGAGAGGTGCAATCATGAGCACATTATGTAACTCCCACAGTACCATTACTATCAGGAATCTTTGAATAAAAATATGTTTCATTTCAGTGCAAGTCACTTACGACAAATTGGCCGGGGAAAGCACAACAGGTTGTTTTGCAAAAATGCTATTTTAGTTGGGTTCCTTCAGCAAAGCTGATCTCAGCCTAGACTCTATAATGCAGACAGAACTGCAGATGGCTCTCTGCCACAGAGCACTATCAACAGTGCATTCAGGGAAGCCAGCTTGGGACTGCAGGCTGGGCAAGATCAGGAATAAAAAGCTGCCACCACAATGACAACTTGTTGCCATTGAGTCAATTCGAACTCATAGTGACCCTACAGGACAGAGTAGAACTGCACCACAGGGTTTCCAAGGCTGTAAATCTTTACGGAAACAGAATGCCACATCTTTCTCCCGCGGAACGGCTGATGGGTTTGAACTGCCAACCTTTTGGTTAGCAGCCAAGCGCTTAACCACTGTGCCAGCAGAACTCCTACCATAGTGGCAAGAGGACATTAAAATAAGACCTCCAAACCAAAACTCACTGCCGTTGAGTCAGTTCCGACTCATAGAGACTCCATAGGGTTTCCAAGGCTGTAAATCTCTACAGAAGCAGACTGACATGTCTTTCTCCTGTGGAGGCACTGGGGGTTTTGAACCACCGACCTTAAGGCTAGCAGTTGATCGCTTTAACCACTGTGCCACCAGGGCTCCTAAGATAAGACCTCAGCCCCCATCGAAGTGGGAGAAGCAGCATGTTTAAGGGATGTCTCTACCTAATGAGGATTCTATAAGGAGTCAGGATTCCAATAGAAGGAAGGTAAAGATTTCCCTCTAGGCACTTGGTGGACTTTGGAAGTATGGTTTTCGGACAGTGGAAGAGGTTGGCTTCGTTGGCGTGACTTCCACATTCCACAGGAGAGCCAGGAAAGACTGCACTAAATTAATTTGTTTCAAGGTCAATGTTTGCAACACTTTTCCTCAGGTCTCCTTAATTATCTCCTTTCCTGTGAGGCAACAGGCATCGCCTGAAGTTGAGTAGCTTGCCTGAGGCCTCGTGTCTAAGCCACTGGCAGAAGTGGGACCAATTATTCCTCCCGTAGCAGTCCCAAACCATGACTGAAACCTCATGGTACCGTATTAAATTCTAAAAGTAAAACAAATGTTCCAAAGAAGTCATAGCGAAAGTCTTACTCCTGGTCAGATTCTCTTCTGAATGTTAGACTCACATACCCAACCCAGTTGATTACTGAACATCTTCACCTGGATGTCCAACAGGCGATTCCAACTCAACACCAGCCGACTGGGCTTACTGCCTTCCTCTCAAAGCAGATTTTCTCTTCATTCCTAAGTTAGTTAAAAGCATCATCTTTCAACCTAGGCAGAAACTGGGGGGTCACTCTGGCCTCCTCTTTATTTCCTCATTTCTCTGCATCTGTCCTTGCTCTCATAGGTATTCCCATTGCTAACTAGCTCAATTCGGGCCTTTATCTGAACTATCCCGACTGTCACCCTCTACCAGTCTCTTCTCCTCATTGTCAACAGAGTCATTCTTCTAAGGGAACTCTTAGTACGTCTTATTATTGAATTGTGTCCCCCAAAAATATGTGTTGGAAATCCTAATCCCTTTACATGTGGATATCATCCCATCTGGGAATAGGGTTTACTTTGCTATGTTAATGAGGCTATATCAGTGTAGGGTATGTCTTTAACCTATCACATTTGAGATATAAAAAGAGCAGATTAGGCACAGAGAAGGAAGCACAAATGGAGGGGAAGATACACGCCACATGAAGATTGCCAAGGAACCAAGGAATAGAAGCTGAAAAGAGACAAAGAGCCCCAGAGCCGACAGAGAGAGAAAGCCCTCCCCTAGAGCCAGTACCCTAAATTTAGGCTTCTGGCTTCCCAAACTGTAAGAAAATAAATTTGTTTGTTAAAGCCACCTGCTTGTGCTGAGCTCTTAACCATTACGCCACCAGAGCTCCATTTCTGTTATATAGCAGCACTGAGAAACTAAGCACATAAAGGTGATGTAAAGCTGTTCAGAGGCCCCCCACCCCCGCCTGCATAAGAAGGTCCAGACTTCTCCATGTGGCTTATATTTTATTTCCTGGCACCCTCCATCTCATCCCTGCAAAGTAACTACACTGATCCTTTGCCCCATATACATCATGCTGACTGAGACATCCAGGCCTTGCCACATGCCACTGCTCCCTTTGCCTTCTTTCCCCCATAAGCCTGATTTTCCTCAAGGCCAGCCTAAGCACCTTCTCCTCTTCGACACCTTCTTTGACTCTGCTCACTTCCCAGGCAGAGATATCCCATCCCTCTGTTCATCCATCCTGGATCCACTCTGTTGTTTATCACACCTTACTACTGATTACGTTTCTCTGTCTTTCCTCCTAGACTTCAAGCTGCTTCATTCAGCAAACACTTTCTGAGCACCTGTTATGTACCAGGTGATATAGAGATAGATAAATGGCGTGGTTTCTGTCTACAACAAACTTTCAGTCTAGTTGGGAAGAAAATGGATAAATAGGACAATTACTACATATCATTGATATATATCCTTTCTATGACAGAGATATTCACAAAATCGTATGGGATTACCAGATAGAGGAGAGTATGTGGCTTTGTTTGGGTTAAGGCATGTCGAATTTAGGAAATTGACAAGGAAGGAACTAAAAAAGTTAACATGAATTCTATGTATGCAATTTTTCCTATGGAATAAATACTTTTATCTGTGGTCACCTAGGGCAACTAACAACCTTAACGCAATGTCTTAGGAGTAAGGCAGAGTGAGATAAGACTGCCGTCCCTTGGCATAGGTGAACAAGTTCTGCACTGCTACAGGGTTCATACACCATGGCAGATTTTTCTGTAACAAAATTATTACCTAATCCTTGAACTTTCTTGGGGCTGTGCAGGTAACACTTTGCCCCCTTCTTATTGGAAGGCCAAGGCAAATAAAGGCAAGTTTCAGTATTTCTTAAGTGGCTAATAGTTCAGGTTGCAGGAAAGAAATTAAACTCTGTTTTGTATGCATTTTTGCAGCCAAGTCGTATGCATAGAAAGTATTTGGTTTGACTCAATGAAATCCTCATGAGAATTTGATTAAATCCTGGGTTTATTTTAGCCCTGAGTCATGGCAAAGGGAGCAGTGGCACGTGGCAGAACCTGGATGCCTCAGTCAGCATGATGCATTTGGGGCAAAGGATCACTGTGGGTACTTGCAGGGATGAGATGAAGGGAGCCAGGAAATAAAATATAAGCCACACGGAGAAGTCTGGACCTTCACATGCAGGTGGGGGTGGGTGGGTTACTCAGACAGCTCCACAGAGAGACTCAGCTGGCTGTAATCAGTTAATTGCCCTCATACTACTACACCACAAGAATCTGTTTTATGTGATTATATATGACTGAAATGATCCTGGATTATAATTAGGTATGAGGAATTAAGCCCCTTTAGAATTTTGTACCAATAAACAATGGTCTTTATTTCATGAAGGACTTTGCTGTGGATCATTTTTGTGGCTAATGACTTCAGGTCAC
>NW_004444216.1:1153191-1154516 GCF_000243295.1 Trichechus manatus latirostris
TCTGACACCAGGACACCTGGGCCCATAAAGGCCCACTGGAACAAAGGACACACTGATTTTCAACCTGATGGGGTGACCTTTAATATTTTATGGCTGTTTTCATGATTAACCTTTGTTAGATATTATCCAGTAAACATCACAGTAAAAATATTTTCTAAGGGATCACAGTGAGTGTTTTGGTTAACCTTCCCATTTCTTCCATTAGACTTGAGATTCAATAAGTTCGAATCCAAATGCCTATTATAGGGCTTGGCTTTTGTTATAAAATATTGTGCACAATTATCCCAGCAAGGCACAGGAAACCATCAAGTCTGCAGGTTTTTCCTGAGAGAAAACTTCTAAGCCAACTGGAAATTGAAACACACGTTTGAGAGCATCAAAACTCTGTTTTATTTACCTTAGTCAATTTACATATTGAAAACTGTCTAAGACCCTCTTTATACTATGCTCTAGAGAGTAAGAATTTAAAAAGAAAACATCCCAGTATCTCTCAAGAAACTTCATTCAAATAGAAATGTGAAATAGCCCTCATGGTTGTACAGAAGAGTCCTAATCATGTATAACCAAGGTTATGCATGAGCACATGTCTGCTTAGGAGGGATCATGAAGTCGAGGGAATCATTAAAGGATCACAAAGTGGGATAAGAAGTTACATGCTGCTGCACAATTCTGAGGGTCTACCACCTGATGTGTGTGGTGTACTTTATTCCATGTTTTTATTATTTATATATTCACCTTTTAAAAAAGATTTAGTCACGGCTGAAAAAGAGTTCAGTCTGACTTGGGCATATTGCCCCTTGGTGAGTGGTGCCTTGGCTGGTCATCCAAATCAGGGGCTGGCTTAGGCAGAGATTCAAGGGGAAGCCTCCATTCAAGTGCCTTCATTTCTCATTTTTAGTTTAAAAAAAATCCTCTAAATTAAAATGTGGAATACATGTGAAATTTAAAGATGATTTAGTAGATCAGTTGTGTAAGTCATTGTACTCCAAATTACTATTTGCTATCTTTCTCACCAGACTTTTCCTTTTTCCTTGTCAAATACTACCAATACTAATCTCATACAGAGAAGTTTATTAGATTGAGTCTTTCTAAATCTCCTTACACTTCTAAGGCTTTTTTTTTTTTTTTGGAGTAAAATATACACAACATAGAATTTGCCATTTTAACCATTTTCAAGTGTACAATCCAGTGGTATTAATCACACTCATAATGTTGTACAACCTTCACCACTATTTGTTTCCAAAACTTTGTCATCACCCTAAACAGAAACTCTATACCTATTAAGCAATAGCTTCCCCATGGTAACTCTTCTAGGGCTTTTAATA
>NW_004444216.1:1156308-1157606 GCF_000243295.1 Trichechus manatus latirostris
TTATCTCATCAGATATATTTATTTTCCAGATGCAAGTATTAGGCTTTGTGCAATGACTGCTATATTCACACATGATAACAATCCCTTGTTTACCTGAAACTAACAGTCTTGTGGATTACATTTACATTTAGACTGTGTATGTGTGCCAGTTCTAGACCTAACATGTTCACAGTGTGAATTACAGCATGAAAAGATATACTAAGATGGGTGGTAGGTGTATTAGCTGGGATTTTGACAATAATTTAATGATAGGTCTATTTCAGAGGTGTGGGCGGGGTTAAGGCAACCAAATAGAGTTGTTAAGGCACAAAAGGACAAGAAAAGTGGGTGCTGTTATAACATCTAGTCCAGAAGAACCCAGGGGAGGAAAGAAAGTTACTGGACCTAGAGAGAGGGAGCTGGAGCTGAAGAAGGAAGGAGTACTGTGAGGCCGACAGCACCAAGGCAGGGAGCAAGAAGGGTAAGAAATATCCAGTCTCTTCTGGTAGACAGAATACTGGCCCCCCATAGTTGTTCACGTTCTAATCCCTGGAACCTGTGAGTAGGTTACCTCACATGGCAAAAGGGACTTTGCAGATGTGATTAATTTAAGTTAAGGCTCTTGCAATATGGAGATTACCCGGGATTGTACAGGTGGGCGCAATGTAATCATGAGGGTCAAAGTCAGAGAGGGAAGATATAAGGATGGAAATAGATGTTGGAGTGGAAAGAAGAGCTATGCTATTGACTCTAAAGATGGAGGAAGGGGCCATGAACCAAGGAATGTAGGCAAGCTTCTAGAAGCTGGAAAAGGCAAGGAAACTATTTTTTTCCTAGAGCCTCCAGAAGGAACCAGCCCTGCTGATACCTTGATTTTAGCCTAGTCAAGCTGATTTTGCACTGCTGACTTACAGAGCTGTTAAGATAATAGATTCATCTTGTTTTAAGCCGTTAAGTTTGCCATAATTTGTTACAGCAGCAATAGGAAACTAATCCACGTTCTCTCCTCCAGCTCTTCCATCTGCTAGTGCCTCCTAGTGCCTCCTCTCAGACAAATCCAATAGGAAACCAGAGGGCAAGAGAGTTTGGGTGATGTAGTCAAAGGGATTAGTCCCCAGGACACAGAATAGGGCAGAGAAGGAAAGAAGATGGAATGATTTGGGGGAAGGAGTGGAACAAAAGAAGAAATAACACGGTGATGTGGGTAGGGTAGGGAGAGATTTTAAAGCAATGAATGGATATGACAGATGAAGGCTTTAAGAAATAATTCAAGATCAAGACATAAAAATCAGATGGTGGTAATTTTGCCCAAATCATAT
>NW_004444216.1:1158819-1170186 GCF_000243295.1 Trichechus manatus latirostris
ACTTGCCAGCCTCCACAACCGTATGAGCCATTTCTTTGAGATAAATATCTCTCTTTCTAAATATAAGCTTCATTAGTTTGCTTCTCTAGGGAACCCAGCCTAAGATATCTCCAAAACTACATACAGCACTATGTTTTTTTCTATAAAGTTATACAACAATGAAAACTAAATGATACATTGTTTAGACATACATGCTCATAAAATAAAACTATAATACAGCAAGGGAATGACAAGGATAAAAGTTACTTTGGTGAGGAGACAGGACACTTAGTTTTGGTTAGCAGCCGATCTCTTAACCACTGTGCCATCAGGGCTCCTAGTTAGATGTAAGTTCTATTAATTTTCTAGTTCTTGGGTGTGGGGTGAGCTCACCAGTGCTCATCATAATTATATAAATAAGGGCTTGAAAGAAGAGGGCCATGTATGGACAGTGTGTCGTGAGCCAAGGATTATGATTTTTCTAATTCCATGCAACTGAGGTCCATTGCAAAAAGGCCAAGAAACATTTATTATGTATCTATTTATTCAGTTACATTAATTATATTATCTAAATTTTCTGTGCCTTTTATTTATTTATTTTGCTTTTATCTATCCAAGACTAAGAGAAGTGTCATAGGCTAAGACTGTCCTAGGACCCGACTTTTTATTGTGGTTCATCAGGTGCCGGTATTGGAAGGCCCACCGACCAACCTGTTCTACATGTGGTTCATACCCTCCTTTTTACAGCTCCCATCGGAACCGTGACCATTACCTCAGGGTCTCAGGGCACATTTCTGGAAAGCTGACCACCAGCATGTGTGTGACTGGGTTAATCTGCACAGCTCTTCCTCCCTGCCTTCTCCCCAACCAGGAATTAGAACTGGTTCTTTCCGGTTCAACCCTCTGCTGAGAATTTGCTTTTCCACCCCAGATATACTGTATTAGAATCTACATTTTAACAAGATCCGCAGAAGAATCACTTAGGGACCTTGTTAAAATGCAGATTCTGTTTCAGCATATCTGGGGTGGAAAATCAAATTCTCAGCAGGGGGTTGAACTGGAATGAACTGGTACGAAGGCTTGCCTCCAACACACCCATAAAGGCTTGTTAAATGGCCAAGGCACCAAGGGAAGCAAATGACTTTAATGGGGGTAATTCAGTACTTGTAAGAGGCTGATTAGAGAAATGCTGTATCTTTGGGCAGGAGAATTAATGATCCTCAATCACTCGGCCTAAGTCACCTCTTCTAAGAAAAGCCTTTCCTGCCTGCTCCCACTACTGCTAACTGCCTCTTGCCCGTCTGCTGCCACTAGACAGGAGGCTTTGATGACAGTTCTGTGCCTTCTTCACTGTTGTTTTTCCACTGTTGACTAAGGTGCCTAATACAGGATAAGAGCTTCATAAGTATTTCTTAAATGAACAGACACCATCTACTTCATTGTGGCCAAGGCTAACGTTGAATTCCATGAGAACGAGGTCTTAACAAAAATCTCTAATACTTGTTACAGTGTGAAGAAGGTGAAAAAGTGCATAAAAAGAAAAATCACACAACTCTTTTTTATTTGCATTGAGAAGTAAGCTTAGAAATAACAATGCTCTCTTGAGTACCAGCTAAGGAAGACACAGCCACAAGGTGGAAGCATCTCTTCTCATTTTGACATAATCATGCCTTTGCTGGCATAACTGGCTGAAAGCAGACATAATAAGTTTTGCATTTACTGAGTCCTGTGCAAAGCACTGGGAATTAAACTCATATGGGACTTATAATTATGCTGTCCAGTTGAACAGCTTGAGGGCAGAGATCATATGCTGACTTAGTTATTGAGTGCTGCCATAGCAGAAATACTACAAATGGATGGCTTTAACAAAGAGAAATTTATTCTCTCACAGTCTAGAAGGCTAGAAGTTTGAATTCAGGGCACCAGCTCCAGGGAAAAGGCTTTCTTTCTCTGTCAGTTCTGGGGGAAGGTCCTTGTCATCAATCTTTCCCTGGTCTAGGAGTTTCTCCATGCAGGGACCCCAGGTCTAAAGGACACGCTCCCCTCCTGGTTCTTCATTCTTGGTGGCATGAGGTCCCTCTGTTCTCTGCTTGATTCTCTTTTATATCTCAAAAGAGACTGACTCAAGATACAACCTAATCCTGTAGACTGAGTCTTGCCTCATTAACATAACTGCCTCTAATCCTGCATCATTAATAACCATAGGGGTTAGGATTTACAACACATAGGATAATCACATCAGATCACAAAATAGTGGACAACTACACAACACTCAGAATCATGGCCTAGCCAAGTTGATACACATTTTTGGGGGACACAATTCAATCTATAATACATGTTACACTTTCACAATATTCTTCATAGCATCTAGCACAGTACTGACTGTGGTGTGTGTGTGTGTTTATGAGAGTGAGATCAAGAGTGCAAAAGTGAGTGAGCAAACTAATGAGGAGATTGATTGGTTGATTGCCCAAAGGGTAGAGTAAATAAAAGAAGCAAGTGCTGATAATGATTAATAAATACCCACTAAACTGTAACAAGGGTCATGAAGGGCAAGGAATCTATCTTTTTACCTCTGGTTTCTATTATCCTTGCTTTACAGGCAAGGATTCTGAGCTTGAGGGAGGAATAGGGGTTTGTGAACGGCCACATAGTTTATTGTTGTTGTTGCTGTTAGTTGCCATCTGGTTGATTCCAACTCATGGTGACCCCATGTGCTTATAAGTGGAGGTAACAAGACCAGACACAGGATCTCCTAATTCCAAAAGCCAGAACTGCTTACTCTTTATGAAGCTGCTTAAGCATTGTTGAGGAGGGGAGAAAGGCACAATAGTAGATCTTTACTCAGTTCAGGAAGGCAAAGTTAAAGGTTCCTTCTACATCAACAAAAAACTGCGATGTTATAATTTATTATTAACTTTTGGGATGTTGTTTAAAAATATACATATAAAGCATTATTCACAATAGCCAAAAGGTGGAAACAACTCCAATGTCCATCAACAGATGAATGGATGAACAAAATGTGGTATATACATACAAAGGAATATTATTCAGCCATAAAGATTTCTTGATGAAATTCTGATATATGCTACAACATGGAAGAACCTTGAAAACATTATACTAAGTGAAATAAGCCAGACACAAAAGGACAAATATTGTATGATGCCAGTTACATGATCTAGAACAGACAAATGCATAGGGACAGAAAACAGATTTAGAGCTTACCAGGGACTATGGGGAGGGGAGAAGCAGGAGTTATTGCTTAATGGGTACAGAGTTTCTGTTTGGGTTGGTGAAAAGTTTTGGAAACAGATGGTGGTGATGGTTTCCCAACATTGTGAATGTAGTAACACAATGAATTGTTCACTTAAAAATGGTTAAAATGGAAAGTTTTTGTTATATATATTTTATCACAATAAAATAAAAAATAAAAATACATATAATTATGTGTCACAAATACCTTTGAAATCTAGGTTCATTCAAGCTTGAGTAGGGTGAGAAAGAGGGTCTGATTAAAGGTGTAATGAGAATACCTATTTCTTTAGTAATTACGAAAAAAATCTAGCTAGCACTTAATGGGTCTGAACTTCCCCCATCACTTTAGCTACATTCCCTTGAACAAATGTTAGTTTAGTAGTATCAAAACTACATGTGTTGAAATTTCAGATCAACAGAATAATGGCTGTCCTTGTGTCTAATTTTAACACGCACAAGGCGTATACAAGGAAAGAAGAACCTCATCTCTGGGGTCTACTATCTTGTTTGGCCATAATGAAAACATAGTCTTTCTTTAATAGCTTAATTTTAAGACAGCTCTCCAGAGGATCTTTACTTATTGCCACAACGTTTGATGGCATTGGCAATGAATGTGTGAATTATAATAATTTTTCCATTGATATGCTAACACTAAATAAACAGAAAGTTATAGTAGCATTGTATTACTGTCATTTTGAAGCACAAAGTAAACATTATCCACTTTATTTTCTTTTACAATCTAACGTCACATATTAATTACTTAAATTTTCCAACTAGGAATAGAGCCCAGTGTCTAAAGATTTTGTTTCTGTTCAAGTTAATTCAGATTGTCCACCCATGCATGAGAACAGCTGAGCTATGAAATTGGGCAGCATGTTTTCTGGCAATAATGAGGAGATAATATTCTTTAGGAGTATTTAAGTGACATCACTATTGATAGGTTAATTGGAAATAAAAATGTAAAGCTTTCTTAAATCACTAGAATAAAAAGCCCCTGGGTTATTGTAGCTTCGCGATGTACTTTTTGAACTCTCCCCACTTTTCAGTTTAGGTTAATAACTGTCTGATTAATGTAACTGCAGCTACTCTCAGAATTCCATGTGCATCCCATGGCAAATCAACTGTTTTCAAAAGGAGATTTTCCCATGTACATTTTGATTCACAGTCATATTGTTCTGTCTACTCCTTTACCAAATTCTTGAAGAATGATTCCAGCATCCAATGAAATGAGATATTGGGTGGAGAAAAGAAATGGAATTTGATGTGAGGCCATGAGCATTGACTGCAGTTGGGAATGTGATGTAACAGGTGCCCTCCATGTTCAGAACCCAGGGTAGCACTTGCTGCTATTTAATGTTTCATCATTAATTATTCTGAAAAATGGAGCTAAAGTGATATTACTCTATATAACGCATCCTAACGAGACTAAAATTTTTTTCAGTTCTCTGTGTGAACATCCATACTTATGCAACTAGATGCATGCACGTAGATTTCTATCTCTATACTAAACTCTCAATTAATTACCCCAGGGCTTATTAGGTAGCTGTGAATTACCCAGGTGAAAAAAATGACCCTTTGTAATAATAATTAGCACTTACTCAACATAGTTATATGCCAGATACTTTCTCGGTGAGCTAGAAGAATTATCTCATTAAATTCACAAACCCTCTGTGAAATAGAGGAAACGAACATTTCAATTAATTCTGAAAAATGAAATTCATAATTTTTTAAATTGGGGATCTGATTTATTTATGAATAATGCATAGTGAGTGCTATTGGTAACCAGATATCAGGTTAATTTTTGTTTGTTTGCTTGAGCTATCCCAGGCCACTGACTGTGCCCCTTGATTTGGGTTGGATAGGTACCCTTAGCACCTTGTGTGGGTGAGCATTCAGGAATGACTTGGATTTGCTACATCATAGCTCCTCTGTTCCTGTCTTCCACTTCCTTGAGTGTATTTTCTGGTTCCCTCTCCTGGGCTCTTGCCTTGGACTATGGCCCTTTTCATTTCTTTTACTCAGTTTCTTGCAATTCCTAGTAATCTTTGGACATCTCTCAGTGATAGCCCCTAAATCCTACCTTTGGGATTATAGGCTGAATGCACCATTATATTGCTACTTTTGGAGTCTGACCCCTTCTATATTGCCTCTGCACAATCTTGCGTTGCTCTTGGTGTGATGCTGCCTAGTCATTTTACACGTGGGCCACTTGTCACCAAAAGGACTGTGTGCAGACAAGTGAATGGGAATCTTCAAATTCATCACCATTCCTAGAAAAACAATTCTATAGGCTTGTCTTGGTGAAGAATCAGAAGTCATCACCCTTGTTTTCTAAGAATGCCACATTACTAATGTGACTGAGGCCATCTTTAGTCACGGAGGTATAAATGTGTGGTTAATTTTTCCAAGAACTGCTGCCAGCTGTGCTCTGTTGGAGTCCCCGCCCACTTTTCCTGCTAGGTAGCAGTCCAATTCCATTATTTTTCATCACTTTTAGCTATTAGAAAAGTCTAGTGTAGTTAGCACTGTAATCTTACACTCAAAGTTTCCCGCTTCCCACTGCTGACTAGGCTAAAGGCTTGAGCTACTTATGTGTGTGGCGGTGGGTGGGTGGTGGAAGGAGGTCTTGTTCTCCTCTCTTATCAATGTCCTCTCTCTCCTTCCTCATCCCTCCTGTCTGCTAGAGAAACTCTGATGGCAGGGTCATGTGAGAGTGGCAACATCCGCTTGGGAGAGCAAGAATTGCTGGTGGCAAGTCTGTCCTCCTCTTTCTGTTGGTGCTGTCTTAACTGAGTGCTCCATTGTGTCAGACACTGTTCTAGGTGCTGGGGTATAGTGGGAAACATGGCAGACAAGATTTCTGACCTCAGGGAGTTTAATTCCAGTGGACATCCAAATGCTGCCTCTCTCCTGAGCATGACTTGGTCATTTCTTTGGAAGATCTTGTGTGGGTTTTCCCCTCTGTGTTGGGAGATAATGGGAAGGTTGGCCTCTTCCTCTTCCACTCAGCACCCCTTTCCCCACTATGACTAATTCAATCTACAGCCTCTTGTAATAGGGGCCCCTTTGGCCAGCAAATATCCCACTTGGGTGGGGGTACCAGAAAGATGGCTTAAACTCCAAATCTGTAGTGTCCGCTCAACCCATGGAAAATAGTGAGAATGCAGGCTGCCCCAGCACTCTCTCTCTCTTTGCTTTCTATCTTTCCTCTGTCTTTTTATCCCTTTCCCAGCTCATCAGGGCCTCTGCTGATTTACTAGCTTGGCTACTTTTAGACAAGATACAATCATTAGTTCCCCACATGGTGGAGGGCAAGGATGGTTCAGCATCCCCAATCTTGAAGCAGAAGGAACAGGACAAGTCTAACACCTTCATCCCTCTTGGGGAGGGGAGGGAATGGGATGGTTAATGCTTCACAGACTGTTTTCAATTATAGAGAAACTTCTGCTTCCACTCTTCCTTGGGAGTGGGCAGGGAAGGGCAAGCTCGTAGGGTCAGTTCTGTGAAAGGGCAGCTCCCAGAAAGCCCCAAAAGGAGGTGGCTGGCTTAACATTGGTGATTCTCTAAGTGGAATGTGGGGAGCTTGGTCTTTTGTGGGCTGAGTCACATATCCTAGATATTTAGAAAGACTTGTGCTGGGACTTCACATTATCGTGCCACACAGAGAGGAAGAACAGAGTAAAAACAGGGAGCCTGGACGAAGCTGGGCTGTAATCTTTATGGTGGCAGACCACCAGGTCTTTTCTCCTGCAGAGTGGCTGGTGGCTTCAAATTGCCAACCTTTCTGTTAGCAACCAAGCGCTTAACCACTGTGCCACCAGGACTCCTTAAAATACATTAATGTCTACTTACTGTTAGAACAGTCTATGCCGGGTTCTATTCTAACACTATTTTGATTCTCTTATTGTTATTGTTTATATCACATAATTTATTTTACAAAGACATGAGGAACACTGTAGAAGGAGACAGTGTAGCAATGTGATTAGTGGGATCAGGAGCCCTGGGTTTGTAACCTATGACTAATATCACTTATTAACTCAGAGATATTAGACATGTCACTTAACCTTTGTAAATCTCAGTTTCTTCATCTGAAATGGGGAAAATGATGGTATTTATATCATAAGGTTGTTGAGAGGCTCATGTGACATACTTGTGTAAATGTAGCAGTACCTGACACATGGTAAGCATTCCATAAATGTTAGTTCTATTAAATTTTACTTAATAGACTTTCAAGCTTCCTTTAAACTTGAATATATTAAATACTAATGATTAGGATTATCTTCTTGTCTCAAAGGTAATGTTAGAATTTATGACTGAGTTTGGAGCATTGGTCAGTAAACTATGGCCCACAGGCCAAATCCAGTCTGCTGCTTGTTTTTGTAAGTAAAGTTTTATTGGAACACAGCCATGCTCATTCATTTACCTATCGCCGCTTTTGCACTACTACAGCAGAGTTGAGTAGCTGCAACAGAGGTTGTATGGCCCATAAACCCTAATGTATTCACTATCTGGCTCTTTATAGAAAAACTTTGCCAATCTCTGGTCTAGAGCTTTAAATTTAGGAAAGACAAGTACTTGTCCTGGATAACTTGTGCAATAATCCATCTGTGGGTAGGGTGCAGTTCACACTTGACTTTTTGAGAATCCTTTTCAGATTAATAAACCTATGATGAAAATTTTCATTTGTTTTTATTACAATTGTAAAATATTTAAAAATACTAAAGAGTTGAGAAAAATAAAACACCCATCCTTGTACTCAACAGATTTTAATTAGATAAACATTGTGTGATGTTTGCTTCTGACCATTTTGTAGAAAAAACAAAACAACAACAAAAAACTCTTATGGATAGAGTTGGAACCTCCTGAATGCTTCTTTCGAGTTCATTTCCCTCCCCACAAAGGTAACCACTATTTTGCAGTTGGTGTGGCCTTCTTTTCCCTGTTTTTATGACTTTTACTATATATGTATATATCCATACATAATATATATTGCAAGTTTTTAAACTTTTCATAAATGGCATTACTGATAATGTGATTCTGCAACTTGCTTCGTCACTCATCATTGTGTAGCTGATATACTTGATTTATCTTAATTGCTATGTAATACTCCATTATATAAATATTCTATAGTTTATTTATTTGTTCCATTGATGCATATTTAGGGTTTTCCCTCCAGTGTTTGCAATTAAAAATCATGGTGGAAAAAACATTGTCGAAAATGTTTCCTGGTTTACATGAGCAAAAATGATATGTACATAGCGGTGAAATTTGCTGATTTGTAGGATATACGTACATCTTCAAACTTATTTGATGTTGCCAAATTACTCTCCCAAGTGGCTGCACCAACTAGCACTATTACTAGTAGGGAATGAGAATTCCCAGTTCTCTACATCCTTGCCAATGTTTGGAATCGCCTGGTTTTTAAAATTTTGCCAATCTGATGAATGTGAAATGCTATCTTAATTGCTTTAATTTGCATTTTCCTGATGTTCAGCATCTTTTCAGATGCTTATTGACAATTTGGTTTCTTCTTTCATAAATTTCTTGATCATGTACTTGTCCCATTGGGTTGTCTTTTTTCTTATTAATTCATAGGAGTTCTTTATTATTTATATATTCTGGGTAGGATGCCTTTGTCGGCTTTATGTATTGCAAATACTTCTCTTAATGTGAGGCTTGTCTTTTCACTTTGTTGTGTCTGTCATAGAGACACAATTTTAATATATCAGAGTTTTAAGTAATTTCCCTTTTTGGTGGCTTGGACTTTTTGTGACTTGTTTCAAAAATCCATCCCAACCTAAATATATTCTCCTATATTTTCTTCTAAAAGTTTTTTTTTTTTTTTTATTGTATTTTAGGTGAAAGTTTGCAGTGTAAATTAATTTCTCGTTCAAAAATGTATATACAAATTGTTATGTGACATTGGTTGCAATCCCTGCAATGTGTCAATACTCTCCCCCTTTCCCTTTACACACCAGGTTCCCCATGTCCATTCATCCAAGTTTCCTGTCCCTTCCTCCTTTCTTGTCTTTGCTTTTGGGCAGGTGTTCCCATTTGGTCTTCTATAGTTGATTGAACTAAGAAGCATGTACCTCACGTGTGTTATTATTTGTTTTGTAGGCCTGTCTAATCTTTGGCTGAAAGGTGGACTTCAGGAGTGGCCTCAGTTCTGAGTTAGTAGGGTGTCCGCGGCCATAGTCTCAGGGGTTCCTCCAGTCTCTGTCAGACCAGTAAGTCTGGTCTTTTTTTGTGAATTTGAATTTTGTTCTGCCTTTTTCTCCTGCTCTGTCTGGAATCCTCCATTGTGATTCCTGTCAGAGCAGTCAGTAGTGGTAGCCAGGCACCATCTAGTTGTTATGGGCTCAGGCTGGTGGAGGCTGTGGTTTACGTGGTCCATTAGTCCTCTGGACTGATATGTTCCTTATGTCTTTGGTTTTCTTCATTCTCCTTTGCTCTGAATGTGATGGGACCAACAGATGCCTTTTAGATGGCCGCTTGCAATAAAAGTTTTAATCGTTTGCTTTTTACACTTAGGTCTTTAATCTACTTGGGACTGATTTCTGTGTGTAGTATGGGGGTAAAGATTTATTTTTATCTGTATGGATAACCATTTGCCCTAGCACCAGTTTTGATAATCTGTCCTTCATCCCATGCTCTCTGATGCCACCTCGACTACATATTAAGTCCCCATACCCAGGGACAGATTGTCCGATAGGCAAGGTAAGCACGGTGCTTACCTTGCTTATCAGATCATCTGTAGTGAACAATTTCACATTTTTTCGCCACATCAAAGATTCTGCTTCTAGGTATGGCTGGCATCTGTCTCTCTCTCAACCTTACAGCACCTTCCTACAGAATCAAAGCCCTCTTTTGAAATTACAATCCCTGACAGGGATGGATGACCCAATAAGCAAGGTAAGCACAGGCTTACTTGTGTTTACTTACTAATCTGTAGTGAACAGCTTGTGCTTATTTACTAATCTGTAGTGAAGCACTTACTACAGATTAATAAGTAAGCTCAAGCAAACTTGTGCTTACCTTGCTTATTGGGTCATCCATCCCTGCCCATACACGTTGGTCTTTTTCTGGCTTCCTCATAGTGTCATTTGGCTAACTCGGTCACCACAGTACCAGCTTCCCTTGCTTTGATAACTATAGCTCATTGCCTTCAAGTCAATTCTGACTCACAGCGAGTATAGCCTTATAAATAAATCTTGATATCTTGTAGGTCTGGAGCTTTTTACTCTTACCCCATTTTCAAATGCAAATTAATGATTTCCAAATATCTAGGTTATATACAATGAACAATTATCAGAATTCCAGGTTTAAGAACAATACTTACACTTTACTTCTCCACTTCACTTGTGAAGTATCATGCAATGCATAAGTACCAGTTACTAACTGACATATTTTAATTGTAATTTGCAGACAAAGGTTTTATTAGAAGTTAATCCATAGCTGCTTAAGAGGTCTTTAGAAAATGAAGGTAGCTTTTCCCAAAGCATTAAACTAATCATATCAATACAAGTAGAATTATTTTAACCATCCTGTCATTTTCTTAGTGAAATATTTTGGAAACAACTGAGCTATAAAGAATTAACTATTTTTCTCCCCTTTATATTGTATATTTTACAATAGAAGTGCATTTAATGCCTGACTGCCTATTCCAGCCTATTCAAAAGTGGTTTTCAGCTGGGAGCATGTATCAGAATTACCTCGGGAGCTTTTAAAAATGAATTTGTCCCTCTTCTAATTTACATATTCTCAACCAAGTTTTGAAAGCAATAATACATCACTAAAAAGGTAGGGATTTTGCCTCTCTTAATAGAATACTGATGCCACCTATTGTAATAAGCCACATTAAACTAAAGTTCATAAAATACAAACTTCCTCAAGCTCTTATTCCATAGGTCCACTTGCTGCATCAAGAGACAGTATCTTCACTGATACCAAAACCAGGCAAAGATGTCACAAAAAAAGAAAATTACAGACCAATATCTCTCATGAATACAGATGCAAAAATTCTGAACAAAATTCTAGCCAACAGAATTCAGCATCATGTCAAAAAAATAATACACCACGACCAAGTAGGACTCATACCAGGTATGCAAGCATGGTTCAACATTAGAAAAT
>NW_004444216.1:1170286-1176046 GCF_000243295.1 Trichechus manatus latirostris
AAAAAAAGAGAGAGACAGTATCTTTGTTGGCGTAGATAGCTATGACATACTTCTTTGTCCCATTCTTTAACTGTTACTACATTCTCCCGGACATTTCCAGTTTATTTCTATTATGGATACCTGGAGGATTGATGGAAAATTTACATGTTTTAATTTTATTCCAGGGCACTTTGACATGCCATTGGTAATGTACTGGTCAGGATAATTTTAAAAAGCCTTCACAAATGAAACAACCAGTGGTTTAAAAGCTACAATTCACTGACTCCCTAATTATAACCCTAGACTTTTCTATACTAGATTTCAACTCTGTGTAGTTTCCCATATGACACATCTTTGTTTTTTCAACTACAGTCCTCTCTAATTTACCTTCAGGTGGGAGCTCAAACATGAGGCATACCCATCCCAAAGGAGTCTGCTTGTTAGGTACATCCTTCTAGGGCCTATGTTAGGAGGTCATCATGTGACATTTTGTATACTTCCCATTGGTGCACCTGTCAGAGTTCCTAATATTTACTGTTCAAGGTCAGTATCTCAATTCCTAGTAGACATGTCAGAAGGGCTTCCTTCTCCCCACCAAAGGATCTACACTCAGCGATGGACTGTAGCTTGCCCCAGGTCCTCTTTGGGCCAGCTCTCTTTAAAACAGAGTTTGGTCCAAAACCCAAGTTGACGTCTGTCTCAGGCAGGACTCATAGAAGTCTGTAAGACAAGTAACCAAAGCAAAAGCTATCACAGGGTCATCTAAAAGTCCACATAGATTAATCACAGAACACAAGGCAAGGGCCAAACACATTACCAACAAAATGTTTTTGTTACCTTTTTTTAGCAGTAGAAACACTTTTACAGCTGAAATTTTACTTGAGAAAGGCAATATGTGAGCAGAGTTGCAGAGAAAGGCAATATATGAGCAGAGTTGCTTTGGTTGAAACAGGGGTGGGGGTATGAGATAGTACTCAGGTTTCTGCTAACTTTACCTTCATCTTATTTCCCTACTTCATCCCTGCCCCAAGGGATTCTCTGGAGTCCTGAGGGTTATTTATAATCTTTCCCATGTAGGGGATAGGGCTGTGTCTTGTGTGTCTTCTGTCCTGCTCTGAGATAGTCCCTATGGTATTTGGAATTCCTTCTCTCCTTCCTGATATCTACCTATTGAAAGTCCATCAAGATCCCACTCAAATCTCACCTTCTCTAAGGAATATCCTCGGGACAAAGCTGATCTTTTTTATTTCTTATAGTAAATAGTACTACTATTCTAGCTATAGGGATTGCATGTTGAAAATATTCCAGGAAAATTCCAATTTCTAATATTAGACTCTAATATGTTCTTCGAGTCACTTACTTGTCAGATCACGTTTCAGTTTTTTGTTTTGAAAATATGGCTATAATAATTAAATCTCTTATTGCAGTCAGCCTTGTTTCTGAGTTTATTGATCTATGTAGGTATTATAAAGTATATATTTTCAAAATAGAGATTGGGTCAGTCCATCATAATCATTATTTCCCCTCCTCCTCTTCTTCTTTTTCATCATTATCATCATTACAATCATTTATTGATTACTTAGAATATACCAGGCAGTGTTGTGTGCTTATATTAACTATCTCATTTAATTATTACAACTCTGCCAGGTAGGTATGTATTAATCTCCATTTTGTGTTGAGGAAGCAGTGTCTCAGAGGTTACCCAGCTAGTAAGTGGCTGAGCTGGGATCTACCCCAATCCAGGCTCTTTCCATTATGCTTCTCTGCCACCCACAGTGCTTCACAGTGTTTCACTGCATATTCTAGAAATGTTTATTCTAGTAAATACTGAATAAATATGTGAGCAATTGCTTAGAATTGAAAGCACAGAAAAAATATACATGCATATATCTAGGATGTTAATTGAAATACTTCCTTTCATGATTGTATAATTCAAAAAAGAACTTTATACTTGTATTTAGTGTCAACCCACTCTGGTGGTTAAAAAGCAAAGTGAAGCCATTGGAATTTACATTTCACTGGCAGTCTATGGTTAAGGAAACTGGCACCCCACCACACAACGGACACTTTTCCATGATGTGTGATGTCTGAGCCATGCTAGATTACCTGAACACAGTCTGGGATCAGTTCCACATTGCTGAGGCCTGCCCCTGGCTTCCCACAATACTCATGGGAGGCTCAGTATTTGGCTAGTGTGGACCAAAGCAAAACAAGTTAGCTGGCCATTACCAATGTTCCCCTGAGATCTAAGAGTCGTGTTCTCTGGCTGTTCTTGTAAGGAATGCAGGTTCTGAGAATATCTGCAGAGAATGAGGTGAGGCGGGGGGAGGGATAACCAATCAGATGGAGAAGAGGCCATTAGGCTCCTTGCTACAGTGCTATCTCCCTAGTATTGTCAGAAGCACAGTGTAAAGAGAGGGGTGATGTGAGGTGTCCAATGGCCCTGATATTCTGGCATTTGTGCCATTTCAGAAAACCCTCCTAAGTACTTATTAGGTAGAAAGTGTTGTGCTAAGACAGCGGATGATACAGAGATGATTATGACATAATATTACATATCAAAGTGCTTATAATCTAACATCTTAAATTATACTGTAAACCAGAATAAATTAATGCTGTGGTAGGACTTTTTTTTTTACGATGAATCTCTACCTAATATCATATACAAAAACCAATTCCTGATGTATTGTGGATTTAAATGTGAAAGGTCTAACTTTAAAACTTCTAGAAAAAATATGACTTTAGAGTAGAAAAGGATTTCTTAAAGGACAAAAATGCAAAAAAATAGGGTAGTATTAATATATTTGATTATATACACAAAAAATAAGAATTTTATTTCATCAAAAGAAATCATAAAGAAAAAAAGCTGCCAAAAACTGGGAAAACATTTGCAACATATATAACCAACAAACATTAACTATCTAGCTTGTATAAAAAATCAATAAGAAAAAGACAACAATAAGAATAGAAAAGTGGACAAGAGATATCAGTATACATATCATAGAAGAGGAGAATGAATGGCTCAGACATATGAAAAGATGTTCATTACCAATCAGGAAGAAAATTAAAGCCATAATAGTATACTGTTTCCTATCTACCATAGTAATAAACATTTAATATCAGTTTTACATCCAATGTTAACAAGGATATAAAGCAAGAGCGACTCATATAATGTGTGTGGGAGTATATATCAGTAAAAACACTTCAGAAAATGTTTTGCATTATTTAGTAAATTTGAAGTTGCTCAGACCCCATGACCCAGAAAATTTACTTCTAGTTATATATCTGAGAGAAAATCTTACACATGAGCAGGAGACTTCTACAAAACTGTCCATAACAGAAAAGTTTTTGATAGCAAAATATTGGAAACAACCCTAATGCCCATCAACAGGAAAATGGATTCATATAATAGGAAACTATGCAGCTACTTGTAACACATATCAAGATGGATGAATTTCATGGATAATATTGAGCTAAAACAAACAAACAATAACAAACAAGAAAATACAATTAAATCTATGTCTCTAAAGTTCAAAAACATATGAAACTAAATAGTTAATTGTCAAGGGGTATATCCATATGTGGTAGACCATCAAGAAAAGCAAAATAATGATAAACACCAATTCAGGAGAGGAGTTACCTCTGAGAGGGAGGAGGATGAGAGGGAGGGGACATAGAGAAGGCTTCAAAATTATTGGCATTGTTCTATTTATTAGATGGGTAGTGATTACATGGAGCCCTGGTGGTGCAGTGGTTAAGAGCTCAGCTGCTAACCAAAAGGTTAGCAGTTCGAATCTATCAGCTGCCCCTTGGAAACCCTATGGGACAGTTCTACTCTGTTCTATAGGGTCGCTATGTGTTGGAATCAACTCGATGGCAATGGGTTTGGTTTTAAATACATATACAAGGATTTCATTTTACTTGGATCCACAATGAACACCCATGGAAGCAGCAGTCAAGAAATCAAATGATGCATTGCATTGGGCAAATCTGCTGCAAAAGATCTCTTTAAAGTGTTAAAAAGAAGGCTACGGTGTACCTGACCCAAGCCATGTTGTTTTCAATTGCCTCATATGTATTGGAAGGCTGGACAATGAATAAGGAAGACCAAAGAAGAATTGATGCTTTTGAATTATGGTGTTCTCAAAGAATATTGAATATACCATGGACTGCCAAAAGAACAAACAAATCTGTCTTGCAAAAAGTACAACCAGAATGCTCCTTAGAAGCGAGGATGGTGAGACTTCATCTTACATACTTTGGACATGTTATCAGGAGTGATCAGTGCCTGGAGAAGGACATCATGCTTGGTAAAGTAGAGGGTCTGCGAAAAAGAGGAAAACCCTCAACAAGGTGGACTGACACAGTGGCTGCAACAGTGAGCTCGAGTATAACAAGGATTTTGAGGATGGCACAGAACTAGGCAGTGTTTCATTCTGTTGCAAATAGGGTCGCCATGAGTTAGAACCAACTTGATGGCACGTAACAACAAATACATATGCGTATGTATATATGCATGTATATATATATGCATATATATAATGTGTTTACTACTTTGATATATTTCATAATTATCCAAAAATTTGTTACTGGAGTACTGATGAGGAAGCATTTCACCAGAATGAGAGTGGGAGTGGGAGGTGAGAGGTAGAAATTGGGGAAAGCTTCATGGTGCTGGCAAGGTTGAATACATCCTTGAAAGCTGAGTAGGGTTTTAAGGAAGGAAATGGACAGAGAAGAAATTCTATTTGGGAATAACTGGACAAGAACAGACATGAGAGTGTGAAAACAGCAGTGTGTGTTCTGGAGCATAAATTCAAGGACTAATATAAGGAAGGAAAGTTTCATTGGGACAGACTGTGGAAGGCGTTTTTTGACTGGTTAATGTGTTTAGATCTTATCCTGCAAGCAAAGGCAGGTTACTGATGACTTTTGAGGAGAAAGGCAATTTGATTACTGTATTTTTAACCCTCCCTCCACCCCCCAGGTATTTTGACATCATGCTATGCTAATTTTTTTTTTATAGCAATATGTGGAAGAGGATTGGCATGGGTGAGGCCGGCAAACAAACACAGAAGGCGTGCGTTATTTGTGTAAAAATACATTACACCTCTGATTTAGGAATATAATTTTGATGACAGTATGATGCATGAATGGGAGAAATTAGAGGCAGGTGGGACTCATCTCACTACTGGAATAGTTCAGGATCACAAAAATGAGGGTCTGAATGGTGGCAGTGGCAATATAATGAAATGAGAGGATGAATAATTGCCTCCATGTTAAGCGTGTCCATTTCTAGAAAGACACAGGCTGAAGCAAGGTGTTCTGGCTTCCTTCAGGCCAGCACCTGCTCAGGACTGTTACCGACCTGCGGGTCAAAGACCTGAGCACATTTCTGAGTTAAACAGCTACTTGTGACTGTTGACTCAGCAGCTTGCTCCTCAATTCCCTTTGATATTAGGTTCACTTCCCATTTCTCCTTGCCCTTTCCCCTTTTGGAGTTAGGAAGGTAATATTTGAAAATGACCCCTTTCCAATATTCATTAATCCTTCTCTTTGCTTACTTGGATCTGGCGACGTTTTTAACCTTAAATTCCCTGTCTGGGCTCAGCCGTTCTTCTTCCAAGGTCCCATACATAAAGCAAAGTAGTAATGCTAACAGGTTGAGGAGTCTCATTTTCCTCCTGGAAGAGACTAATATTGCTGACACTAAAGACTAGTGGTATATTTCACCTTTAGGCAGATAATTACACAAAGACATGAGACACTGAGATGGCATGA
>NW_004444216.1:1176146-1183713 GCF_000243295.1 Trichechus manatus latirostris
AAATAGGGTCGCCATGAGTTAGAACCAACTTGATGGCACGTAACAACAAATACATATGCGTATGTATATATGCATGTATATATATATGCATATATATAATGTGTTTACTACTTTGATATATTTCATAATTATCCAAAAATTTGTTACTGGAGTACTGATGAGGAAGCATTTCACCAGAATGAGAGTGGGAGTGGGAGGTGAGAGGTAGAAATTGGGGAAAGCTTCATGGTGCTGGCAAGGTTGAATACATCCTTGAAAGCTGAGTAGGGTTTTAAGGAAGGAAATGGACAGAGAAGAAATTCTATTTGGGAATAACTGGACAAGAACAGACATGAGAGTGTGAAAACAGCAGTGTGTGTTCTGGAGCATAAATTCAAGGACTAATATAAGGAAGGAAAGTTTCATTGGGACAGACTGTGGAAGGCGTTTTTTGACTGGTTAATGTGTTTAGATCTTATCCTGCAAGCAAAGGCAGGTTACTGATGACTTTTGAGGAGAAAGGCAATTTGATTACTGTATTTTTAACCCTCCCTCCACCCCCCAGGTATTTTGACATCATGCTATGCTAATTTTTTTTTTATAGCAATATGTGGAAGAGGATTGGCATGGGTGAGGCCGGCAAACAAACACAGAAGGCGTGCGTTATTTGTGTAAAAATACATTACACCTCTGATTTAGGAATATAATTTTGATGACAGTATGATGCATGAATGGGAGAAATTAGAGGCAGGTGGGACTCATCTCACTACTGGAATAGTTCAGGATCACAAAAATGAGGGTCTGAATGGTGGCAGTGGCAATATAATGAAATGAGAGGATGAATAATTGCCTCCATGTTAAGCGTGTCCATTTCTAGAAAGACACAGGCTGAAGCAAGGTGTTCTGGCTTCCTTCAGGCCAGCACCTGCTCAGGACTGTTACCGACCTGCGGGTCAAAGACCTGAGCACATTTCTGAGTTAAACAGCTACTTGTGACTGTTGACTCAGCAGCTTGCTCCTCAATTCCCTTTGATATTAGGTTCACTTCCCATTTCTCCTTGCCCTTTCCCCTTTTGGAGTTAGGAAGGTAATATTTGAAAATGACCCCTTTCCAATATTCATTAATCCTTCTCTTTGCTTACTTGGATCTGGCGACGTTTTTAACCTTAAATTCCCTGTCTGGGCTCAGCCGTTCTTCTTCCAAGGTCCCATACATAAAGCAAAGTAGTAATGCTAACAGGTTGAGGAGTCTCATTTTCCTCCTGGAAGAGACTAATATTGCTGACACTAAAGACTAGTGGTATATTTCACCTTTAGGCAGATAATTACACAAAGACATGAGACACTGAGATGGCATGACAGAAACTGGTGGCTGATTAGAAATGGAAAACGAGTACCTTGGATATCCAAACACCGGTAACCTGTTGCTGTCGAGCTGACTTCGACTGATGGTGACCCCATGTGTGTCAGAGTAGAACTGTGCTCTATAGGGTTTTCAATGGCTGATTTTTCACAAGTAGATCACCAAGCCTTTCTTCTGAGGCACCTTTGGGTATACTTGAACCGTCAACATTTCAGTTAGCAGCAAAGCACACTAACTGTTTGCACCACCCAGGGACTCCTTAGATATCCAACAGGCAGTTGGAAATTCAGGCTAGGCATTCAGGAGAGATGTCAGTCCACATCCCTCCTCCAAAGTTTATAAGGCATAGGACAGCCTTGAGGACTGTGCTGTTTTATACAGCATCAAGCACAGGTGATGAATTCCCAATATAGGGAAGAAGCACTTATTTAAAACAAGTATCTTGTAAAGTTGAACCAGCCAGGGGTCAGACATGGTATTGACCTTTCCGTCCTGCAGAGGGAGGCAGCAACATTCCACAGGCAGCAGCAAAGCCATTTTTGTGTTCAATGGAGCAGGCCCAGAGAAGCAGCCACAGGGAAGGAAGGGGACATGGTTTGAGGATGGGATATTGCTAACAAGGGCAATTTCCTGGAGCACCCTGAAGAAGACACATGACTGGTCCAAGAATCACATTTCAAGAGTAGAGTCCCAGCCCTCAATAGCTTCTGAATCACCCTGCTGTGCAAACCAAATCCTGTGTGGATCAGGATCAAGATGTATTTCACACCCATTTTATGGGTAAAACAGAGGAGTGGAGTGGTAAACTGGGCAAACTGAATGGCTCTCTGCCCATCCACCAGAACTTTAGGTCTTAGGGGAGAGAGGATATGACAAAGAATCTCAAGCCAACAGCAGATATGCATAAACACTGGGAAGACATTTTGTAAAAATGAAGATGGAGGAAATTTTGATTCACTCTTACATAAAGACCAAGAAGTGATGGCCTCGGATAAAAGAGACAACTCCACCCAAAAGTCTTCCCCTCATTGAAGAGGCAAGTAAAGTGTGTTTTTCACATCACAGTAGTGGTTTATAAACTTTCTCATTCTTTTCCATAGCCCCCCCCCAAAAAAAGAAAAAGCATGAACAATTGAAATGCAAAGATTTTGCTCACTTCTAATTTATTCAACTTCTTCTACGTCTTTGCCTACCAAGTTGCAATGCTAATGCTACCGTTTGATTCCTTACCAAACCTTTAACTAGCCCTCATGGGGAAGGCTCCTTTTGAAAATGGTTCAAAGTTGGGCATCTGATAGAAGAGGAAACAGAGCAGAGGAATGGGGCCCCCTCATGGGATAATGAACCCCTGAATAATTGACAATGGAGTAGAACGCCAAGCAAGCTGTCTCTGCTCCCCATGGTTCTCTTCTCTAATCAACATGAGGCTCTCATTCCTGAAAGTTACCTGTGTAATTCATTTAACACAGTGTTCCCAGGTCAGAGTCTGAAGAGAAAAAAAGGTAATGGATTTGATCTTTGTGAGAAGTTTTTCTTTTCCTTCATAAAAGGCTTAGAGCAGAGCCAAACAATAAAGTGAAATCTCATGTTGACAGACTATCTGAAGGGTGATGGCTGAGGGACAACTGGGTATCTGGATGAAACGGACTGTGATGACATATGCAGGCTTTATGCAGAGATGAGCTTTCTGTGTTTACTGATCTCAGCACCCAGAGGTGATCAAACGTTGAGTAGAAGATCCTTGCAGTGCAGGGCCCCTGGAATGATCTCCCTGAGCCCAAGCAATTGTTTTATTTCTCTTGTCAGACTTCTTTCATCCCTTCTTAAGCACTTGTTCTCTCTCTACTCTCAGGCTTTTGATTTCATCTACCTCCTTAGCTCATTAATCTGCATTGACCTGGCACTGGTGGTGGGAGTTAGCACTGCAGAGTTCTCAGATTCTGCTAAGCTCTGCTTTTTCCATCACTTCACCAACTGCCCTGCTCTTCTGTGTACCTTTTGTTTTAGGCTCCAGCATTCCCATCTTGTAACCCTTTATTATGTCATGTTTTGCATACCTCATGCTTTTGAAGTTCTTCATTGTTTCTCGCTTGACCTTATTTTACTTTATTTCCTTTCTTTACCTTGTCACCCACATTTGGTGATAGGGAGTTTATACAGAAGGAAAACAAGTCTTGAAATGTCACATAGTTAAGATGAAAGGCATTTCTTAATGTTAGGTCCTATAGGGTTTTTGGAGCCCTGGTGGTGCAGTGGTTAAGCGTTCTGCTACTAACTATAAGGTTGGCCGTTTGAATCCACCAGCCACTCCTTGGAAGCCCTATGAGGCAGTTCTACTCTGTTCTATAGGGTCACTATGAGTCGGAATCGACTCAACAGCAATGGGTTTATAGGGTTTTACATATACCACATCACGGATACTACAAAATCTGTAGTAATTAAATGCACCCAAAAAGAATGGTGTGTTTACAGCAAGGCTCTAGGGCACAAAAAAGCTGAATATGAGTTGGACTGAATGTTGCCACATATACTCATATACTCAGTTATCTATGTGATTTCCAGGTCCTGGTTCATCAGGTGCCTTCGTGAGCATGTACTTAGTGAGCGTAACTAGTTAACTTCCAGAGCTGGAAAGCAAATCTACAGTGTCCTGCACTTTGAAGGCTTCTGTACATGTATTCATTCAGTCTGTAATGAGTGCCCACCATATACATTCGGCACCAGGGTACAGTGGTGAGCACAGAGCAACATGGTTCCTACTTTCATGACCTTGTACTCTAGAAAGACAGACAGACTTCATAAAATAATCACCCATATAAATGCTAAATTAGCACTGTGATGAATGTTACAAAGGAGATGTGCCTGATGCTGAGAGAGCCAATGACAGGTGGATGGGACCTGACTGGCGAGTAAAGAGAAGCCTTCTCTGAGAATATGATGCTTGAGCTGGGATGAGAAGGATGAGGAGGAGTTAACCAGGTAAAGAGGAGAGGGAAGAATATTGCAGGAAGAAGGAGCAATATGTGCAAAAGCCCCCGAGATGTGGGGATGTATGAGAGACTGAGAGAGGCTGGTGGGCAGATCACTGACAACAAGGGGAGTCTGGTGTGAGATGAGCTGGTGGGGGAGGCAGGGGCTGGGATATGCAGGACCTCCTCAGTCTCATTATGGGGTCTGATCTTTATGAAGAAATGGGATGCCACTGAAGGGTTTTAAGGAATGGGCAGATAGATCAGATTTGTGTTTTGAAATGGGAGACAGGTAAGGTATGCTTTGGGGCTCCTAGGCGGAGACATTTTGAGAGGGAGACGAATTGGCAGCTCTAAGATTGGAGGTGATTCTAGCTACCATATATGGTCATTAAAGGTAAATGTGACTGAAACTTCTGTTTCTAGTCATATGCTGGATTAGAAACCCTGAACTGTCCTACCATTGCTAAGCAGGCAAGAAAGTAAAGAATCCTCTGATGCCAAAAACAAAGTCAAAGCAAGACTCCTGGAAGGTAAACAAAGGTTGAAGATAGCCTTTACCTAGAAGGTACCTGCTCATCTTTGGGAAACTTGAGTTTCCATTTTGATGACTGGGCATCAAGGACAGGAAGTAAAGCTTATGGCCTGCAAATGGAGGGTCCAATAGGAGACACCTGCATGAACAGCGACCCCAAAGGACTATCCAAAGAAAGGTAAAAAGAATAAAGAGTGAGACAGAAAAAGCCAGACTAATAGAAAATGGACAAAATAAAATGATAGAATTAAATTAAAAAAATGAGTAATCAAAATTTATGTTATTGATTAAAATGATCTAGTTAGAAAACAAAGATCATTAAAAAGTACCAAATCCAGCTATATGAACCAGAGAAACACCTAAAATATGAGGACACAGAAAGGCTGAAGTCAAAAGGATAAAACAGACATAACAGACAAAGAAAATTGGTATACTTATGTTAATATCAGACAAAAAGATTTTAAAACAAAAAGCTTTGCCAGAGATATAATAGGTCACTACATAATGATAAAAGATTCAATTCACCTGGAAAATATAACCAATTCTAAATATCCGAGTACTGAATAACATGGCCTCAAAACATACAAAGCAAAAATTGACAGATCTTCAAACAATAATTTACAAAACCAGTAGTAGAAAAATTTTTAATAACCTAGCTCAGTATTTGATAAATAAAAAAGATTAAAATTAGTAAGAATATAGAATATTTGAATAGCACAATTGAGCTTTATCCAATGGACACACCTATTGAACAATGCACTCAACAATTACAGAATGAATTATTTTTAAGCACACATGGATCATATACAGAAAATTGAATGTATATTAGGCCAAAGAGCACCCATGGCAAATTTGAAAGATTGAAATCAAATAGCATATGTTCTCTGAAGACAATGGAATTATACTAGAAATCAAGAATAGAAAATGAACCAGAAAATCCTCATATATTTAGAAATAAAAAAACAGGACACCTTCTAAATAACCCACCAGTCAAAGAAGAATTCATAGTGCAAATTAGAATATATTTAGAACTTAAAATAATGAACATACTATATATCAAAACTACAGCCTTGAATTCATACTTTATTAACAGAAATGAAGAAAGGTTGACAGTTACTAATCTCGCACTCAAGAAGAAAAAGAACAGCAGAGTAAACCCAAACAAAATGGAGGGAAAGAAATGTTCAATAAAGAACAGAAATAAATAAGTGAGAGAACAAACATAAGCTGGTTCTTTGCAAAGAATAAAAAATAGAAAATGAATAAATCTCTGGCATGATTAGTAAAGAAAAATAGAATGTTTGAATAGCACAATTAAATAATAGTCATATTGAAAGGGCGACATAAAGGCAAACATTTCAAACATTAAAATATATAATAAAAGAATACTGTAAAAACATTGTAAATAAATTCAAAAACTAGGATGAATTAGATAAGTTCCTAAGGAAAAAAAGAAATTTATCAAAATTGACTCAACAAAATAGAAAACTTGAAGAGTCCCCTAATTATTACAGAAATGCAATCAGTGGTTTAAAATTTTCAAATGAAGAGAACATACTAGGCCTGGATGGATTTACAGGTGCATTCTGGCAAACATTCAAGGACAATTCCAGACTTACATCAACTTTGTCAGGAAACAACAACAACAAAAGGATTACTCTCTTTCTCATTTTATACAGCTAGTATAGCCTTGATATCAAAATCATTCAAGGACACTAAGAGAAAGGAAAATTACAGGCCAATCTTACTCATGAACATAGATACCAAAAATCCTGAACAAAATATTAGAAAACCGAATTAAGCAATAAATACAAAAGATACATCATGAATAAATAGGATGTATCCCAAGAAATCGAGTGATTTAACATAAAAATCCATTAATATGATTAATAACATCAACATATTAAAGAAAAAAGATCATATGATTCTTTCAATGGATGCATAAAAGGTAGATAAAATTCAACATGTGTTGAATATCTGTTGATGTCTCCTAGCAAACTAGTAATAAAAGGAAACACTCTTAATCTGATATGGGTTATCTATACAAACCCTACAACAAACATCATGTTTAATGGTGGAAGGTTAAAAGCATTCCCTTTAAGATTAGAAATAAATTGAGACTGCCTGCTTTTACAACTTCTATTCAGTATCATACTGGAAATCCCAGCCACTGCAGTATAATAAGAAACATAAGAAAAATAACTTAAAAGGAAGAAATAGAATCCTTATTATTTGAAGAAAATGTTATTATCTATGTAGAAAATTCTGAGGTATTTACAGATAAATTATTCACATTATTAAGAGAATGTAGAAATTTTGCAGGATACAATCAACCACTACACAAAAATCTTTTGCCTTTCCCTTCACTGGCAACAAAAACTTAATTTAAAAATTACATTAAAAGCCATACAGATGAATGGATAAACAAAATGAGTTATATGCATACAATGGAATATTATTCATCTATAAAGAGAAATGAAATTCCAGTACATGTTTGAACCAGTACATCCAGTACATGGATGAACCTTGAAAACATTATGCTAAGAGAAATACGTCACACAAAAGAACAAATATTGTATGATCTCACTTATATAAAATATCTAGAACAGGCAAATGCATGGAGATCAAAGTTTAGAAGTAGTTACTAGGGGCTGGGGGAGGATATGGGGAGTTATTATTTAAGGGGTACTGAGTTTCTGCAGCACAGTGGTTAAGAGCCTG
>NW_004444216.1:1183813-1188081 GCF_000243295.1 Trichechus manatus latirostris
GTGATGGTTGCACAACCTGGTGAATATAGTTAATTCAGTGACATTGTACACTTAAAAATCACTGAATCACTGAATTGCACACTTAAACATCATTAAAATGGCAAAATTTTTGTTGTATATATTTTACTACAATCAAAAAAATACAAATAAAATTACATTAAAATTACTACATACAAGAGCAAAAATAAAACATACAAAGTGCCTAGAAACTAATCTAACAAAATATTTGCAGGTCTGTTACGGATAAAACTATATAACGTTATTTAGGAAAACCTAAATAATTAGATTATACCATGTTCATGGATGGAAAGACTAAATTTTATAAAGATTAAGCTGTTTTCACATTTATTTATGGATTGCAAGCAATTCCGATAGATATATGAATGTGATTTTTTTTTTTAGCAACTTTAACAACCAAATTCTTAATATATAGAAGGGCAAAAGCCCAAGAATATCCATACACTACTAAGAATTAAGATGTGTGTCTGAGAGTGTTGGCAGAGAGGCAGTTTCCCTACCAAAATTCAGAACTTATTATAAAGGTAGAGCAAGTGTGGTATTGATATGAAACAGACAAATAGACTAGTGAAACAGTGTGAAGAATCTATAAACAGACCATTTTACTTATTATAGAGCTGTCATTGCTCTAGAATGATCAGGGAATATTCTGTAAAGGATACTGGGCCAGGTAGTTATCCATATGGAAATACCAAATTAGGATCTCTATCTTATATCATACAGAGAAACCAATTCTAGGTGATTAAAGCCTTATGGGTGAGTGGCAAAAACATAAAACTTTTAGAAGATGATATAGGACATGACCTTTAAAATTATGCATTGGGGAACAATTTCTCAAACAAGACACAGATGTGGAAACCATAAAGGAAAATGTTGATGAAGTCAGTTACACTAAAATTAAGAACTTAGGTTTATCAAAGGACATCTAAAGCAAAGAAAATGAAACTACAAGCTATAAACTGGGATAAGATATCTGTAACACACTAATCAATGAAAAACAATTACCAAGAACATATAAAACACTTCTAAAATCAATATGAAGAGAACAAACAATCCAACAGAAAGTGAGGAAAAGATATGAACAGGCACTTTTATTTAGAGGGAACACAAAAGTCCAAAAAACATTTAAAAAATGCTGAACATCATTTGTAATCAAGAAATGCAAATTCAAACTTAAATGATGTATCATTTTCTGCCCACCAGAATGAGAATTTAAAAGCCTGTAATACAGCTCTTGTGAGGATGTGTAGTAAGGAGTACTCTTTTACATTGCTGTTGGGAGTATAAATATTAATATAATACATATGTTAGAAATGTTCTTCTATGTAGTTTTGTG
This sequence comes from Trichechus manatus latirostris, assembly GCF_000243295.1. NCBI lineage: Eukaryota > Metazoa > Chordata > Mammalia > Sirenia > Trichechidae > Trichechus > Trichechus manatus. The sequence goes on from NW_004444216.1 coordinate 1,185,168, forward strand.
CTTTACAAAAGCAATACATAAAATAGAATACTTTTATGTTGTAGTTACAGGCTAGTGATGTTGGGGATATCTGGACCACAGAAGGAAAGGGGACAAATTCAAAAGAAGCTGCTATCATATAATTTTGTATGGGCTCTGTCTATATATATATATATATATATACACAGTATGTTGTGTGTGTATATATATACAATATGTATGTATGTATGTATATATCTGTATTTATACACACACACACAAAATAGGTAAGCAGTATCTTTTTCTACACTGGAAATCCACATAGTCTAACAAAATGTTTTAGGTCACTCCAAGGCCCACTGCAAACAGACTTTTGTGTCATGGGAGTTATAGAAGAAGTTACTTTATAAGTAAGCCATTTCATGCAATGCTAAATAGGCATATACTTACGTAGCTGTAAAGTGATGAAGTTATCAAATAATGCTCTTATTTATAATAGAAAATACATTTTATATAAATGGGGAATATATGTCACTTTTATGGAAACAGGAATATATTTTACCTTTTTAAGAGCAAACTTGATCTCCTTTCAGATTTTCTCTTAACTTGCCCCTCAGATTTTTATTTTAGCACTTAAAACTGCTACCCCTTCCCACCAGATGTCTCTTGATTTCCTAGGTTCTCTGCTACACTGAGCTTCATCAATAAATTATTTTGTATGTTTAGTATTCTTTGCCTGTGTTTTCTATTTTTAATTAGATTATGTCATTGAGAGCTTTATACCAGAGATTCATTCATCAGTTATGACATTTTAACTCTATCAACTTTATTAGGCTATTCTCCAAACTTATAACCAGTCTTCTTTTCCAAACAAGTAGATCCAGTAACATTTTCTAATAATTACTTATACTTGTTAAAATCTGAATGCCATTTGAGTTTCTCTTATATTAGCCTTCTTGAGTACTGAAGTAAAACAATCAGACTTGATGATTATATATTTCTATTTCACATTCCCCTATATTTTCTGGATTTAGAGATTATGTTTCATTTTGTCTGTTTATCTTTTAGTATATCAAGATTAATTGTTGTCAAAACACTATCTAGTCATTAAAATCAAAACTTGCTACTCTCTATATCTTTATGATAAAGTATTTTATGTTTTTCTGATCCACATGGTTTTTCTTGATGTTTATTCTAATTGAACTATTCTACTCAAATTCTATGACCTTTCTCAATACCTAATTGCCTACTCTTTTGTAATAATACCTCCTAATATTTTTCTCAAACCCTCTTAACAACTCTAAAATATAGATATCATTCTTTCTATTTTATAGGATAGGAAATTAATGTTCAGTGAAGTGAACTGATGAATTAATGTTTCTCAAGTTTAATAAGGCAAATGTGCCATGATTGCCATTTTGGAGGTTGGGAGTGGGGATGAGGATCTGAAAGGGCTCAGAATAGTCATATTTTTAGTAAGTTTTAAAATCTGCTGATTTAATTACTCTTATGTTTCTGACATAGTGAGTCCTAGAATCTCTCTTTTAAACGAGCACCTAGTTGATTTAAGAAAGAATATTATATCCTCTCCCCTGTATCTAGACTTTGGCTTGTAAATCTGACCCTCAGAAGGAGCCACGTTTTTCCCAGTGAGGAAAGCAAAGTGATTCAATGATCATGGTTTACTGTCAGTATGTTCTCGTATTTTGAGAGAACTCATTAACCTTGTACCTTTTCCTGATACTTGCCTGATATGACTCTTGTTTCAAGTGGAAATAAAGTATCAATTTTTCTTCACAAAGAAATTGAATAAACATGCAATGCTTTCCCCAAGAGGGGGGCAAAAAAACCTATGTTGCATGAGCAGGGATGGATTACCCAATAAGCAAGGTACACATGGGTTTACTTGTGCTTACTTACTAATCTATAGGGCACAATTTCACCTGTTTTTCACTACATCAAAGTTTCATCAAAGATGTGGTGAAAACTCATGTGAAATTGTGCACTACAGATTGTAAGTGAACACAATTAAGCCTGGGCATACCTTGCTTACTGGTTAATCTGTCCCTATTAATACACTCAGAGACTATCAGCATATTTATTTAATCAGTTTGAAAGGCAAGCAGGCTAATTTGCTGAAGATCTGTGTTAAGACAATCCCTACTGCGGTAGGTACCCCAAAAGCCTAGAATTAAATCACTCACCTGTAACTAATTTTTGGGACATGTCTACCTGACTCTCACCTGGTCCACAAAAGTGCCCCTAAGGTGTGAAGATCATTGACATGTGTCTTGGATGCTTGGGATACCACTTGGATGCCCAAGACACACTTTAAAAATATTTATCTGTACCATAAAAAACCAAACCTGCTGCCGTCAAGTTGATTCCGACTCATAGCGACCCTATAGGACAGAGCAGAACTGCCCCATAGGGTTTCCAAGGAGTGGCTGGTGGATTCGAACTGCTGACATTTTGGTTAGTAGCCATAGCTCTTAACCACTGCACCACCAGGGCTCCATCTGTACCATAGTTCCTCAAAATTGCCAGTATGAGAAGGATGTCCTTACACCCATGCTAGCCATATCCTCTGACACTCACTCGATCTGGTTTTCACAGTTTTCTTAGCAAAGCCCTGTACTAATAAACAGGCACATAACACCATTTTCTTCCAACCAAGACTAATGTAAAAGACTCAGGAAAATTCTCAGGTTCAGAGGCTAAAATTGGATGCATTATCTAAGTGTTCAAAAGTAGTATTATTTACCTCCCTAACGTAAGGGCACAGTAATTCATTAATCATTACAAAAAAATGACTTTTCAGAATCACCTACCTCTCAGTAGTAATTCTGATTTGAGCAATTTTACTGTACTGAGGTGAATCTTAGATATTCTGCAATTTCCAGATCATTACCTGGCTTTTTCCTTCTGTTTCTGACTACAAAAAGACCAAAAAAAA
>NW_004444216.1:1188181-1201860 GCF_000243295.1 Trichechus manatus latirostris
CTTTAACTAGCCCTCATGGGGAAGGCTCCTTTTGAAAATGGTTCAAAGTTGGGCATCTGATAGAAGAGGAAACAGAGCAGAGGAATGGGGCCCCCGCATGGGATAATGAACCCCTGAATAATTGACAATGGAGTAGAACGCCATGATTGCCATTTTGGAGGTTGGGAGTGGGGATGAGGATCTGGAAGGGCTCAGAATAATCATATTTTTAGTAAGTTTTAAAATCTGCTGATTTAATTACTCTTATGTTTCTGACATAGTGAGTCCTAGAATCTCTCTTTTAAACGAGCACCTAGTTGATTTAAGAAAGAATATTATATCCTCTCCCCTGTATCTAGACTTTGGCTTGTAAATCTGACCCTCAGAAGGAGCCACGTTTTTCCCAGTGAGGAAAGCAAAGTGATTCAATGATCATGGTTTACTGTCAGTATGTTCTCGTATTTTGAGAGAACTCATTAACCTTGTACCTTTTCCTGATACTTGCCTGATATGACTCTTGTTTCAAGTGGAAATAAAGTATCAATTTTTCTTCACAAAGAAATTGAATAAACATGCAATGCTTTCCCCAAGAGGGGGGCAAAAAAACCTATGTTGCATGAGCAGGGATGGATTACCCAATAAGCAAGGTACACATGGGTTTACTTGTGCTTACTTACTAATCTATAGGGCACAATTTCACCTGTTTTTCACTACATCAAAGTTTCATCAAAGATGTGGTGAAAACTCATGTGAAATTGTGCACTACAGATTGTAAGTGAACACAATTAAGCCTGGGCATACCTTGCTTACTGGTTAATCTGTCCCTATTAATACACTCAGAGACTATCAGCATATTTATTTAATCAGTTTGAAAGGCAAGCAGGCTAATTTGCTGAAGATCTGTGTTAAGACAATCCCTACTGCGGTAGGTACCCCAAAAGCCTAGAATTAAATCACTCACCTGTAACTAATTTTTGGGACATGTCTACCTGACTCTCACCTGGTCCACAAAAGTGCCCCTAAGGTGTGAAGATCATTGACATGTGTCTTGGATGCTTGGGATACCACTTGGATGCCCAAGACACACTTTAAAAATATTTATCTGTACCATAAAAAACCAAACCTGCTGCCGTCAAGTTGATTCCGACTCATAGCGACCCTATAGGACAGAGCAGAACTGCCCCATAGGGTTTCCAAGGAGTGGCTGGTGGATTCGAACTGCTGACATTTTGGTTAGTAGCCATAGCTCTTAACCACTGCACCACCAGGGCTCCATCTGTACCATAGTTCCTCAAAATTGCCAGTATGAGAAGGATGTCCTTACACCCATGCTAGCCATATCCTCTGACACTCACTCGATCTGGTTTTCACAGTTTTCTTAGCAAAGCCCTGTACTAATAAACAGGCACATAACACCATTTTCTTCCAACCAAGACTAATGTAAAAGACTCAGGAAAATTCTCAGGTTCAGAGGCTAAAATTGGATGCATTATCTAAGTGTTCAAAAGTAGTATTATTTACCTCCCTAACGTAAGGGCACAGTAATTCATTAATCATTACAAAAAAATGACTTTTCAGAATCACCTACCTCTCAGTAGTAATTCTGATTTGAGCAATTTTACTGTACTGAGGTGAATCTTAGATATTCTGCAATTTCCAGATCATTACCTGGCTTTTTCCTTCTGTTTCTGACTACAAAAAGACCAAAAAAAAAGTTTTCCAAACTTGTTTGATCGTTAAGTATGTGTATGTGTTTAATTTGGGCACACAGGAAATAATGCATTAAGACTGAGGGTGAAGGAGGTGCATTGACAATGAAAAGTGTGCCTGAGTGTTTCAAAGGCTGGGCCGAACCTGGTACTAGCTTTTCTTCTTCTTGGGTATATTTTTAGTGACAGCCTGTGGATGTCTAGTTCATCTACTTTTCTCCGGAGTCTTGGAACTTTTCAAACCAAGCCACAATGCCCATGGAGTTAACAGCTGCCTTATAAGCATGATCTGCACATATATTTAAGATTTATATGGATCTTGGTACTAATAGTATCAAGGTGGAACTCTAAAAATAAAAAGTCGTCTCTAATTAATTTTATTGTGAAATTTCCACATTGGTAACCTATATGTTGTCCAGTTTAGTAGTTTAAAATTATCAAATATTAAGTCATGCAAATATTGATTGATCCTGGGTCCTTGCTGAAATAATTTAAACACATCTATGGATTAAAAGTCATTATCAACTATTGATAAGCACTAATGAAGGTAGAACAGGTAGGCCTTAAATAATAAATTGATAATGAAAATAAAAACAGGATTTGAATCAATTATGTGCTGTGTGGCTATTTAGATAAAGTGGGAATTTATCTAATTCTGACAATGAATAATATGAGCACCTTTGAATTTTCATCATGAAGTAGCTCCTTTCCCTGAGAGGGAGTCTGGCACCCTGGGAATCTGTGAGTGAGAAGACCCCAAAACATTCGAATATTGATTATAGTCCAGAAAGAGCTGACAAAGACTTCCACCCCTCCCTGACAAGCCCCAGCCTTATTTTAAAGATCGGAGATAAAATCAAGCTGTGAAATCGGTTGCATGAAATGTCTGACTCCCAGCTGGCTCATTTTTTTTGAGAATTAAATGCAGAAGTATATATATATTGTGATCTAAGTTAAACTAGCCCATATTTTCTAAAACTGGCCACAATAATTCCTTATACACAGAAAGAATGGGTTACTTTATAACAATGGCTTGGAAATGATGAAATATGGTTTTATAATCTTTGACCAGAAGTGAAAATACTATTTTCTGAAACCCAGGTAGATAACTCCTTTTTATCATTTGCCAGAAAAAAAAAGGCATGTTTCATAAAATTGAGTTCCTGCCTACAGAATTCTAAATCTGTGTTTACATGGATTAAGGACCTCAGGTAAACTGCTGGAACCGGATGAAAATCTCCTTGGGTGGGGATCTAGGTGGGATTAACAAAGCCTGAGCCACACATGTCCTACCTGTGTCACAACGGCGTCCCTCTAGTAGTGCTAGGAGCCAGTTTGTTCCAGTTCAAACCCCTGCTGAGAGTACATTTCTAACAAGTCCCCAGGTGATGCTAATGCTGCTGGTTAGGGACAATGCTGAGAACCACTAGCAGAGCAGTGGTTCTAAAATTTTATTATACATAAGAATCACCTGGGAATCTTGTTAAAATGTAGATTATGATTCAGTATATCTGGGGTGGAAATGCAAATATTCAGCAGGGGTTCAAACCTGAACTAACCAGTTCAAAGCCCTGCTCTCTAGCTCAGTTGCTCTCAAACACACCAGATGCACCTGGAGGGCTTTCTAAAACATAGCTCGCTGACCCCAACCCCAGAGTTTTTGATTCAGTGGGTCTAGGGTGGGGCTCAAGAACTTGCATTTCTAACAAGTTCCCAAGTGATTCTGATGCTGCTTGGGTGAGGAACACGCTGAGGACCACTGCTCTGGTTTATATTCTATACGAAGAGCCATCTTTTTACATAAGGGTACGTCTAGATTTAGGCTTCTTTCCCTTGAGAGTATTGTATATAATGAGCAGCCAGCTATTTAGACCCCTTATTAACAAATATGGCCATTGTTTGGAATAGATGACCAATACCCACAAGGCTACCTCTCAAGTCTACCAGGGGACACCTTATCCCTGAATGGCAGGGCCATTGTGGCCTTTGTGCTGTGTCGATTTCACCTCCACTGCAAAGATTAATTTTGTTCTGTTTAACCACTTGTGAACTGGCCTGTAGCATGCTAAGAAGATGCCTTTCTGGTTTTCAGGGAGCCAAGAAGCCATGTGGCAGCATTGGAACCACCAGGAGGAGGAGGCCACAGGGCAGGAGGAGGCTGGTGCTGGATCAGGGTTGGAGCTGCCAGGCCCTGAAGTCAGCCTTGCCTGGGTTCAAATTCCAGCTCTGACACTTTCTAGTTGTCAAAGGACTTTGGAGGGAGGGAGCAAAATACACACTACTTTCTTTCTATTATTTTGTGTGGTGGACAATTCCTTGATTTGGGAATTAGAATTACAGAAACAGTAGACTTGTTGGTAGGAATAAAAATATCTCTAAGAACTCAAGATTCTATTGTCCAGGAGCAATTGGTTGGTGAGGCTGAGCACAAGAATCTGAGGTGCCAGAACATGAAAGCCACAGCATTAGCTTATAGAGCAAGGAGGAGGGCAAGGATGAATCTTAGATTTTATGTATACAAATAACTAACCTTTATTATGTGCTTGTGAGGAGCCCTGGTGGCACAGTGGTTAAATCACTTGGCAACTAACTGAAAGGGTGGCAGTTTGAACCCACCAGCTGCTCCGAGGGAGGAAGATGTGGCCGTCTGCTTCCGTGAAGATCACAGCCTTGGAAACCCTATAGGGCAGTTCTACTCTGTCCTGTAGGATTGCTATGACTCAAAATCGACTTGACAGCAACGGGTTTTTATGTGCTTACTAGCTGTAATTTTATATATACAGCGAGACTAATGTTCTATACTGTTATCAAGTTTTGTGTTGTGCCTTTAGATGAAGAATCAGTTACCCATCAATTAGATGCCTCATTGTAGCTATTAAAAAAAACAAAGAAAAAAAATCCACCCTCAATTTACACTCTAATTGGAAAATTTCTGTAACCATTTTTTAGTATTTTTTTATTGTACTTTAGATGAAGGTTTACAGAGCAAAGTAGCTTTTCATCAAACAATTAATACACATATTGTTTTGTGACATTGGTTGCCAACCCCATGACATGTCAACACTCCCCCCTTCTCGACCTTGGGTTCCCCACTACCAGCTTTCCGGTCCCCTCCTGCCTTCTCATCCTTGTCTCTGGGCTGGTATGCCCATTTAGTCTCATTTTTGTTTTATGGAACTAATTTTTGGCTGAAGGGTGCACCTCAGGAGTGATTTCCTTACTGAGCTAAAAGGGTGTCCAGGGGCCATATTCTTGGGATTTCACCAGTCTCTGTCAGACCAGTAAGTCTGGTCTTTTTTTTTTGGAGTTAGTAACTTACCGTTTTTAAGGACAACGTATTCAAGAAGCCTAATCCCCCTTTCTCCTAATCTTGTCTGTACAACATCAAAGCCAAAAGACCAATCAACACTAAAGAGGTATTTCCAAGAAACACAGAACCATTTGATTAGTAAATGTGGGAAAAAACCCACAAAACCAAAAATAAATGTCAAAAGATTCAGTATCAAATGAAAACGGAATGACCAAACTATAGAAAAAATAATGGAGTCATATCTCCATTTCAAGCTAATTTTTTAGATTTTTCCACTGTTTTCTTTAGTTTTCTTCTTAGGAAAATAACACTATACTGAGGTTTATCTAGTTAGGAGCAGGAAAATGAGAGATAATTCTTAAATAAAGTTTGCCCAAATCTAAAAATTGGGTCACGAAATGAAAGAAAGGCAAAACCTGTGTCAAGTCTATTTGCTTGTAGCATGCTTCAACACTAGGCCAATACCACAACGGACTTTTCTTTCAGAATTGAGCAGTTCTATAAAAACAGACTGTTCTTACCCTCATCCTTCCATTCCTTATTGCTGGCCCATCTTCTGCCAGTCTCAACACGTACAAATCCATTTTGTATTCCCTTCCTCCACGGATGCTGAATCCAAACCCTTTGGCTCCTTTCTCCATGTCCACAGTGAAATAATCAAAATCCTTTGGGGTTGGGGAGAAAATGGCATAAACAATTGTTTAATATCAGAGAAGCTTCTATGGTCAGTCTGTCTGGTCTCCTCTCTCACAGTTAACATGCTCCACATGGTATGACCTTGTGAGGAGAAGTAATCTGACTTCACAGTCTAGCAAAATGCAAGACAAAATTCCAAAAGCTCTGAGAAGACCAGAATACAGTTTATGTGGTCATTAAAGAGCTACAGCATAACTTGTTTACTTTGGTATAAGTCAGTTTACTTGGCAAACATGTAATTATTACATACAGTATTATAGTAAATAAACGTATCGAAATCGTGTGTGTGTGTGTGTGTGTGTATAAATTACAGGGTTTGCTGATGAGAGAAGTGAAATTTAATAAGGTTTTACTTTAGCTTTCTTTTGGCCAGACTACTGAATATCAAGTTGAAGTATACAAAATGCAATTTCTCATCTACATAAAATGTAATATGTCCAGTGTTCCCCAATTTTCACTATTCATCTTAAAATTTTGGGGGCTAAAGATGATCTTCAATTCACAATAAAGCACAATATAATCTGATAGAGTTGAAATTGTATTTATATCTCTGTATCAAGTTACAAGTATTGAGTATTTACTAGATGCCACACTCTGGACTGGGTACTTGTTATAAATGTACCTCATTAGATCCTCACCATGGCCTGAAGGTGGACCTTCCTTTTAGGAAACTGAAGCTCAGAGACGTTGGCAGTCCCCTGGGGATGCATCCAATATGACCAAACTGTCACAACAACTACACCGTGTGTAGACAGTGGCTTGGCAGCTGTTGTGGAGGCTGTACCCTGGAAAACTGCAGCCAGTGGTCCTTTACTCCAGAATTATTTACAGGGAAGAGGCCCTATAAAGAATTATGGACCTAAAAGACCTTCATTACTGGCATCTGGAAATTTTTCTGAATTAGCAGAACCCTCTGAGGTCTCAGATAAGGGCACTTGCAAACTTTGAAAAGGCAATGTGCCAGGGGTTAGCTAGCTAATATCAGCAGGGATTAGTTCATCCCATTATCACTCACCCACTATATATGTATGTATGTATATATGTATTTAGTGTCCTGCCATTTATTCCAAAATAGATATAGTTGTCCAGAGAGTTTTAAGGATGAGCGTGTCACCCTGATGACAGCAAGACTAGGAGCAGAACTTTGATCTCTATCCCAGAAGGGTGCTGTCTGCTCTGCACCCCGCTTGGTCACGGGCCTGCCGTGGTCTGGGGGCCGAGGTACCTGGGGCTGCCTGTAGTCTGACAGAGGGTACTGCCTGGTGTCGGGGGAGTGCTGCCTGTAGTCCAGCAGTGGCGGCTGCCTGTAGTCCAACGGCGGGGGCTGCTGGTAGTCTCCTCCGGGGGGCTGCCTGTAGTCCAGTGGGGGCTGCCTGTAATCCGTGAATGGAGGCTGTCGGATGTCTGGTTTCACATCTTGCCTGGCTTTTACTTCTGACCTGTAACTAGATAAATGGAAACGGGGTTTGCTTTGAAATCTCAGCATTCTAAGGAGACTAGAATGATCTCATGACCTCTCCTGAGAGGCACTTCTCTTGGTGGTCATTTTATATGTTCAGGATTATGAGAAAATTAAAGCAATATTATTTAAAACTCTTTGACAAATGCCATATTTTATATTTTTTCAATTGACTCCTTAAGAAATCAAGGTAAAAATGATAGTTCAACAAGAACTCTGTGGAAAAAGACTCATGGATAACTCACTTTGACTTTGGCTATTTAAAAACAACCACAGCAAACCTAGGGGATTAAATACTTAACATCCCCAAAATATCAGTCAGCCTTAATACCAGTAAACCAACTTTCCCAATTTCTCATTCTCTCCCTCTCTCACCCTCTGGCAGATCATTCATAACTTCACTTCATGAAAACACAGATGAAGTGATCAATTACTAATACATAATTGAAGACTATTTAACCTGCTAGGATAGGTCTTTTTGAACACCTTACAGAGGTTAAAGGAGTGATAACAAAGTATAATCATCAACTACAAATCAAGTAGAAAGTCATTGGGTCATTGGTAAAAGCAGAAACATTACTCAGAGGCTTAAACATTAGACAATAGCTATTATGATTACTACCAGATATTATTGTGGCCGTAAGATGGAAGGGAAGGCAAAAATGATCATGTCCAACATCTGTGCTATGCTTGTTTCTAGATGTAATTACTAACAAAATAAATACAGAGACCAGAACGAGGAGTCTTGTGCTGTTTTGTGAATCCCAACTGCTCAAGCTGAGAGGGGTTCCCAGTTCCAAAAGGGGACTAAAATAGTCAATACCAATGATTATGAGATCTTTAATAAAACTAAAAATATTATCATTATTGGTATAAAACTTCATTGCCATTGAATCAATTCTGACTTAGTGAGCCTATATGACAAAGTAGAACTGCCCTACAGGGTTTCCAAGGAGCGGCTGGTAGATTCGAACTGCCGAACTCTTGCTTAGCAGCTGAACTGTTAACCACTGCACCACCAGGGTAGTTCAGTGCTTACTGCCATGGCAACAGTCTACACTAAGCTACTTGAGGATGTATGTAGACTTTAAAATACATCCTATATAATAAAATCATCTAAAATTAATAAGGGAGGGTATAAAGAATTGAGAAAATATTTAGCATCAATGAAAAGCTGAAATGTGTGATGAAAACAGGTTCAAAACCAGTAGAATTTTTACCTTTAAGAGTAGATGGTTTCTTTACCAGCTTTTGGTCTCATTGATGCTGATTACTATTAAAATATTTTTTAAAAAAGCACTCACTTGAACAATTGCCATTAGTGTAATCTAATATTTGGTGAGAACACACTGAAAGTGCATGGCAATAGATGTGTTTATCTGGAGTTCTTGGGGGGTTAGTAATGTAGTTATTTTAATCAACCTTTGAGTAGGTCTCATTTGTTATTTCACCCTGCATTTCTTTTGTAAATTGCATTATTCAGACTTTATACCTCAGCAAGCTGTCCACTCACCTACTGAGAGTGTGCATGCTGAGAACAGAATTATTCAAAATATGCTTTGAATAAGATGCTTAACTATGAAAATGCATGCGTTTAATAAAAGGAATCAAACTGGGTGATTTGTCAGTATGTGTTGGTTCCTTTCTGGAAATAGCTTGGTTTACAAGTCACAATGTTTTAAGGTATAGCACAGTCGTTTTATTTTCATTATCTGTATGATATTGGTATGAAATATCCATTATGTGTTTCATTTCCTGCCAGATACGTCATGAAAAACCACAGGACAGAGTAGACTTGCCACACAGGGTTTCCAAGGAGTGGCTAGTGGCTTTGAACTGCCAACCTTTTGGCTAGCAGCTGAGCTCTTAACCTCTGTACACCAGGGCTCTGATATGTCATGAGGTACAGCGAAAGAGGGTGAAATGTAAGAGTCTGCCCAAAGATTAAGCAAATGACTAGGAGTAGGCACAGTCAAAACTTGCAACAGCTGTCATCCAGGCCCACCTTCAAGCCCTTAAACTTCATTATACACCAGTGTCATGTGTCAGGATTCTAACTTGAACTGCACATTGAAGAATGCTTTAATAAGGAAAATATGTTTAAATTTCTATGAATGTTGCTAACCTTTAAGTTGAGTGATACACTGGCTAGAACAAAAATTATACTGCTTTAAATTTTTGAAACACTTTAAGGAAAACTCAGGATTCTTTAAAGAAAAAAACAGCTCCTATTACATCTTCAAAAAGAACATCTACTTAGGAAAGGTCATCAATTATACCCTTCAAACTGATTAATGCCATTACTAAAGAAACTTTAGAGATGATAAAACCAGATTGTTAATGGTAAATTCTAGCCAGGTTTGAAAAATGTATGAAAAAGTTCCAGAACTAAGAGACGTTGCCCATGTAGTAGAGGATCTTATGGTGGGATTGTACATCGTGTGGGCACTTCAAGAATATTTTCCATCCTTAAGTATCTAGGGTTCCATATTTGTGAAAGAAGTCATTTGAAAAGCAGCCAGTCATCATGGGGGAATACCTATCTTTGCCAGGGAAGGTGAACTTTGCTATTTATACTTAGTTTGGGAGTATATTACATAGTGGATCTTTTGTTATTTTCAACAAATGCTTCTCCGTGATTATTGTTTTGTTTACGTTCAAATTAAAATTATTTTGTGTCCCTTGAGCACATACATCCAAAAGGATGTTAAGGGACAAAGAAATGGGTAGAAACATGCAGGGTATTAGTAGGAAGCCAACCCAAGATTAAATAATCCAGGATGAAATATTCACTCATTCTAACTCACAAAACAGAGATTTACAAGCAGACTGTCATTTGATTTTATTCCCACTGTAAGATGGGAAATGGCTCAATTTGACAGGTATGTGGGCACTCCTTACGCAAATGAACTAGAAGGAAATTTGTACTGTGTGCTTGGCATATAATCTGTCTTGGAGATATCTCTAGCTTGATCTAGAAAAAGACAAAGAGTTTTCCCTTTGATACCAACCAAACCAAAAAAACCAAACCTGTTGCCGTCAAGTCGATCCCAACTCATAGAGACCTATAGGACAGAGTAGAACTACCCTATAGGATTTCCAAGGACCACCTGGTGGATTTGAACTTTTTGATTAGCAGCCGAAGATCTTAACCACTGTGCCACCAGGGTTTCCTTTGATATCAAGGCTACGTTTAAAGGCAGTTAGGAATGTGTTTCTGGTATCTGTAAGATTATTGATTTTATTCATATGCAAATGAGATACCCACCAACAATTATCCAGTTATGCCAGGGAACCAGAGTGCCAGTAAAGGGCCCTAGAATTGGAGTGGGTGCTTTCCAGGCGTTTAATATTATTGAAGAAAAACAGCTAAAAATCTGGGCAAATATGACAGTGATTTATTTAAAAATTAGATCAGCTTGATCTGTTAATTCCAGAGTTAGGAAATATTTTATTCTGTGGTCAGGAGGGAAAAAAAAAAAATTCACAGAGCATTTGCTTCTGTGATGGGGCCAAAGTGAGTTAGTAGCAGATGGGACGTGATAGTGGCCTTACCCGACTGTTGTTCTCCCCATTGAACTAATATACCAGGGATGAGATGAGCCACCCCAATGCTGGAAAGGTGAGGATGGAATTGTGGCTGGGAGGATAATCAACAGTTGCAGAGCCAAGAAGAAGCTCCTGAAACTGGCTAAGGGACTACTGGGCCACTAAGGTCCTTTCTTCTGAGTCTAAAAATGAGTCCCGGGGAAGCCAGTGCAATCTGTCGAAATAACACAAGGTGAAAGCTAGCCCATCGGGGGCTTATTACTGAGGCACCCAGGACTTTCTCTTCTTACAGCTTGTCAAATTCTTACCTCTGCATCATTTGCTTTATGGGGATCAGTCTCGTCTCTCTTTTCTGGCATATATAAAAAAACATAAGCAGCTGAGGACAATAGACATTTACTTTTCTATGAAAGCAATGGGGAAATCAGAGTAGAACAGGGCTTATGGAAATAACACCTGTGGCACAGGGAAAATATTTTCTTTGCAACAGTGTGAGTGATGGACTCAGAGAGTTCTGGTAATCAAAAACAGGGTCTCACTTCATCTTACCAACATGGGAGGCAGGAGATGGGAAGCAGATGTTCAGAAAAGATTAGAATCATGGAAAATACCAGTGAGGGTTTTGTATTCAGAGATATCCCCATGGATTGTGCTGTTTTTCTCCAGCTGAAAGGCGGAAAATAGCATGGGAACATGTCTTTATCTCTGTCTTTAATGGCTCCACCTAACGCAGGCTCCCTGTTACACACAAGTCACAATAAAAAGACAATGTTGTTTTTATATGCCATCCTTTTTTTCTGCAAGTTCAAAGTACCTTATTCACACCATTCATTCACATTATTCCAGTCTTTAACCCTATGTATGGAATGGAAGGACCTCATAGATCCCAGGTAGGGGGATGCAAGGAGTCTCTGGGTGGTAAATGGTTAACATGCTCAGCTGCTAACCAAAAGGCTGAGTGAGGTTTGAGTCCACCCAGAGGCACCTTGGAAGAAGGGCCTGATGATCTCCTTCAGAAAAATTAGCCACAAAAAACCTGATGGAGCACAGCTCAACTCTGACACACGTGGAGTTGCCATGAGTCAGCATTGACTCGATGACAACCGGTGGTTAGGGGGATACAAGATTATCACTAGCCCTAAACAGTACAAATACTAACATTTATTCACACCTACAAATTCCCCACCATTTCCCCATCTCCATACTACCATCACTCTCTGAGCCACACTTTCATGGCTCACTGGACAACGGGAACAGTCTACTAAGGGCTTTACCTTTCTCCTCTCTCAGCAGCCTCCAGTCTGTTCCCTACAGGGCTGTGCGAGAGATCTTTTTGAAAAGCAAACCCAGAATTGTCAGTCCTCTGCTTAAAACACTTCGATGACTTCCCACTATACTTAAGATAAAAATTGAAATTTTTAACATGCCTACAGGACCCTTTTGGGTTGGAACCTACTACCCTCATTGGATTAGTCTCAAACCTTGGCCCCTGCAACATCCTACATTGGTCTTATTTCCATCTCTCATACTTGCATCTTTCTTCCTACCAGAAGACCTTTGTATATTCTGATTACTTGGCCTGGACCCTCTTCAATATGCTCTTTTGCTAGTTAACCCCAACTCATCCTCAGTCACTCATCATTTCTTCAGGAAAAGTTCTCATTGTGAAGGACAGACACTATGTTCACCAGTAAAACCACACACATAACACACAAAATGTCAAAATCACACAAATGCACATGGGAATTTCTACTTTAGGAAAATCTCTCTCTGCCTGTGTCCTGCCCTGTACCCAAACTCTCTCTTCTCCCTACCTCCATCGCCTCTCAGAAGCAGAAAATCTAGAGGAAATGTTACCTATTTTCATGTCCTTGCAGCTGAAGCGGCTGAGGAGGAGCTGGTTGGGTGACGGGGCTGTTGGGAGTGGCTGGGCTCTGCTGGGCCAGAGGACTCTGCTGGGCCAAGGGGCTGTGCTGCTGGGCCATGGGGCTCTGCTTCTCGGAGCTGGGTGCCGAGGCGGGGCTGTTGAGCTCTGCGATGGGAAACCACAGCGGCAAATATGGTCAGGTTGGCATTTGAGAAAGGGCAAGAGGTGATCGGTGGGAGGCAGTAACTCTGCCCCCTCAGTGACTCAAGGCTTTGGTTATTTCCATTTCTATTAGGTTCTAAGACAGCAGGTTAAACTTATCAAGTTCTAGTACCACTCCTGGAATTAGCATTCTTTGTTTAATTATAACTGTTGCTGAACAAGGTTATGAACACAGTTTCTTGCCATTTTGTCAGGAGAAAAGATTAGAGTTAAAAAAAACCTGTTAAAACCATAAAAAAGTAATTCACAGGAGTAAGCTCTCAAACAGTCGTTTTCCAGCACTGCTTGCTAAGAAAAATATTTCAGCCACTACTTTTTGGTTGTAATGAGATGTCTTACCTGTATTCCAAAGTTTGGGAATGACCCATAGTAAAAGTAAATGCTTTTCGTAATCTTTTTTCCACTCCTCTGTCAGTCTTATTCCTAATAACCCTCTATACTCCATGTTCTCTAGAAAGAACACAAGGCGCAGGGAGGTTCTAAAGCTGTTCTCTGTTTAAACTGCTTCCTCACTTCTCTTGTCACGGCATCAAATTTTCAACTGAAATCATCCCTACACGTTGGAATAAGGGTCAGGACAGACACATTTCAGACTGGGAAAACTGAGAAGCATGTTTGATTTTTAGTGAGCAATTCTGCATAGAGTTAATTTCCATTGAATATTTTATACACATTGGTGTCCGCAGAGAACAGGTTTAAAAAATGTAGTCATTTTCTTTCTCTCTTTCTTTTTTTTATTTTGTTTGGGTGGTAAGAGATAAACTCTATTAGCACTTCCTTATAAGCCACCCTCCCCCTCACTTGTCTCACAAGCCCAAATTCTTTAATTTCTCCTCCATTTTTTATCAAGATTTCTCAATCTTGGCACTTTTGACATTTTGTGCTAGA
>NW_004444216.1:1202470-1204011 GCF_000243295.1 Trichechus manatus latirostris
TCACCCTCTGTGTGGGACATCATTGTCCACCCAACCAGTGAGCTCCAGGGACTGAGTTCTTAAATCTCATCAGTCAGTCAGCAGCTATAAACTAGTACTAAATCCAGCTGTGCCTGGAAAAGGTGAATTTATGGGGCGCTGGTACTAAGGACTCCGTGGCCCCTTAAGTGAAGGCTGTGAGTTGTGACCTTCACTACTCTTCAAACCGCAGGGTAGAGTCCTTGTACAGAGAAATTCAAAAGGCCAAGTACAAATTTTAAATTCTTGTCAGATGCAACATTTTCTAAATGAGCTCTCTTTATGCCACAAAACTTCCTCTAGCTTTTCAAAATCAACCTGACTTTGAAGAATCCTCCAGAGCTTAACCGTTAACATGAATAAGCTGGCTTCCCCCACCCCACCCCCAATTTGTAACTCTATCATCTCTGCTGAATGGGTTCTGGCTTAATACAACCATAAAAGCAGTACCCCTGAGACCACAGGGAATGATTGAATAACTCAGTGTCCGGGGACTCACAATATTTAGCTTATAATGTCACAGCTCCATCTCTGAATGAAATTGGTACTGAGTAAATAGGATGTGGGTTTTAACTGAGTATGAACTTTTTGCAAAAGTGGAAGTAACAATAAACTCCTGACACTCTGACACATGACTAATGACAGCCAGGTGGACACCAGGACCCTGGCAGGCAGGCCGAGCACACCTGGTGGGTGAGTGGGGCATGTGTTGACCACCTCTCTGCAAGTCTGGCTCAGGGACTCACCCTCCTGAGGAATGATGCGAAGGGTGACACTAAGGCCTGCGTCCTTGATGAGCTTCACGATGTCTGCATGAGGCATGTTGATGATAGACTGGCCATTTACCGCTAATATCCGGTCTCCCACCTTTAGTTTGGAACAGCGATCGGCAGGACTGCCATCAATGATGCGTCCTATTTTATGGGGAACAGCTGAAAAACCCCGAAAGAAATAGATATCAGGGACGTTATCAATAAATGTTCTTTTTATTGAGTTCCTTACTCACATTATTCATGATTCTATTTTGAGTCTCAGCCCCCAAAGGAAACAACCTCATGTCAGAATTCCTTCTCTAACCAGTATATTTGCCTTTTAAAATCACAATCACTTCTCTCAAATGTGGTCCTGTGTATACTAGTGAGACGAGAGTTTCTAAATTCAAGTCCTTTGCCATGATAGGCTAATTCCAAACACATAGACCAGTGGTTCTCAAACTTTGGGCTGCATCAAAATTACCCTACAACTAAAAGGACAGCTCTCTGGGCCTTACTCCAGATCTTCTGGATCAGAATGTCCAGGCAAGAGACCATCTTTCCAGATTTTTAGGCAGCTTCTCAGGCAATTGCAATACATATGCATGTTTGAGAACTACATATAGGTATTTGAGAACCACAGACATAGAACACTGTGCCCAAAGAGCTCTGACTCTGGAAACAATACTAGACAGTTTAAAAAAATACAATAAATGCCAGGAATTTAATTTATACCACTTTCTATTCTACTGAGGAAAAAAACAGGACAGG
>NW_004444216.1:1204899-1212589 GCF_000243295.1 Trichechus manatus latirostris
CCATTCATTATGCTCCAAGGGTATCTGTATCTTGAACTTTCTGTCTTGTGAGCATGTTACAGTTGAAGGCAGAACATCAGCTAATAACTATGGCAAGTAAGGGCAGTGAGTTAACAAACTGATACCTTGTTCATTCTTCTATTGTGAAAGGTTAGAGATGCATGTGAAAATACTGGCTAAGCCCGTGTCATTGGTGTGAAACTCAGCATGGTAGAAGTTCAAACACGTTTTTTATTTACCACAGGCATGAATGGCTTTAATTAAATAAGCATACCTTACTTAGAGCTGCCTAATGATTATCTTTGAGTCATAGGACAATATATTTCCCAAGTGGAACTATAATAAGAACTCATTCATTTATTGATGTAAAAAAAAATGATGCAGGTATTGCAAGGTACTTCGTCTTCAGCCATAATCAGGGTGAAATTTTGTCCCTGCTTTTGTTCTCTTTCATGCTGGAATAGTCAATAAATCATTTGGTCGCCTGGCCATAATGTGTATATTGTGATCTATCCTGTGACATTTGGAAAGCTACCTAACCTCTGTGAGTTTCTATTTAACCACAGTAAAATTGGAATCATAATATCACTGACTTCACAGGGTGGTTCTGAGAATTAAATGAGTTATCACATGCGAAGTGACTAGAACAGTGCCTGACATTAAGAAGTGATCTATAAATATTAACTATCATTTTTATTATGATTATTTTAATATTTCTGATGTCACTATTTGTGTGTGTGTGCTTGTGTGTAGGTATAGTGAGAACCAGTTTAGATTATTTGTACATGTGACCAACCCATAATATTGCTAAAACTGAAGGAATATTTCGCTCTCTACAGGATGGTAGAGAGCAATATCCACTAAGTATCAACACAGGAAAACAGCTTCATTTAGCAGAGACATGTGTTTTGGGGGATCAGATGGACACTAGATGAGTCCAAGGGACCTATTTGTTTGTCTCTGCTTTCATAAAAAAGATATTGCAGGTTGCTGGAGGAAAACACCAACTTGTAAGTAAGAGTTTATCATCCAAGGGAAAGCAGTGTAATACAGATCCCTTAATTATCCACATTGAGTCTTACACACAGACACACACACACACATACACACACACACTCTCATATTGATTGAAAGTTATTAACAATATCTTTTCTTTCCTACTTCTTATTGAATACTTATATGAGCCAAGTACTGTGCTAAGTGATATATATGTAAATGTATACACATATACATGCTTATATTTATATTGATATATATAACTTAATCTTTAAGAAATTATATGAGGTACCTGATATCATTGCAAGATTACAGTTGAGGAAACTGAGGCATAAAGAGGTTAGAAATTTGCTCAAGCTCACACAGGCCATGCAAGGCTTAGAATCCCAGTCTGTCAGATTCCATAGACTTTGCTCCTAACCACCGTACCACACTGCTTGGCTTGGCTTTACTGTCTGCTCTCTTTAGTAAATCACTTGCTTCGTGAGCACTGGTGCTTTCATTTGGTAGGTGCGGCCTGCCTCTAAGCAAGAAATAGAAATACTTCTCAGTGGCCCTGATCAGGGGAGGCTGGAAGTCAGGAACTTTGCCTGAAGTGAGTTCTTTGTGGCAGCTATCTTTTGACAGGCAAGACACAAGAAGACAGGAGAGGAGATAAGAGAAAAATTGGACACTTCCTCAGATCCCTTTTAGTGAGGACTTCACATTACAGCAGCATCTTTTTGTTTGAAGTAATTCTTTGGATATTGGAAACACTTGCATTTGAAATCAAATTTAAAAATACATTTCAAAATACTACAGATGGTTTTTGGATGATTTACTGTTTTGAATTATTCATGCTTTTGTTCCCCTCCATTATTGTGGATCACTTAGAATTTACTGGGTATAAAACCTCAAATGTTTCAAAACATTGATTTCTCTCCCTCTGTCACACACAAAATCTTATGTGCCCAAAATAATAAAAACAAGCTATTATTTATTAATTTCCAGGCACTGTGCTAGGCGCTTATTTTAAATCCTACAGCAAGGGTGAAGTGGCTGTAAAAGTGTAATAATCATGCTTATTTTACTGATGAGCAAACAAACACACGTCAAAGACAGCATTCAAACCTATACCAGTGTGACTTCAAACCCTGGGCTCATTTTCCTTTCTTGATAAGTAGGAGGTTGTAAGCAGTTTGAATTACGAGGAAGGAGGGAATGATTGGTGAGACTTAGTTTAGAAAAACATCATTTGATACTTGAGATTTCAAGATGAAAGCTTCACTGTAAACAGAATTATCTATAGTATTGTCATCTATATTGCTGTTTGCTTATGGTGGTAACTCTTAGTTTCAAGGCCATTTTAACTTTACTAGGGTACTAGAATAACAACTAAAATACAAGAATAAAAACAAAAATAAAAGCATGAAAACGTAAATAAATTCTACAGAAGCCACATAGAATGACGGAGCAGCTAACATAAAATATGAATGAGCACACAATTAAAAAATGTATATTCGGTAACTGGAAATACTTGGCAGGGTTTCATTACAATTGTTATTTTTACTGACATTTACTTTAATAAAAACAGTACTTGAAACTCTTGGCAGCTGAAGGCAAACTCACTTTTCCTTTTACCAGTGTTTTCCCTACATACGTAAGTACATAGAATGTTGATGCACAACAAATCATTGACAAGGGGTGTGCTCAGAGAGGATTCTCTCTGAAAACAAGATGCAGCTCCATTTGCTCCGTGATAAGGTCTACAGAGCTTATGACCTAAGTGCTTTCTGTGCATGGCTAATAGAATTACAGAGCAAGGAAGAGGACCTGACCTGGGTTTCTATTATTGGGATGAATGGTACTCATTAATTGGCTAGGGATTGATGACTAAGGTAACTGCTGGAGTGAAGTCCATTTAGACGGCATGACTTGCAGACATCATCTGTCAGGCAGCAGTATAAATCAAGCTTTTGGAACAGTCTTCTTGCCACAGTGTGCTTAGGATACACAGATATTTGGAAAAAGGAGCAATATGTCATGGGCTTTGGACACACTGGCATCTGGGAAGGAGACGATGTGTCACTAGCCTGAAATTTCCTGTTAATTGCAAATCACAAAAATTTTGGAAAAGAAATTGTTATGGATTGAATTGTGTCCCCCCAAAATATGTGTTGTATATCCTAACCTCTATGCCTGCGGTTAAAATTCCATTTGGGGATGTCTTTGTTATGTTAATAAGGCAGGATCAGTGTAGGGTGTGTCTTGAGTCAGTCTCTTGTGAGATATAAAACAAGTAAGCTGGAAGCAGAGATGGGGGGAGAGAGATGCCAAGCCACATGACGATCACCCAGGAGAAGCTCAAAGAGACAAGGACCTTCCTCCAGAGCCGACAGAGAAAGCCTTCCCTTAGAGGGGGCACCCTGAATTCAGACTTCTAGCCTCATAAACTGTGAGAAAATAAATTTCTGTCTGTTAAAGCCACCTACTTGTGATACTTTTGTTATAGCAGCACTAGATAACTAAGACAGAAATTCATCTTTTTTTTCTCTATTCCTTTCTGAGTGAAACACTACTGTACATTTATACTGCAATATGTTGTATATTTTCCTGTAGATGAATCAACTCTTTCAGCACTGCTCAACAGACCACACTGTCTTAACAAGAATATTCTGAGGCAATCAGTTGGACTGGATGCTTTCTCGGTTAGTTCTAAAAGCCTGGATTCTTTAGGTTTCTCATCACATTATTACAAGAAGCAATGATCCTCCCTTTGTGCTGTTGGGTTCTCTTCTGGGATGCTTGTATGGTCTACCTGGGTTTGGTCAGCCCTTGGGCAAAGTGGGCTGATTCAGCCAATGAGCTTATACTGAGTTCTACCCTGGGTGAGTAGCCACAAAGGAGATGGGATTGTTATCTGGAGGAGTTCCCTTGCTCTGGAGATGGACTCTTTCTGAAAATTTTGGCAATGGATCCTTCCAGAAATTCTTAGCTGCATCATTATAAGGGAAGGGATGATTAGATTCCACCCTCTTTTTCCCTTTTTTTGGGGGCATAATTCCTTATTTTAAATATATTTCATTTCAGAGAAGGAAAAGCCTGGTGACTCATGTTTACATTTAATTATCTCCTTGTTAATAGATCCCACCAAGTGTCATTATATATGGAGGAAAGCATGAGACAGAGAAAGTAGATTCTGCATCAATCATGTCAAACTTATAGGCAAGAAATTTCTGAAATGAGTGTGACAAAAATAAATACTTAAAGGCAATCAATAGCATAAACTGTCATTAGCTCACAATTCCATTAAATTGTGAAGGTTAAACAACATGCTATTAGCTTAAAGAGGCAAGGAAAGCTAGTTTGCATCTTGAATTTGTGGCCTGAAATGGATAACTCAAATTGTCTTTTCTTTCAATAATCTGTGAAATTTACCATCTAGTTTTAAAACTGTGGTTAGAGCAGGAAGATTAATTATTACACCAGTCAACACATTTCTGCATAGCATTTCCTTAGTAGCAGACGATAGGTTTGGCCTAGTGGGGAAGACAACAATACCATAACATGGCAAGGCACTTGCCCTCAAGAAACTCAGTCTAGCTGGGAAGACCAGAGATAAACCTATGAAACATGCTTAAAACAGAAGAGAAAATGGCAAGTCTATGGTAAAGGGAACATACAACAAGAGTAGAAAAACCAAACCGGTTGCCATCGAGTCAATTCCAACTCATAGCTACCCTATAGGACAGAAGAGAACTGCCCCACAGGGCTTCCAAGGGGCGACTGGTGGATTTGAACTGCCGACCTTTTGCCAAGATCTTAACCACTGCACCACCATGGCTCCAACAAGAGTAGAGGGGAGGACAAATTACTGAGTCTGGGTGTGTAGTGAGGAAAAGAAAGGTCATTCTGGGAAGGAAGGAACATAATTGTCCCCAGGCTAAGTAACAACTCCCTTTAGGACAAAACTCATGGTCAGAAAGAGGGCTCTAGCAAATGTAGAAGGAAACCAGCAGAACTGCTTTATAGGCGGGAGTCCCTTTTTGCTCCTGCAATTGCTGCTTCTCTATCTGAGATCTCTGATATGCCTCTAGAGCAGCTCCTGTTCATGGAGACTAAACATGTAGGGGCGATGGAAGATTGTCACAAAAAAACTTATCTTTTAATTCATGGTGAAGACTCTTAATCTGTTTTTCTGACTTTGGAAACCTGAGCCTAGTATTAATCTTGCTTATTTTTCCATCTCTCCTTCCTAGAAATTCTGATTCCGTTGTGACAAATCCATTTAGCTAGATGTTGTCCCTTCTAGGAGTGTGGCGCAGTGTCCTTTGAAAGAGCTTGTCTTGGTCATCAGAGGGTGAAGAGGTGGGAAAAACATGTTTTGTATTCCAAAAAATATGTGGTAAAATTAAAAAGCACACTCATGTCTTGTTTTCCTCTAGAAGTCTGTGAAATTTAGCTTTTCAAAAATGAAAAAGTCTTCCCTGAAATTCATAGCCAAGTGAGCTGCAAGACCCAAAATTGAGCAGCTGGCGTATTAAGGACTGCATATTCACAAAGTGCACTCCCCACCTCCCCCAGCACCCATGAGTCATTCTCTTGTGGTTGAACAGTTTAGTTACCCTCCAGTTGGTAACTCCAGTTGGTAACAAGCAGATGGTCAGACAGGATGATGGGAAGAGGGGCCCATCACTGGCAATTTGGGAGCCCAATTGAACTCATGTTTCTGAGGGCAGAAAACACCATTTAGAAAGCATTAACTATATGGCTGGGGAGAGAGAAACCCTCGTCAGCTGTGTATTACCATTTGTCTTTATTTTGCACCAGTTTTAAAAATCTCATAGCGAAGTGCTACGAGTGAACTGATAATTGAAAGAAATCTCATTGCATTAGGAATTGTAATTACCTGTAAGTTGACTGGAAGTTCCATCCAGGAACATGAGGCTGGGTTAAAATAGTTTAATTGCTTTTGGAAGATTTGGTGGTTTCAGGGACAGAGGGCTGGCTTCACGGCTGTGCAACCTGAGCAGCTACACAGTGCCCTGTGCTCAGAAGGGCCAGTTCCTGGTTTAGTGCTCTGCATCAGCATCTTGACATTCTTAATAATATTTGAACAAGGGCCTCACATGTCCCTTTTGCACTGAGACCTGCAAATTATGTAGTAAGTCCTGTGAAGACATAGCCTTAACACATTTCATTCTTGAATCACTTATTTTTTCTAATGTCTGCAATGGAAGATGCAAGTGAAATCTGGTATAGATGCCAAGAAAAATCACCAGAAAGGTGGGTGATAGAGAAGGAGCAGAAACAGTCCCACTTCTATCATGGCTGCATTTCTCATCCCCACACACTTCACTAGAAAAGGTAGCCCCAATAAGTTCTGGTACATGTATTCTTAAAGACCCTTTGATTTTTTATATGTTGATTCAAGAGGCTGAAAAATTACTTTAATTCTCTTGTTCTTTTGTGAAAATTATTCTTATGTAGTAAGTTACACATTATTGGGTTGGTTACAAAGCAAATATATGTATGTGTATATATACACAGTAAAACCTGCAAAAGCTGGAACTCAATGGGACTGCCTTGTTTTTCCCGATCTTGCAAGTTTTCCACCTTTGACAGGTGCTTACCACTTTTCTATCGCTCTCTATTAAGAATTCTACCTCATAAACACCCAGTGAGTTTTCCTTTTCCTTCTCTGACAGGTTTCTGCCTTACACAGTTTCCAGTTCAAAGTTTTTACTATACACATACGCTAATATATTCTGCCATATCTGAAGAAGTTTGTATATTCTTTTGATATGATTTTTTTCCCTCATAGCTTGACAAGATGTCTAGACATTACAGTGGCAGAATCCAGGATACTTCAGAATAGTTATGATCCTACAATCTGTAGGTGGTCAGGGTAGGTGTGGGCCATGAGGAGCTGGATAGAGATAATCAAAATAGAAAGTCTGTTTCTAGATGCTTAAGTCTTTATCTTCTGTAAAGATACTTCTCGTTTCTCTGCTTATCCCTAGAACTCACCTGGTTAATTTCTAGGTAGCAGGACATCTTTTTTGACCTGTTTTGCTCTGAAAGTCACTATAGAAAATATGGTTCTATTAAGTCAATTTTCAACCCTATTCAGCATTTTCTGCATTTCCTTCCAAAGACCTGGAAAAGGACATACATTTGCATCACTCAGTAAAACTAGCGATCCAAGCCTTCCAGTTAAGGAGTAAACAAAAACAAACAAAAAACCAAACTCGTTCCCTTCGAGTCAATCTCAACTCACAGTGACCCCACAGAACAGAGGAGAAGTGCCCCATAGAGTTTCCAAGGCTGTAATCTTTTTTTTAAAAAATTTTTTCCCATACAAAAATTTATACATACATTGTTATGTGACTCTAATTGCTCTCATACTGTGACACGGCACTCCTCCTTTCCACCCAGTTCCCCATGTCCATTCAACCAGCTCCTAACCCCCTCTGCCTTCCCATCTCACCTCGAGCTAAGAGGCACATTCCTCACGAGTATCACTTTATGTCCCACAGTCCAGTCCAATCCCGGTCTGAAGAGTTGGCCTCAGAAACTGTTTTAGTTCTGGGCTGATACCGAATCCAGGGGCCATGCTTTCTGGGGTTCCTCCAGTCTCAGACAGACCATTAAGTCTAGTCTTCTTACTAGAATTTGAGTTCTGCACCCCACCTTTCTCCTGCTCCATCCAGGA
>NW_004444216.1:1214866-1255709 GCF_000243295.1 Trichechus manatus latirostris
TGTCTGTAATTTTCTTTTTTTGTGGTGTCTCTACCTGGTTTTGGTATCAGGGTTATGCTGGCTTCATAGAATGAGTTTGGGAGTATTCCATCCTTTCTATGCTCTGAAATACCTTTAGTAGTAGTGGTGTTAAATTTTCTCTGAAAGTTTGGTAGAATTCTCCAGTGAAGCCATCCGGGCGAGGGCTTTTTTTTTGTTGGGAGTTTTTTAATTACCTTTTCAACTTCTTCTTTTGTTATGAGTTTATTTAGTTGTTCTGCCTCTGTTTGTGTTAGTTTAGGTAGGTAATGAGTTTCTAGATATTTGTCCATTTCCTCTAGGTTTTGAAATCTGTTGTAGTACAATTTTTCATAGTATTCTGTTATGATTCTTTTAATTTCACTTGGGTCTGCTGTGATATCACCCATCTCATTTCTTATATGGGTTATCTGCTTCCTCTCCTGTTTTTCTTTTGTCAGTTTGGCCAATGGTTTATCAATTTTGTTGATCTTTTCAGAGAACCAGCTTTTGGTCTTGTTAACTCTTTCAATTGTTTTTCTATTCTCTATTTGATTTAATTCTGCTCTAATTCTTTTTATTTCCTTTCTTCTGGCACCTGAGGGCTTCTTTTCCAAGGCTGTAATCTTTATGGAAGCAGACTGCTACATCTTTCTCCCAAGAAGTGTCTGGTGGCTTCCAACCTCCAACATTTTGGTTAGCAGCTGAGTGCTTAACCATTGTGCCACCGGGGCTCCTGAAGTCAAGGAGTAGAAGGTAAAATTCTCTGTTGCTCAGTTTGAGTAATTTTAGTGAGGAGCAGCTTTTGGCAAGCTTTGCTTACAGAATAACCAAACAGAAAGCTGATTTCGGTAATAATGGAAAAAATTTAGAGGGTTATTGATATTAAAATATGATAAAGGTTTTTTTTACTTGCAGAACAGAAAAATAAGTTGTTTTACTTTTTTTTAAAACAGTCAAAGGATTGAGGTGTATTATACTCCCATCTGAACACATACATCTACCTTTCAAAGGGCCCACTTTTATAATGATAAATTGAGTTCCTGAATGAGGGGTTCCTTTTATTTATAGTTTATTGTGGAGAGGTTATCAAATTTCTACTAGAAAATACTGGATTATTATGCAAAATGAGAAAACTGTAAAAAATTTTCAAAATTCATGGCATGATGCAGAAGGAGCAAAGTAAACAGAATACAGTACTATCTTTTTTTCTGTAATATTTCTTGTGTACTAAGGCCCACTCCTTTTATTCACTTACTATCACTTTCTGGGGTGGGGTGGGAGGCGGTCCTAAGAAGGAGATAAGCATGCTATCATTTTACCACATCCATTAGAAACTGGAAATATCTTTTGCAAATTTAAATCGGTTACAGCAATCAGTATTTTGCTGTCCTGGCTAGAGCTGGAATCTATTTGGGGGAAAAAAATTGTCAAATAATTTATGCACCCAAACTTTAGAAGTCCTGTTGTTTCCTGCAGTCCTGGCAGATAAAACTATAAAGAACAATGGGTTTCTTTTCAAGCGTTCAGAAGATGTCATAGAATTACATTTAATCAACCCCAGATATTTGGGTTATAAAATGTTCAATAAAAGCACACTTCCTTTCTCTCCTCTCTCTCTCTCCCCTGCCTTTTGAAACACGTGAGATTTCACACCCCATCAATGTACTTGGCTCTCAATAATTTCTCAGCAGGCCCAGTAGAAATGGTTGATAGCTACAAGTAGGCGTTGCTGACAAGTCATGTTTCTCATTTTTACAGATGCAGTGTCTTCTATCTCTGCCATCTCCTTTTTCCTTTTATAGCTTCTGAAATTGTGTTTTGTAAAGTCACTTGGCTATCTTCACACAGTTTCCCAGTTACAATAGGTAAATGTCAAAAGCAATCAGGTGCAATATCAGCCTTCCATTGTATTCCCCTAAGCCCTCCGGCAGATAATAACTTCTTGCAATATTTTCTTAATGTAAATGGAAACAGATACTAACACAGGCAAATGATCCCTCCTGAGCCAGCTGTCCTTTTCAATATGTTATCCAGAAGATTACATGAATATTTATTGGCTCTTCAGTTTTTCACAGAAGCCAAAGTTCCACTAACAGGGTATATCATGTTTTAACTTGAAATAATGCCATTTTGTATGACTGGATAAAACTAAATATGAAAAAGCCCCCAAGCAAAGTGTTCAGGAACTAGAAGACCTTGGTCATATATTAGCTTTGGAAACAACTTGCAGTGTGACCTCTGAATGGCCAAATAAATTATGTCAGAGTTTCCTTACCTGAAGACTGAGACCATCACTGCCTATGCCTAATTTTTCTTATCCAAGTAGTACACATTTTAACTTCATCTGGACATCTGCTGATATGTATTTTCTCTCTCCATTTATTATATTTTAAAGTATAGTAACTATATATGTTTTCACTTTTACTAAGGAAACATATGTCCTCATAATAATTTTACTTGAGTCAGTCATCACAAATTGATTTGTATTACTCTCACATGAGAAATGAAAAAAGGAAGGTGGAAGAGCCTCAAAATGTGTTGGGTGTGCATAGTTAAGTGCCAATTACACTATTTAGAGGGAAGAAACCAAAAGTGAAAAAGCACTTCATCAAAGAAGATATATGGATGACAAAAAAATCACATGAAAAGATGCTCAACATCATTAATCTTTAGGGAAATGCAAATTAAAACCAAAATGACATACCACTACACACCTCTCAGAAGGCTAAAAACCTAAACCCAAACCCGTTGCCATTGGGCCAATTCTGACTCATAGCTTGCTACCAAAAAGAATGGCTAAAATACCCCTAAAACCAGAACCTGACAATAACAAGTACTCACCAGGATGTTGAGAAATTGGAATCTTCATACATGGGAATACAAAATGGGACAGCCACTTTGGAAATCAGTACCATATGACCCAGCAATCCAACTTCTAGGCATTTACCCAAGTGAAATGAAAACTTATGTTCACACAAAAACCTTATAACAGCTTTACTCATAATTGTCAAAAACTGGAAACAACCCAAAAGTCCCTCAGCTGGGGACTGGATTCACAAACTATGGTACATCCATACAATGGAATACTACTTAGCAATAAAAAGGGACAAACTACTGGTCCATGAAACAATATGCATCAATCTAAAATGCATTATTCCAAGTGGAAAAAGGCAGACTCACTAGGCTATATACTACATGATTCCATTTATAAGCAGTAAAACCTGCAAAAGCCGGAACCTGTGTAAGGTAGAAATCTGTCAGAGAAGGAAAACTCACTGGGTGTTTATGAGGTAGGATTCTTAATAGAGAGCAATAGAGAAGTGACAAGTACTCTGCCAAAGGCAGAAAACTTTCAAGACCTGGAAAAACAAGGTAGTCCCCTTGTTCAGGCTCTCACAGATTTCACTGTATAAAAAAGTAAAACTATAGCAACAGAAAACAAAGCAGTGATTGCCAGAGGCTAGGGGTGGGTAGGGGGGTTGACTTCACTGTGGTGGTAGTTACATAACTATATACATTTGTGAAAATTCATAGAATTGCAGCCTAGAAAGGGTAAATATTACTATAGGTAGTCCCTGACTTACGATGTATATTTCAGTTATAATGAACTGCACATACGACCATCAGTTTTTTTCTTTTACATCTTAACCATTAGTAATATGTACTACATGTAATGTTGCAGTGTGTAATCTGCTGACATCATCATTCTCAGATGTTCACTCACAGATGTTCAAAGATCAAATTTATAAAGATACTGATAATAAAAGGCAATTATAATGAAAATTAAAAGAAAGAGGTATTTGACTTATATCAGAACCGATTTATGATGGAGTCGTTGGAACAGAACCCTGTCGTAAGTCGGGGACTACCTGTATAAATAAATTATACCTTAAAAATGGGGAAAAATGGAAAAGCAAGGGGAGGATGAGAGGTTTTGGAGAAAAACTAATAGAGATAAGTAAAGAACTCATGTCAAAAATATAATATTTAAAAATAGAGATAGCTGCCCTGTTATTTTATGGGGTGTGTAAGATGGTTCCTAAAATTTAGCTAAAGTAAAAAGGCAGCCTACAGGAAGAACACTACGAGCCGTTGGTCTTGACACCTTACCTGTTTCCACAAGCGAAGCAGGTGGTGTAGGTGGTGAAATGCAGTGGTTGAGAGCTTCCATGAGGACTACAGAGATTCCTGAACATACTATGCACAGACAACAGTGAGATCGAGATAAAGGTAGGCACGAACAGATCATGAATGGACTTACATGTAGTGCCAGGTGTCTCGGAATTTAGCACAGCCAAATGAGAAGGCACTAATGGATTATGAGAACTAAGTGACATCATCAGACCTGTTGTTTTAGCAAGAATATCTGGTGGCAGCATGACAGGTGGGCTGAAGGACAGTGAGGGTGGGAATAAGGCTGGAGACAGGAAGAGCACTTAAAGACCACTACCATGCTCTAGAGCTGTGCAATATGGTAGCCACTAGCCACAAGTGGCTATTTAAATCAACTGAATGTAAATAAGGTAAGAATTTGAATTCCTTGGTCACACTAGCCACATTTTAAGTGCTCCATAGCCACATGTGGCTAGTGGCTACAGAATTGTTTATGGTACAGAACAGAACATTCCATCATCATAGGAAGTTCTACTGGGCAGCATTAACCTAGAGCCTCCAAACCAAAAAACCAAACTTGCTGACATCAAGTCAATTCTGACTCATAGAGCCTCCACTAAGGCATGATTAGCTGTGTTGATAGACAGGGTCCGATGTATTCAAGTTTTACATCTGGAAAGCATGTTTGGGTAAGAGCTTGCCTTAATTTCCCAAGAGAGATGTGGTTTGTATAAATTCTTCTAGTATATGAAGTCAGGTGCTTGGAGGCCCACTTTGATTGGAGCTGAGAGCTACACCTGTCAGCCTTTGTTTAGCCACTTGGCACCAGGGAACACCAATATCAGTGGCTAACTTGGCAACCAGGTTTTACTGTATTTCAGTTTGGTCAAGTGCCTACAGGAATGCAAGCTATTTTTCATCTTGCTGTTCATCTGGCAAGTCTAATAAACACTTGAATGAAAAATTCTAAGTTGGAATGTTCTTCTTCTTCCTTGTGTTATGTCCGCTGCTGTGTGCCAGAAAACTCCAAGGGCAAAACCTTTCAAAATATGTGATCCTCCTTGCTTTCCTCTCACGATGGATGCATAAATGCACATCTTTATGATGGACAGCTTCCGAACAGAAGGTGTTGGGCACTTCACCCTTGAAAGCAGATGGGTTCCTTAGGTACTCAACATCCAGGCATTTTTGTGGTGCAGACCCTTGCCTGGCTTTGAGAACTAAGATCTGGAAGACAGACTGAAAAATGAAAATGCCAACAGCATGTTCCACTATTTAGTTAATTTTCTGTGGCACTCTTAAAACTGTAGGAATGCCTAGTGATCTGACTCATCACCCAGAAAAGACTGGCTGATTCATTTCTAGAAATGATTCTAATCAAGTTCTGGGAATAGTTTGGTTGGGAACAAATCCAGCTTAAATTGCAAAATTATTGGTGATCAAATGAACAAAGAAAGAGCTTTCCACAGGATTTGGTGTGGTACGAAGGAATTTGGTTAGAGGCACTCATTGAGTCCTTGGTGAAAGCTGGCTTGGAACAGAAATATGGGCCTCAAAAAGGAATGCCATCAAGTGTCCAACTGGAAAAAAATATCCTCTCATAATTTGCTTTCAACATAGTTAAAAAGTGGGGACGAATAATAACACAGGGTTCATTTAAAACAGGTTTTTAAAATGGTTCTACATGTGGAACCAGCTTTACTAGGACACCCTCGATATTTTCTTATGTGGTTGACTGTTGCGGAAAAAGAAGCAAAATAGAAGTACAGAGATTTTAATTTAACATGTGGCCCTAAACAGATTACAAAGAAAAGGTGTCTTCTGCAAAACTGACCTGCAGGCTCTGAATTCTTTTGACTCTCATGGGGCAGTAAGAGGCATTTTCCACTGGCAGAAGGGGGATCTTGTCCATGCGGTCTGGGGTCTCTAATCAGTTGCAATCTCCCCTGTACTTGCTAGTGAATAACAAGGAGCTGTAGGACTTAAGCCCAGAGCAAACAGCCACTGATGTCCATGAATTTTTAAGACAACTGAGTAGCTGAAGGTAAGGAGACGTCTACTTTCTGCTGCTGCCTGGAGAGTCTTTGAACACAATAATAAAAACCCTCCTGAAAAGTGATTCCGAATGGGGAAAACTTACAATTTATGAGCTCCACTCAAACAATAAGAAAAATGGTCCAGAATTTTTTTTTTTAAATGCACTATGAATGCTCACAGATTTTTTTGATAGGCTGCTTTTCTCTTGTTCTTGAGAATAAATAAGAATGGTGGTGCTTGTCTGCAGACTCTTTCTTACAATTTAACAATCTTTGAATCTGTTAGTGCTAACAGAGTACAATAGTTCATTTGATTTTCCGTTTTACTTCATAGATGTTTCAATGTTCAGATATCAGAGTCCTCAGAGTTTGGTTAAAATCATTTTTGTTGTTGTCGTTTGTCTGCTTATGGGTAGAACTCAGTCTGCCAGGTTTTTAATTTGGGAACAAAACTAGTCATGTTCAGGATTGAAAAGAATGACACTCAGTGGGTCCTGTTCGCCCTGGTCTTAGCTGGGCATGATCCTATAAACACATAATGCGATTCGGAAGTTGTTCACTTGGAACTGAAATGGGCTGCTTTGTTAATGAGGATAAAGCAATGAGTAAATAACCTGAAGAAACACTTTGTTCTGAGTTGCTTGGGATCCCATCCAAACCCTTCTGTTTAGGGCGACATAATTATCGCTAAGGTGGGGCTCACACAGAGGGATGACCATGCCAGGAATACCCAGTGCCAGCATGAGGTGACTCAGAGAGCACGCTGAGGCTGGTAGCCTGGTCCTCAAAGGCCATAGGCCTATCCAACCCAGATGCTTATGGCTAGAGGGGCAACCCCTCCTTCCTGCCCAGAGGCATAGAGAGGGCTCCCCACACCTGACTTTCTAGAGTGCGCTCTCATCTGAAACTTCACCAGGCCCTGGTCTGGCTACTGAATCATTTAGCCAGGCTGAGAACAACAGATGGGAAATCTGTATTCTGGGACATTGTTCCAGTTCCACTTTATTATAGTGCAATTTCTCATGCTGGGCGAGGACCAGCTTGCACAATTCCTCCCCTAAGTGATCCTCTGCCGCTTCGTCCATTCTCAAAGATTTGCCTTGTTGCCTTTGGGGAATGGAACAGCTAGGCTTAAGTGCAGAGAGTTGGAGCTGAGTAAACTGTCCATGCCTGATCACTCTGCAAGTATCAATCCAATGCAATCCACATACATTATATGACAAATCATTGAAAAGCACAGTATGGGGAATTGTGAGGGATTCAAAGAAATGGTACTGTTTCCTGCTGTTAAGGAATATACAATTTATTTGGGGGAAGTAAAACATAAATACATAAAAAGTAAAATGACAATGATAATAATAGATAGTAATAACAGACACAATAATAGAAGTCACAGAGTAGTAAACAATGAATGGATTTATAGACAAGGATCTTCATATTAGAATTAGAGAAGAGACTTGAGGGAGATAGGCGAGGGGTCAGGCAAAGTTTTATGAAGGAGATGAGATATTTTAGCTGATTCTGAGAGGTGTTTACTATTTGAACAATAGTCTCCACCTCATAGGGTTGCTGTGAAGATTAAATATGATGTTTAAGATGCGTAGCACAGGGCCTGGGAGAAACCTTGATAAGAGTTATTATGGGATAATAGGAGGTATTTCAAGCGACAGCAGGGCAAAACATGGCAGGAAAGCAGAAGCTGTCTTTCGGGGGTAAATGACTAAACCGGCTTTGATGGAATACAGCCTGTGAATAGTAGCTGCATCTAGATTATCTAGGGTCTTGAATATAAGAGAGGTGTGTTTGAATTTTATCCTGCAAATATTTTTATCAGGGGTGTTATGATCAAAGAATTGTTATAAGAAGATTACATCTATATAGAAAATATCTTTCTTGACGCACTTTGCATCATGATGCCCTCCACTCCTACCCAGCCTCTGGCTACATGAAGCAGATAGTAAGTCATGCTAATAAAAGTGAACAGATTTATTTGATTTAAAACATGTACATCAGGGCAGATGATGAACACAATGTTATCTTTCTGTATATGTAGATTTCCCCAAAGGTTGCAAAGATAACTTGCTTGTCCTACTGTTTCAGTGAGTTATACTCACTGAAGCCAGATATGTGGGGAAACCTGACATTTCACATGGACATTTAATAGGGTCTCCCACCCCTGTGTACTTCTTCTGTTATGGAAGCACTCACATCAACAGTGTGGGTGACACCATCGCGCCTCCTGCGTGAGCTGCTCTTGGCATAATCAAAGCCTGGAGCAAAAGCACGGTGTCATTTTCGGAATTCAAAGCAGAGATCCGTTTAAAGAATAGGGAGATTTTACATGTTACAAAGCTGGTAAAGACCTCTGAAAGGATACTTGCTTTTGCCAACCAATGAGAAATAGAGAAAAAAAAAATGAGACTGACTTTCTAATTCCCATGTTCAACTGCATGAGTATGATTTAAGTAACTTCCCAACAATGAGTGTTGGGGATGGAACATCGATAGGTTAAAGTTTACAAAGAAAATCTAAGACTACAGTCCAGTGGCATCATTAGGGTTGGTGTCACTCAGTACAGTAACTCATGGTGTCACACGCACCACCCTCATGGACCTCCTCTCATACCAGACCATACAGAATCCTTAGTAATATTTTTTGTACTAATAGTACTCATAAATCGTAATTCTTGTATATCACTCCTTCTTTGCCTTTAATTACTACTTCATTCTCAAAAAAGTTATTGATATAGGTTCACAAATACTAATTACCACAATATTGTAGCTAAAACACCAGAAAAATTGACAAAATCAGCAATTATAAAAACACCAGCAGCAACAAAAACAACAGTGCATGCTTGTAGCACATGCAGACAAAACCACGTGATTCGATGCATCACTGTAATTGAGTACTAATGACAGCTCTGACTGGAGCGCCTTAGAAGATTAAAAAAAGTAAATTAGCATAGAGTTTTAGCCTTGTAGGTATATTGATACATGTAAACTAGGCTTACAAAAAATGTTTTTGTTGTTACAGCTAACTACAGGGATATTTTTATAGACAGTCATTTTGTTATCAACCCCTCTGATAGTGTCACCCAGTGCAGTCCACACCCCCAAACCCATCTAGTGATGCCACTGCTACAGCCTTCAGTATGGATTACACTTCAAACATAAAGAACATGAAAATCTTACAACTGGACCAATAAACATTATCATGATAAATGGAAAAGACACTGAAGTTGTCATAGATTTTATTCTTCTTGGATCAATAGTCAATGCCCATGGAAGCAGCAGTCCAGAAATCGATGAAGTACTGCACTGGGAAAATCTGCTGCAAAAGACCTCTTGAAAGTGCTAAAAAGCAAAGGTGTCACTTTGGTGACTAAGGTGCACCTGATAAAAACCATGGTCTTTTCAATAGCCTCATATGCAGCACCTAACAATAGCACAACAGAGAAGGTCCAGGCACCAGGATCAGCACCATTTGTACCAATTACCTGTGTTTTTAAGGTGACAGTTTTAATAAACCTCAGTATGGAGGTTCGAAGAAAATCCAGTATCACAACCCAAATTAGTAAAAATAAGATGAGGTGCTTATTGGTTACTATTTAGAGATTTCACTTTAGAGCAGAGCTTTGTTACCATGGTGCCATTAAAAGGAGTGTGCCACTAAAGATTCCCGGTGTACCAAGACAGCAGCAACTCAACCTCAGGATGGTTGGGTGAAGCTTGGGGTAGGGGTACAGCCTCCTGGGCAGACTGCCTCTTGCAACCAGCAGCCTCATTTGTTTTATCTCAGTGTTTCATACAAATGTTATTATCTTACAAGTGTGCCATGATTTGAAAACGGGTGGGAAACACTGCCTTAAGTTGTCTTAAAAGCAGAACTGGTTTATGGTATTTAAGTGCTTATTTCAGATCCTTTTTTGACAGAGGTTGAGGTAGACAGAAGAATTCAAAGTGTTAGGAGCCATTTTTAAAACATAATAAAAAATGGAAGTAAAGAAAGTGTAAGTCAATGAAAAATATGATCCAGGCCTCAAACTTACCCATGGCTTTTTACACACACACACAACTCACCTAATACCTGATTTTCCATGCTGATTCATAGCACACTATAATTTTAGAGCCGTTTGTTTTAGATGAGGAAGCGGCATAGGAAGATCAAGTGACACACTAGTTAGTGTGAGGATCAGGTTTGTTGTCCTATGCTCTTTTCATTTAGTTTACATCTCCTTGTTTCGGTAGAAACCTTGGCTTTTTCTTTTAATTCGTGCCTCCTGTAAGTTCAGTGGCTGCATAGTTGTTGGGGTGGGTTTTGATGGGAAAAACCTTAACCTGCTTCACTGCTAGTTCAGTTCTATTTAATCCTTTTTAGGTAACTATGCTTCAAAATATCATAAAAGACCTGCAGACTAAGCTCTGAATCTCTAGGACAACTTTAAAACTCAATAGCCTATGGATATCATCAAAGGACTTTGAGAAAGTCATCAAGGCACTTAATCAAAGATACTTCACTCCTTCCCAGAACACTGCAATCCCAGATTGCAGCGGACCTTAGGGAAAGTCAACATGACCAAGTCCACACTCCAAGCTGTGATAAAGTACATAGGTGGAAACAAAGATTTTCAGCCCCAGTACAGAGCTGAAAGATTACTGAGAAGTCTGCAGCATGTTGACCAGTGAGGCCCTTGCAAATAAAGATATAGAAAACCAACTCAGCGTCTCTAGGACAACACAAATGAAGGAAGGATTGAAGTAATTGTTCTCCTACTGTTGACCATTTACATTGCTGCTATTGCAGCTGTTTGAATATGTTCTACCTTACAGCTTGTTACAGGCCTGCATCTAAGTTTATAAATTCCTTCAACAGCCTGCCGGCCTCCACCACTGATGTGCAAGCTGTCCATGTTATCTCTTCCCCATAAATTCCAACATGGCATTCCTGAAAAATTATAGAAAAAGGGGAGATAAAGGGTCACTTATGTTTCATCACTTGTGCCAAACCTTTTCTTGGGAACCTCTGATGGGAAAGCAAGTTTGGGGAGGAAACAGGAGGCTCCCAGGTGGGCAGGTTATAGCTCTGCAATAAGACCCAGGTGTTGGGACTCAGGCCTTGCTCTGGGGAGGCTTGAGAACAAGCCTGTCAACTCCTAGTGCACATGGCCCCTGGGATATTCATATAAAGCAAGCATCTGATCCATCCAGAGTCATAGGACTTCCTGAGGTTCCGCTCTCCTGGGTATACACACCTCAGCAAGAATGGCAGCAGAGTCAATGGAAGGAAATGCCTCGAACTTCCCAAATATCCCAGAGTTACCAGTAGTGGAAAAGCTTCTAACATTATTTACAGTTTTCCACCATTATAAAAAATATGGCAATGAACATCTTTATTTGAATCTGTTTAAGTATTTAAAATGCAAAAAAAAAAAAAACCACGTTTTTTCCCCCTGAGCCCAAATTTAGTCTGAAAAGATACTTAATACTTGGATAGTGAGACAAAAATGCTCAGAAACCTTGCCTATTCTCACTTTAAATCAAGAAGGATATTCCTGCACTACAGATAGAAGGTCTCTAAGACCTGTCCACTCCAAGCATAGTTATATCTCCTGAGTCACTGGCTTTAGAAGGAAGAAGTTTGCTCCTTAATTATACTAATTGACATAAAGAAAATCTTTTATTTCCTGGGAAAATAAGATTTTGAAAAAAATATGTGAAGATTTGGTAGAAAGCCCTTCTAAATGCTAGACAGTGAGTAAGCCAAGAACCTACCTGCCGAGTTGCTATTGGGTGAACACCAACATCCTGGCAAAGTTGTTGCCTTGGCTGATGAAGCTAGGGAAGGTAACTCTTTTCCTGTCTGCATGGTCAGGAAGTTCACATTTGGGTTCTTTGCTCTCCCCTCTTCTCTGATATATTCAGTAGAGACATAATGTTTTCAGATAGCCTCTATAAGACAGGACTTCCAGTCTGAATTTCAAGGTTGTCCATAACTTCTATCTATTGGCTGGTGAGTTCTGGGGAGATGAGGCTGCAGTTGCAGACCCAGCACAGGCAGGCTCAGCTGGACAGGCTTGACAGCTGCTGCTTTGACTTCCTTGACTACCCCTGACTGAGTCTCAGGCTGCAGGTGGGTGGGTGATGGGGAAGGCTGTGCTCCTAGAAGGTCAGCATAGGCAGGGGGAGCTGGCCTTCAGAGTTACGCTCATCTGCTGCCCAGATTTAGCTGTCTGGGTGGGGTGGGTGGCCCTGACTAATGGCTGACTGATCTGACTGCCAGGTGAACTCTACCCTCCAAGAATAGTGAGCTGATGGAATGGATAGTTAATTCCAAGCAGGGATGGTGGTCTTGATAACAATGACATACTTAGGGCTTACTCTGAGCCAGTGTTGTTCTAAGTATTTCCACATATTAATTCATTTAACCCCCATAGCAACCCCAAGACACACATGTTAAGATGATCCTCTCTTTACAGTTAAGGAAACTGAGGCTCAAAGAGGGCACAGAACTTCTTCAAGGTCACATGATGAGTAAATGATGGAGCCAGGTTTCAAACCCAGGCAGTATGATTATAGATCCCCAGTGTTAACCACATCACTCCCTGGCCTAAAGGGGATGATGCTCTGATCAAAGACATAATAGCTCTTTGTCTGACAAAGAAAAGACTTCAGTAGCCGTAAGAATAACTGTGACTGTGTCAGTGATCCTTGGATAACACATGAGGAGATGAATGATGCAAACCTGGGAATAACTGTGACCCCTGAGGACCTGACAGTATCACACTCTCCTGTTTCACAGACCCCAAGGACCCTTGGTATTTTGACGATGGAGATGTGTGTGGCACAAGGATGGTTCTTAACATTCATGAGGCACTTAGAATTTCCCTTCAAAATTAGAGTTCAAAATTATTATACAAATTCAGTATGAAAGAGTATCAGCTCCAGGAAACTTTTAGGTGCATGTTCCAAATGATACGCTGTAAACGCAATGTGCCATCAGGATAATAGCTGCCTTTCCCAGAGAGCAGGGGGCAAAGCCGCGTCTCAAGCTTCTTAAATTGAAAAGAAATAGATATGTGATAAAAGAAGCCACGAAGCATCAAGAACTCTAGAATATATTTCTGCTCTCCAGGTGATATAAAAATAATAGCATTTTGAAAGTGGTTAGAATTATTCTTTTGAGGTCAGTCTAATGTCACTTGGTAGGAAGAAAAAATTCACGTGTTAATTGTAAGCATTTATACCTGTTCTTTTCAAAATCTACCTTTGCCTGGATTTTATCTGCAATAGAGAAAAGTGTCTGTGGTTTCTTTATGCAGTAAGTGTGAGCGTGTACATACACGCGTGCGCACTCCTGCACGCGCACGCGCACACACACACACAAACACACTTTTCCCTCACACATTTAGAAATAAAGCTGTCATACTACAAATAAAGCTGAGACCTTAAATACATGCTTAACTTTTTCATTGTGGTCGTATACTTTTTATTTTTATTTCAGTCTTTTAGGCATCCTACCCCAGTAAACAATTTGAATGACTGGAATAGCTACACAGGCTCTCCATGAACATTTTCCCCAAGTGTAAATTATTGGAAGGCTGTTTATATAATTCATGAAAATCTTTAGTGTTGTGTCCTTTTAATCTTGGTGAGTCCATCGTCCTGACAGAATCCTGCTTTTAGTTTCTGCTTAAAGATTGGATTTATTTCTTCAGTTTATCATGAAGAAAAAGAGAAATGAAATTGTACTTTCAGATGTATGTAATCTCGCTCCTGCACATATTTGCTGAGGTTTAACTCTTCTATAGTTTTCACTCTTGAATTTGTCAAGGCTAAAGCTACAGGGAGCAATTTTCTCCACTTATTTCTAGTGGGTTTTGAAAATATTAACCTTATCATAAAAAGTCTTAATCATTCTCAAGAATTTGATTTCTTGAGTATTGTTGGACCCTCCCCTCCCCTCAATGTTCTGAAAACAACCACAATTTATAGAAATTTTATGACTACAACATGGGTGCAATTGTAGCTATTTTTTTCTCTTAAGTGCTCTATACTGGTGTTGCTAACTACAACTTTTGGGGCTAAATCAATAAGGACAGTGAACTAGTTTTCCTATCCCATCTTCTGTCTTACTGCTACTTGCTTTTGAGGGACTTCTAGAACAGTGTTGCTGAAAGCAAAATGACCAAGGAAGCCTGAGACTCCACAAGGATGACTGACTGGAAGAGAAATATGACCTCTGACTGTTACCTGTTGTATAGACTCACAGAACCTTCAAGCTGAAAGGAACCTCAGAAGTTTAATTCATCTACTTCTCCCCTTCTCCACTGCTACCACCTTAGGGGAAGGCACCAGCACGTTATAACAGTCTCCTAACAGTGTCTCGGAGTCCCTGGGTAGTGCAAACAGTTAATGCACTCAGCTACTAACCAAAAGGTTGGAGGTTCAAGTCCACCAAAAGGAGTGTTGGAAGAAAGGCTTGATGATCTACTTCTAGGAAATCAGCCATTGAAAACCCTATGGAGCACAGTTCTACTCTGACACACGTGGAGTCACCACGAGTTGGAACTGACTCAGTGGCAACTAGTACTGGTAACAGTGCCTCATGCTTCCACTCTTGCTCCCCTCTCCCCATTTTCGTTTTCCACAAGCAGCTGGACTAATCTTTTAACCATGTAAATCAGATTTCAGACCTCTGTTAAAACCCTCAAATGGTTACCACAGACTTAGACTACAATCCAGACTCCTTACAATGGCGCATGAATCCCTGCACCATCTGGCTCCTGCCTAATTCTACGTCTTGGTCTTCTGCACTCCCCGTTTCTCACTGCACCACAGTCACACTGGGATTGTTTCTTGAATGCTGAGCTCATTCCCACCTTAAGGTTTCTGCATGCATTGCTTTTCCCCCAGATCCTCTGCATGTCTGGTTTCAGCTTATTGAGTATCTCTCTATCAAAAACTACTTCCTTGGAGAAGCGTTCCTTGACCCACCCATAAAAAAGAGTACTCTTCCCCTCAAAGACATCACTATCATATTACTCCGTTTTATTTTTTCCCCAGTTTAGAAACCAATGAAGGGCTTTTAGGGGCAGTGGGTGATGGTGGAGGTAGGGGGTTGGTTGTGATCATGCATTCTTCCTGAGCCGATAGTCAGCGACATTAGGCTAATCAGTGTTAAGAAGGCCTTAGTTGTGCCCACAGCCTGGGACTTTCAATCCCCTGATCCACTGTCCAGTATCCCTACCACCAGAACAAGTAA
Source organism: Trichechus manatus latirostris (assembly GCF_000243295.1). Taxonomy (NCBI): domain Eukaryota; kingdom Metazoa; phylum Chordata; class Mammalia; order Sirenia; family Trichechidae; genus Trichechus; species Trichechus manatus. The sequence continues at coordinate 1,230,277 of NW_004444216.1, forward strand.
AAGCAAGACCCCTTATTCAAATGCAGGCGAACTGGTCACTTACTTATCGTGGATCCAGACTCAGGCCTGTTCAGGGAGCTGATGATGACAAAGCCGAAGCCTTCATTCTCTTTGCGGTGAATGATCACATCACTGGTCTGCAGGCTATGGGAGGCGAAGCCCTCAGGCGGAGAGGCGCTGCTGCTGGGGGCAGCATGGTTGCTGTTGGTGTAGGTTGCGTAGTCACTGCGTGGAGAGCTGTGGTGGGTAGACACTGAACCTGGACTCCTCCCATTCTCTGGGCAGGGCTCCCCTGGAATACACACAGTACATAGGGACTTACTTATTTAACAAGGGTCTTAATGAGTGCCTACTATGTACTAAGCACTGTTCTTGACACTGGCATTGTTACACAACTGGTTGGCTGGCTTCTATTTCCCCACAGACCTGGAGAGCATTTGAAGGGCTACAAACTTAGCTACAGAGCCCGCTACAAACCTAGCTACAGAGCCCGCCAATTCCAGTCTTCATAGGAAACACAGGGAAAAGCTTTATCAGCTTCTTCTGTGCTGCCACGTGTTTATATCTTCCTCTTCTTTAGACGGTAACCCCCTAGGAAATGCCAAGTTTTAGATATTGCACTTCTTAGCTGCAAAATAATAATTGATCATAGATGATCATAAAACTAGTGGACATAATCCTAAACTATTCTGCGCATAAGAGTTACTTGAGGAAATTGTAAAAAATATACATCTTTAGGGCCCACCCAAGGAAATTTTTTTCAGTGGGTCGGGAAAAATTGGGCACAGGATTCTGGATCAGGTTTCAAGACCATACTTTGAGAAATGCTACTATAGATATACTGAAGTGGGGCCTAACAGCTTAGGGGCGTCCATGTAAAGTGACCTATCATAATTTCTCTAAAGAGCCATGGTTCTATTTAATTTGTGATATTCTGCTAGCCTAACAGTGTTAATTTACTCTATGCAGGTAGGAAATGTACTTCTTAAAAGTAGTTTGCTCACTCTATGATCAACTCTAATAATGATATAAGGCCAAGGAATTATGAATTTTGAATTTCTAATGGTGTGTTAGAAGCCTTTGTCATTTACATTCTGTGGGTTTTAATGATTCCTTTGTTGAGTTTCTAGATATGGTCCCCTATTTAGAACTCTGGAAGATGTCTCATATGGCAAGTTCCAGTGAAGGCTCTTAACTTTATAGGCTGTAATGCCATTCTGAAATGAAAAAGTCAGGGGAGAAAGAACAGAGACTCAAGATGCCTTGTTACACTGATACCTTAAGAAGAGCACGATGCATTTATTCATATGCCCAGATAAAAAAGTAAACGGCCTTACAAGGATGTATTCATTTCTTGCTTACAATTACAGAAAAAATAAGACCCAGGCTGTTGCTTATTATCATTTGATAAATTTGATTTTTTCCTTTAAGATTTAAGTAATCAGGTTTTAATCAAAAAATGATGCTTTTCATCTGTAAGAAATGCACTGAGGTCAAAAAAGAACAAAATGTCAGTGTCAAAGCCTTTTCCCTCTTTCAACCAGAATTTAAAACTTTTGCCTGTGAAAATGTACCCTCCTCCACGGAAAACATCATCCAAAGACAAGCTGTTATTGTCTTGGTGAAGCACATGTCCTTTATCAGTCCTTGTGCAAGTTGGAAATAAAGTGATTAGAGAGAGTCAGGAAGAAGAAAAACAAACAATTATCATGCTGCTACATTAAATTGAAAATGTCCCCGAGTTATTGGACCAAATCAGTAACTAAATGTCATAGGCAGTGACAAGAGAGATCTCATTTTCTGGCTGTCATATTTTAGGGGGCTGAGAGTTGTGGTTGTCAGTAAAGTGGCAACAAAGAAAAATTATCCATCTTTGCAGTAAGTGGCTGTGAGTGGCTACAACACAGGCTCTAGAGAGAAAAAAATCATTGATTGATGGAGTCAGCATGTGTGGTCCTGGGTAAATGAAAGACTCAAACACATTAATAGCATATTATTCTATTGCTTTTGGACTTCTCTTTCAACCTCTAAAACAAAGTTCTTTATCTTTAGCAAAATGACACATTTAGAATTAGGAAATCTTGCAAGTTCTTTCTGGGCTTATTCTGGTTCCCTGACACTTGAAAACTGGTAGCATGATTGACTCTGAGGAACAGCATGGGCTCCACATCATCTTTCTACTCAGCCGACTTCCACAGCCAAACGATATGGCCTTCCTTCCAACAACCATTCCTGCTGTAAGGCATCAACAGTGCTGTTTTAGAATAATATAGCAAAATATCATAATGTGACAAAAATACCGAGTGCTAAGCTTTTTCTTTCTTTTTTAATTCACTAACTTCCAGGATCTCTGACTCATTCTTCTGGCTCACACGCAAATGGTTGCCCAGAATTCAGTTACTTAGTATCTGCTCAAGTCACATAATTCAGTTTTAGGCTAAGCTTTTGTTTTGTCTCCCCCAGTTATACTGGAAATCACCATTGTGCTGACTAGGAGATGATCTCCCTTTTGGGGACGTGGGAATCTCTGACAGCATTCTGCCGGTGAGATGGCTTAGATCAGAAGAGCCAACCACTAGCCAGAAGCTGCCCCTGGCCTGCAGACCCATTTACTATTCCTTCACAGTGGTGGCCTATACAGTGTTTAATAATTATTAAAATTAATTGCCAATGTTTAGAGATAGGGAGATTTTATAGAAAAATGGATTTCTAGCTTCTCTTGAAAAATCTGGCAAGAATCAGCTAGAGGTGGGTAATGGTAACGGCCGCTCCTTTGACTGGGTGTGTACTTCGCAGATCACCATACACCTCACCACTCCCCAAAGTCTCTTGCAAATGACCTGCTTTACTCATTTATACACTCATTTACCCACAGAGTGAGAAATCTGCAGGAGCCTTCATTTCCCTTCTAGACCGTGCTCTGGGGAACATGACTCCAGGATTCTGTGACCATATGGGCCTTGCCTGCTTCTGAGGTGTGCCTGGGCCTCTTCTCAGGATGGTCCCCCAGATGGTTGATAGCACTGCAGATGGATATATCTTGCCTTGAAGCCTGGCCACGGGGTGGCCATTGGGGTATGTGTGTGTACAGAACTTGGATGTGTGGGCTGAGGGCCCACATGTGTGTGCACAAGGTCCCCCATGGTGCCTGATGGAGAAGGGGGCAGCTCGTGGCTGTGGCTCTGCAAATGTGAGGGGCTGGCCTGTCTGCAGGTATTTCAGTTTGTGCACTCCTAATTTATACTCATCAAGGCAGACTACTTATTTAAATGGGTGACATTATGCTTGTAGATAAAGAACAAGGATATACACTTGGAACTGACAAAAAGTGTGGTAACCGGGACCAGGGAATGCACCAGCACTCAAAACACTGACTACACTTTTCACCCAGCTGCCAAGACAACCTTCCCTCTTGGCATTAGGCCAACAATTAGATTTTCCTCTAGGTGCTAGAGAAAAGATGCTGATAACTTTAAGACTGACTCCATATGTTTTGATTAAGTTATAAAACTTTCCTTCACATAAATTCTAGGTTTACACTTAAGGAAATTCCTTGCAGACACCCTCCTCTCTGAGGAATGCTGTGTATTCAAAACAATGTGTCATGAGGCTGAATGTCTCAAAGCCAAACTACTAAAGAATAAATATTTATACTTTCAGTGTAATAGCTAAAGCCACTCTCCTAACATCACTGGGGAAAAAACAACTAGATATTGGAGTAGTGACATGGATAAGACATTGTTTCTCAAAATTGTTTAAGATACAAGACCTGTGTTACTATTATCTGGCAAATAAAATTGGATGTATTACTGAATATTTTCTTTCTTTACTCCACAATTTCTCATTTTGAGGGAGTCCCTGGGTAGCGCAAGACTTAAACGCATAGCTACTAACTGAAAGGTTGGTGGTTTGAAGCCACTCAGAGGCACCTTGGAAGAAAGGCCTGGCAGTCAACTTCTGAAAGATCACAGCCATTGAAAACCCTATGGAGCACAGTTCTACTCTGAAATGCATGAGGCTGCCATGGGTCGGAATTGACTCAGTGGCAACTTGGTTTTTTAGCTTGCTTTTGTCAAATTGGAAATTTTGCCTTTCTATCTTTGTTGTTAGGTGTGACCCTATATACAACAGAATGAAACACTGCCTGGTCCTGTGCCATCCTCATAATCCTTGCTATGTTTGAGCCCATTGTTGCAGCCACTGTGTCAGTTCATCTCATTGAAGGTCTTTCTCTTTTTCACTGACCCTCTGCTTTACCAAGCATGATGTCCTTCTCCAGGGGCTGGTCCCTCCTGATAACATGCCCAAAGTACGTAGGATGAAGTCTTGCCATCTTTGCTTCTAATGAGCATACTGGTTGTACTTCTTCCAAGACAGATTTGTTCATTCTTCTGGCAGTCCATAATATATTTAATATTCTTCGCCAACACCATAACTGTAAGGCGTCAGTTCTTCTTTGGTCTTCCTTATTCACTGTCCAGCTTTCACATGCATATGAGCCAACTGAAAACACCATGGCTTGGGTCAGGCACACCTTAGTCCTCAAAGTGACATCGTTGCTTTTTAACACTTTAAAGAGATCTTTTGCAGCAGATTTGCCCAGTGAAATGCGTTGGGTTCTTGATTGTTGCTTCCATGGGTGTTGGTCGTGGATCCAAGTAAAATGAAATCCTTTGCAACTTCAATATTTTCTCCATTTATCATGATGTTGCTTATTGGTTCAGTTGTGAGGATTTTTATTTTCTTTATGTTGAGGTATAATCCATACTAAAGACTGTGGTCTTTCATCTTCATCAGTAAGTGCTTCAAGTTCTTTTCACTCTCGCAAGCAAGGTTGTGTCATCAGCATAATGCAGGTTGTTAATGAGTCTTCCTCCAATCCTGAAGCTACATTCTTCTTCATATAGTCCAACTTCTTGGACATGCTCAGCATACAGATTGAATAAGTATGGTGAAAGGACACAACACTGATGCACACCTTTCCTGACTTTAAACCACACAGTATCCCCTTGTTCTGTTCAAATGACTGCCTCTTGGTCTAAGTACAGGTTTCTCATGAGTACAGTTAAGTGTTCTGGAATTCCCATTCTTGGCAATGTTATCCATAATTTGATAAGATCCACACAGTCGAATGCCTTTGCATAGTCAATACAACACAGGTAAACATCTTTCTGGTATTCTCTGCTTTCAGCCAGGATCCACCTGACATCAGCAGTGATATCTCTGGTTCTACGTCCTCTTCTGAATGCGGCTTGAATTTCTGGCAGTTCCCTGTCGATGTACTGCTGCAACCACTTTTGAATGATCTTCAGCAAAATTTTACTTGTGTGTGTGATATTAATGATACTGTTTGATAATTTCAGCATTCTGTCAGATCATCTTTCTTTGGAATGGGTACAAATATGGATTTCTTCCAGTCAGTTGGTCAGTTAGCTGTCTTCCAGATTTCTTGGCATAGATGAGTGAATGCTTTCCGTGCTGCATCCGTTTGTTGAAACATCTCAATTGGTATTCTGTCAATTCCTGGAGCTTTGTTTTTTGGCAATGCCTTCAATGCAGCTTGGACCTCTTCCTTCAGTACCAACGGTTCCTGATCTTATGCTACCTCCTGAAATGGTTAAACGTCAACCAATCCTTTTTGGTACAGTGACTCTGTGTATTCCTTCCATCTTCTTTTGATGCTTCCTGAGTCGTTTAATATTTTCACAGTAGAATCCTTCAATATTGCAACTTGAGGCTTGAATTTTTTTTCGTTTCCTTCAGCTTGAGAAAGTCAAATCAACTCAGTGGCACTGGGTTTGGTTTTGGTTTTGGGTTCAGCTTGAGAAATGCCAAGCGTATTCTTCCCTTTTGGTTTTCTATCTCCAGGTGTTTGCACATTTCATTATAATATTTTACTTTGTCTTTTCAAGCTGCCCTTTGAAATCTGTCCAGTTCTTTTACTTCATCGTTCTTCCTTTTGCTTTACTACTCTACATTCAAGAGCAACTTTCAGAGTCTCTTCTGACATCCATTTTTGGTCTTTTCTTTTTTTCCTGTCTTTTTAATGACCTCTTGCTTTTCTTCATGTATGATGTCCTTCCACAACTCGTCTGGTCTTCAGTCATTAGTGTTCAGTGCATCAAATCTATTCTCGAGATGGTCTCTAAATTCAGGTGGGATATACTTAAGGTCATACTTTGGCTCTTGTGTACTTGTTCTAATTTTCTTTGACTTCAACTTGAACTTGCATAGGAACAATTGATGGTCTATTCCGAAGTCGGCCCCTGGCCTTGTTCTGACTGATGATATTAAGTTTTTCCATCATCTTTTTCCACAGATGTAGTTGATTTGATTCCTGTGTATTCCATCTGGCGAAGTCCATATGTATAGTTGCTGTTTACGTTGTTGAAAAAAGCAATGAAGAAGTCGTTGGTCTTGCAAAATTCTATCATGCAATTTCCAGAGTCATTTCTATCACCAAGGCCATATTTTCCAGTTACCAGTTCTTCTTCTTTGTTTCCAACTTTCACATTCCAATTGCCAGTAATTATCAGTGCATCTTGATGGCACATTTGATCAATTTCAGACTGCAGAAGTTGGTAAAAATCTTCAACTTCTTCATCTTTGGCCTTAGTGGTTGGTGCATAAATTTGAATAATAGTCATATTGATTGGTCTTCCTTGTAGGCGTGTAGATATTATCCTATCACTGACAGCATTGTACTTTAGGATAGATCTTGAACGTCCTTTTTGAAATGAACGTGACGCCATTCCTCTTCAATTTGTCATTCCCGGCATAGTAGACTGTATGATTGTCTGACTGAAAACGGCCAATATCAGTCCATTTCAGCTCACTAATGCCTAGGATATCGATGTTTATGCATTCCATTTCATTTTTGACGACTTACAGTTTTCCTGGATTCATACTTCGTACATTACATGTTCTGATTATTAATGGATGTTTGCAGCTGTTTCTTCTCATCTTGAGCCATGCCACATTAGCAAATGAAGGTCCTGAAAGCTTTACACCATCCATGTCATTAAGGTTGACTCTACTTTGAGGAGGCAGGTTTTCCCAAGTCATATTTTGAGTGCCTTCCAACCTGAGGGGCTCATCTTCTGGCACTATATCAGACAATGTTCCTCTGCTATTCATAAGGTTTTCACTGGCCAATTTTTTCAGAAGTAGACTGCCAGGTCCTTCTTCCTAGTCTGTCTTAGTCTGAAAGCTCTGCTGAAACCTGTCCACCATGGGTGACCCTGCTGCTATTTGAAATACCAGTGGCAAGCTTCCAGTATCACAGCAACATGCAAGCTACCACAGTATGACAAACTGACAAACACATGGTGGTTTCTATCTTTAGTATATATATATAGTTTATATTTGGGGCAGTTTATGTTGTTATGTTAATTTTTGCCCAATGTAAATAATCTGTATCTTTAATAATGGGTGTACTCTTTTTTTTTGAAGATCAAGAAATATACTATCTGATCATCAAGATAACTAGCAGTCTCTATTGGTGAGGGCTGACATTTCTTCTGGCTTGCTTTTTTAAATGACTGTTCTTTGGGGACCCTCTGTCTTCTTAGGTTGGGCGGGGCATTTGTACAAGCTGAGGCAAGGATAAGGTTGAAGGGTGCAATCTCTATGACCTCTCTTCTTCTCCACTCTTGCTCCTTGGTACAAGAAGGTGGCAACATTGCCCCTGTTTCTGCTGATCTTCTGTCCCTTCGCATGCTGACTGCTCACCTCCCTTCAGCCTTGAACTATCCTATTATAAGCTAGGTTTGCACCTTCCACTGCCTTTGCTTAACCGAACAGGTGCCCTGGGGTTGATTCTGACTCATTGCAACCACAAGTGGTCAGAGTAGAACTGTGCTCCATAGGGCTTTCAATAACTGTTTTTTCGGAAGTAGATCACCAGGGATTTTTTCTGAGGCACCTCTGGGTGTACCTGAACCACCAACCTTTCTCTTAGCAGCTGAGCATGTTAACCTCTTGCACCACCTGGGGACTCCACCTTTGCTTAGGAAAGAATAATAATAATGATAACAACATCCCTGAAAAGGTATCTCCACTGCCATAACCATTTACAGTTGTCCTTTCTCACTCTAGGGGGAAGTGGCAGTTATGAAGAAAGTTTGTCTTCTCATTTTTTAAAATTTTTTCCATCCAGTTTTTTTGCATTTAATTTGGTATCAAAGTACTTTGCTAAACTTAATCATTTTCAGTACTGATGAAGCTTTCAAGGAAGAGTGGGCAGAAGTAACTTGGAAACTCTCCTGGTGTGACTGAGCAGTCTGCAGCAGAATGGTTTCAAAAATAAAATGCACTCAGAATGCACTTGAAAGCCTAACTGAGTTAAGTTGGTGAGAACTGCAGCAAAGAGCATCTTCACGAAGTCATCCTTCACAAATTGTAAGAATACTTTTTTTTTGTAGCATTTGGCCTACACTCTAACAGCTCGGGTTGATTAGAACAAAATTTAACTTGCAATAATCAGCTGGTGGCAAGGGGAGCATGAAATTATGTCGATGCATTGGTTTTGCACTATGCAATATATTTCCTTGTAAATCAGGCACCTTTTAAATTTATCTTTGGGTTACAGAACATATAGCACAACAAACTTTCTATTAAAAATCACTATGCAGAGAGACAGTCAAACGTTAACCAAGCAAGCACTGTCTTCTCCTGGCATCTCACCCAAGGGTAAGACATAATTCAAGGTGTTTTACTTCTTTGGGTCAAGTGGTATGCCATGAATTTCTGAAAGATGAATGGCACCTCTTAGCAAAACCTCCATACTATACGAGATATATAGTCTCTATTGGTGAAGGCTGATGAGTCTCCTGACTTCCCCTCTTAATGACTGCCCTTGCTTAAAGTTTAGTTTCTAGAGGAAAAGAAAAGAGTTTTTAGTTTGACCAATAAGCCTCATCTTCTCTGGTCATTCACACCAGTGATGAGCCGGTGACCTTTTTTTGATCCAAATGTTATCATAGGACATGTGGAGGACTCCTTATGTCAGGGAATGACATTGGCTAAAGGTTGGTCTAGTGAATTTGAATTCACTAGGGGTGGTTGTGGTGGTAGAGTGGGGCCAAAAAAATAACCGAACCCGTTGCCATTGAGACAATTCTGACTCATGGCAACCCCACGTGTGCCAGAGTAGAAATGCACTCCATAGAGTTTTCAATGGCTGTAATCTTACGGGAAGATTACCAGGTCTGCTTTCTGTTGTGTTGCTGGGTGGATTTGAAGAGCCAACCTTTCAATTAATAGCCAAGGGCAAAGTCTTCAGGCTACCCAGGGTGGGGAGGGGCACTGAAAATGGCATAAAGAATAAGTACTGACTGGGGGGATTATAACCCTGTGTCTGCAATGCCACGGATTTATCATGTACTACTGATAGCGCTTGGCTGCTAACTAAAAGATCGGTGGTTCTAACCTACCAGCCATTCTGTGGGAGAAAGATGTGGATGTCTGCTTCCATAAAGAATTACAACCTTGGAAACCCTATGGGGCAGTTCAACTCTGTCCTATAGGATCGCTGTGAGTCTGAATCGATTTGACAGCCACCGGTTTGATTTTTTTGGTTTTGGGCAAGCTACTGAATCTCTGGGCCTCAGTTTCCTCATCTGTAACATGTGGGAGCTCATGTTGCTAAGGTCCCTAGTTCTAGCATTAATGATTCTGTATGAGGGGTGTCATGGGGCTAAGCAGAGAGAACAGCAGGACACTGGGACAAAAGGAGAGAGCAGGCCATCCTTAACCCTGCAGCTCTTTGTAATTTGTAGGGCAAAACATGGACAGTTCTGAAGAAAGACTGTAATTCCAACATTACTGAATCCTCTGATCATAAAAAATAGTGTTATGCTTGTAACAGAGATGTTCCTTAAACATATAAATTTTTTTTGGCAGAGGGGTGGTTGAGATGGTGAAGAGGGATGAATGAATTACGAATACAAGGGCTGACTTTTAGAAGTATGTCTTTGGTGGATTCTTATATGAAGCAAAGAAAATCATTGTAAAGGGAATAATTCTAATTTATGTTTTATAAATTTGGAGTTCTATGAATTGTATTTTCTCAGAGTAAAGTACAGCTGCATTTTTCTATATCAGGGTACCAGTTTTACTGTTACCTTTTATCTGGCTCTGTAATAAAAACTAATTTTCCATCCTGGGTACCTTACTATGGTCTCAAAATACTGTGGTGCTTAGTTTGTAAACACAATGAGGAACATTTTCAAAAGACAGTATTTCTCACTACTATAATGTTCTTATAACTCACATCTACCAAAGAGCAAAGAGCACACATATCTGAAATCAGCCTCAGGCTTTGCTAGAAACTTTTTTTTTTTTTTCTGAATTTACAAGATACACCAACAATGTTTTTTATTGTACTTTAGATGAAGGTTTACAAAACAAATAGTTTCTCATTAAACAGTTAGTACACATATTGTTTTACGACAATGGTTAACAACCCCACGACATGTCAACACTGTCCCTTTTCAACCTTGGGTTCCTGCTAGAAACTTTTAATGACTACTTTTAAAATGTAGGCCTCACACACTGCTTGGGTTTTTGTACTAGTGGGTGAAAATCTGCACTATCAAAATCATAGTTACATTTTGCATGTCTAGGTTGCTTTTTTCCCTCATATTGAGAATGCTGAATTTTACCTAAATCTTGTGATCCTGGAAAACAGCGGTGGTTAAAGAAATGCCCCTACTCTTTGTGTTCTGGAAAATGGCCCTCTGCAAATAACCATGCTCCCCATATGACTTAGATGAGACTGCAGAGGTCCCTATGACAAGACCAGACACAGCCCCTCCAAATTCTTGTTCTCTACCTCATAATTAACTGAACTGCTTGTTCCCACTGATCAATCAGAAATAAAATGTTTGTTAGCTACTCTTCGGTTCAACTTCTCTCCTTCCTCCGAGTCCCTGAACTTTGACCCACCCTCAGCTTGAGCCAACATACTATCCCTCCTTCAGGGCCTCCCCCAGAGAACACTATCTGACAATGTCACCCTCTCTTCTCACTTCTTCACACCTGTTTTATTCCTAGTCTGTTTACTCTTGTCTCTGTAAAGGAAAACCCCTTTTTTCCTAACTCTTGAGATGCTTGCTGATTTATTTCCAGAGCATTCTCCCTACTGCAATAGACCCTTCTTTCTTTTTTTTTTTTTCTTCTGAGTATAGCCTCTCCCTATCTAAGTCTAGATTTGTCTTTTTTAAATTTGGCAAAATAATATAAACAATTGATTTTAAATTTTGTTTCAAGTATCCTTAGCATCTCAAGCATCTCACCTCCTAACCCCAAGCCTTGCTGCTGGCTCCAGTACCTACCTCCACATAGCACCTTTCTTCTCACAGTGAGGTTGACCTGTCCGTTCCGGGCTGCATGGTGCATGAGATCGATGACATAGCGGTGGGTCTTGCCAGCCACTGGAATCCCGTCCACGTAAACGAGCTCATCTCCTGGATGTAGGCGACCATCTCTGTCTGCAGAGCCCATAGCGATGACGGCTCCAATCAAAATCTAGAGAAACAGCGAGAAGGAAAGAACATTCACATTTCAAACCTTCTTCAACCCCTTTTTTCTCTATATATAACTTGGTGGGAGATTTATTCTCACATTCTACTCGTTGCCCCAAAATCGAGCATGTATTTGATAAATGAAAAATGAGAAGTTGGATGAGACAGGATGCCTTTCCAACTCTTCCAACTCTCAAAAATCCTTCTAGAGAATTAAATGTTTTGAATTTGATGCTGATTGCCATAAAGTTTGGGTGGCACTTGCTTCCTGGCTCATAAGTTATCACCTTTAAGGAAAATTTTTAACCCAACATATAATTTACTGCTAACTGGACACATGTGGGCTCTGAATTGAAACAAATTTGGGATAGAATGACAGCTCCACCTCTTAATTGTGTGGCTTTGGGCAAGGCTTCTTGACCTTTGTGAGCCTCAGTTTCTTCACCTGCAGAGTAGGGACATAATAATAGGACCTACTTCATAGAGTTGTTGGAAAAATATGAACTAAGGCATGTGAAGCATTTAACTCTATTCACAGCATACACTAAGTGCTCAAATATTCAAGGGGAAAATAGCTGCCTCTTATTATTGAACACTGATAAGGATTCAAAGTCTTTGCTTTGAAAGGTTGGAGGTAAAGACAAAACAAAGAAAACAAAACAAAACTCATAGTTGGCTTATTTAAAAAATCTCAGTCAAACCTCCAGATTTTTGCTCCATTCCTTTGGCACCCTCAGAGCACTGTCCTCTACAAAGGAACTTTTCAGCTTGGCCTGTCCCTTAAAAATGCTTCTGCTGTTTAGCTGGCTACAATGGATACCATACCAGGAAATGAAGAGATACTACATCTGGGAAATATGGGCATTGTTATAATTCTCTGAACCTCAGACTGTGATCAAAGACAAAACATGAGGCTTTCTACTTCCAGGTGAAAACATTCAATTTAGTGTCCATTAGCAAGGTATTTTTCTATCTCAGAGGATAGACAATACTACTAAATACTTTTGCTGTTTAATCTACAAACAGTTTTTCCAACTCATGGATAACAGGTCCCCTTTGGGTTTTGCCAAGTAGCTTAGGCACACAGTATTTGAGAGCAGTGGTTACCATTAACCTTATAATATTACAGGAACCATATCTTAGGTTTTATTTTAAATCTTCATAAAATGATCCCTTGCCCATTGGCTGAATTCTTTCAGGTACAGTAATTTCTTTCACATCCCAGATCTGTGGATTCCAGTTAATTTGCAGGTTAATTTGCAGGTTAGCTCCATCAAGACCTATAGGCTTGCATGTCTTCAGGCTTGGCTGAAAAATGCTTCCTGCGTACTTGGCCACACTGCTCAGATCCCAATTCCCAGTACTTCTCAGGTATGTGCAAAGTTAGAGTCAGAAGAGGTCTCCTTTTTCCTGATGACTTCACAGTCTTAGACCACTTGGACCACTTTACTGCTGTCCTCATCTATACAAGAATGATAATTCCTCACATTACATCTGCTTTCCCCCTGTTGGGAGGTGGGGTGGGGTGGGGAACAGGTTTGCTCCCATGTTGAATAATTGCGCTCTGCTGAAAGACTTATTATTGCTATCTTAGGAAATACCTCAGATATCCTGTCTTAGGTTGGCTGCATGGCATGGTTCTTTCTCTGCCACCCACTGCACCCATTTGCTATGGTCCACTGTTGGCAACACGTCTGATACTCTACAATTTTCCTTACTGTCATGCCAATCTGAATTTATGAGTTTCTTTCTAAAGATGTTCCAATCTATTCTTCAAAAGGCTCAACTCACTATGGAGCTCTTCAAAGATTTGGCAAGTGCTTTGTGCAAGAGCCAATTAAAACGAATGTTTATATTTTTCCACTGCCCCATGAAAAGTTGCATTTAGCTAGGTTAGCCCAAATAAAATCCTTCAACCTTTTGATTTCCTACATACCTTAGAGGGAGAATTTATAGCTAGTTATAGAGAACAAAAATGGCTTATGAACTTCTTGACTGGTTAATTATCAACTATAACGTATAGTTCTGATTCTAACAGATGAAAGTAAACCATAAAATAATGGGTACAACTGAGAGAGCCACAGCTGCAATTGGGCTCCGTACAAAATAGTAAAAATGAAATTTCACACTGGAAAATGCCTGTTCTTCTCTTACTATGGCAAACTGCAAAGATATACAAGTACTCTCAAGTTATCTTCTGTGTGAGGAGTATAATATTATTCATTAAAAGGAAAAGCACAGTAAAACATCTGCTTTTCTGTACTATTGCTGTGATAAGACGTATGCTCCTTCTGAATACATTTATTCAACAAATATTCATTGAGCCCAAGAGACTCTTCCAGGTTCTAAGAATCTATAAGTGAGCAATAGACAAAAATCCCTGCTCTAACAGAGCTTCCATTCTAGTGGTCAGACATAATAAATGTAATAAATGTGTAAATTATATAGTGTTAGAAGACATGTACTATGGAAAAAATAGAGCAAGGTGGGGAGGTGGGCAGCAGTCACCGGGCAGAAGAGGTGGTGGTGTTAGAGTTGGTTAGAGTAAGCCTCACTGAGAAGGTGACATATGAATAAAGATGGAAGTTCTTTACTCATTTAGAAATAAATATATAAAATTTTAGTTCTTTCTATCAAATCTTATATATGTATTTCTAAGTAAGCAGCATAGTTAATTGACACTTCAATGTAATTTATTACACATTATGACAAAATTATTATATGATGCATGTATCATTAGGTCCCTGCGTAGTGCAGTTTGCACTCAGCTGGTAACCAAAAGGTTGGTGGTTCAAACCCACTCAGTGACACTGCAGAAGAAATAGCCTGGCGATCTGCTTCCATAAAGATTACAGCGAAGACAATCCTATGGAGCAGTTCTACTCTGTAACACATGGGGTTGCCATGAGTCAGAATCGACTTGATGGCACAAGATGACAACAACAACAAATATGATTAGATAATTGTATTATATGATTTATCTTTGCCTTGTTTCTAAAAAAGGTTGACACAGCTATCAAGTAAACTTTAATTGAGCTCTGCATGGTGCAGTGGGGTAGGCATTAGAGATGCTTGTCCATTCCCACTGCTGTCGAGTTGATTCCAACTCACAGTGACCCTGTAGGACAGAGTAGAACTGCCCATAGGGTTTCCAAGGCTGTAAATCTTTATGGAAGCAGACTGTCACCTCTTTCTCCTGCGGAGCAGCTGGTGGGTTTGAACCACTGACCTTTCGGTTATCAGCTGAGTGCTTTTAACCACTGTGCCACCAGGGCTCCTTGCTTGTCCATTAGCTCTTCTATATTAGTTATATTTGCTCCATCCATCAAGGACTGCTGGACTCACTGGGAAGGGGCTAACCACTGCACTTTCACTGCTTCTTGCTCTCCTGCTGCTGCTGCTGCTTGCTAGCCTTTGGCTGTCTCTTTATTTTGCACCTCTGTGCATTATATCACACTGCTGATACAGAGCTAGCTCTGTATACCCCTATTCAGGAAAATCCAGCTTTTTCCCCCTTGAGTATGCATTGTACACTTGACACTTTCCATTAGTTTGTTTCCCCCTTTGCCACTCTAACTGCAGGGACTAGATAATCCACGCTTCCTCCTTGCATGGGAAGCACCTCATATTGGCCTCCTGAGCTGCACATTCTCATGTTCACCTAAGCTCTCCAGAACATGCCTCATAATTTCTGATTCTCTAAGTCTGTAGTCCTCAAACTTTAGGGTGTGTTAAGAATCACCTGGTGAGATTGTTAAAATACAGGGTTCTGGACCCACCCCTAGAGTCTGATTGGGTAGGTCTGGGGTGAGCCCTGAGATTCTGAATTTGAACAAGCTCCTAGGAGATGTTTACAACTCTTGATATGCAGATGACACAACCTTGCTTGCTGAAAGTGAAGAGGACTTGAAGCACTTATTGATGAAGATCAAAGACCACAGCCTTCGGTATGGATTATACCTCAACATAAAGAAAACAAAAATCCTTACAACGGGCCTAATAAGCAACATCATGGTAAACGGAGAAAATACTGAAATTGTCAAGGATTTCATTATACTTGGATCCACAATCAACACCTATGCAAGCAATAGTCAAGAAATCAAACAACATACTCCGTTGGGCAAATCTGCTGCCAAAGACCTCTTTAAAGTGTTAAAAAGCAAAGATGTCACTTTGAGGACTAAGGTGTGCCTGACCCAAGCCATGGTACTCTCAGTCGTCTCATATGCATGTGAAAACTGGACAACTAATTAGGAAGATGGAAGAAGAATTGATGCCTTTGAATTATGGTGTTGGTGAAGAATATTGAATATACCATGGACCGCTAGAAGATGAATAAATTTATCTTGGAAGAAGTACAGCCAGAGTGCTCCTTAGAAGCAAGGAGTGTGTCTTAGGCTGGTTTCTCTAGAGAAGCAAAACCAATAAAGTGTATAAATATATATATATAGAGATTTATATCAAGGAAATGGCTCATGCAGTTGTAGAGGCTGGAATGTCCCAAGTCCATGGGTCAGGGTAGAGGCTTCTCCTGATTCATGTAGCTGCCGTAGCTGCAGGGGCTGGTGAACCCAAGATCGGCAGGTCAGAGAGCAGGGCTTTTGCTCACAGGCTGTGAAGCTGCTAACTCAATAACCAGAGGTCAGACGAACAGGAGCCAGCTGCAGGATCCAGCATGAGCAAAAAACCCACAAGCCTTGCCAGAATGTCCACATATATTTGATGCAGGTCACACACCCAAGGAAACTCCCTTTCAACTGATTAGCTACTCACAGCAGATCCCATCATGGAGGTGATCACAACATCATACGACTGCCAAACCACTGAGAATCACGGCCCAGCCAAGTTGATCACAAAACCTTAACCATCACAGATGGTGTCTTGGTTATCTAGTGCTGCTATAACAGAAATACTACAAGTGGATGGCTTTAAGAAAGAGAAATTTATTCTCTCACAGTTTAGTAGGCTAGAAGTCCGAATTCAGGGCGTCAACTTCAGGGGAAGGCTTTGTCTCTCTGTTGGCTCTGGAGGAAGGTCCTTGTCATTAATCTTCCTCTGGTCAAGGAGCTTCTCAGCAGAGGAACCACAGGTCCAAAGGATGCACTCTGCTCCTGGAATTGCTTTCTTGGTGGTATAAGGTCCCCATGTCTCTCTGCTTGCTTCTCTGTTTTATATCTCAAAAGAGATTGATTTAAGACACAACCTAATCTTATAGATTAAGTCCTGCCTCATTAACATATCTGCCGCCTATCCCACCTCATTAACCTCATAGAAGTAGGATTTACAACACATAGGAAAATCACATCAGATGACAAAATGGTGGACAGTCACACAATACTGGGAATCATGGCCTAGCCAAGTTGACAAATATTTTTGTGGGGCACGATTCAATCCATAACAGATGGTGAGTCTTGGTTTCACGTACTTTGGACATGTTATCAGGAGGTACCAGTCCCTGAAGAAGGATATCATGTTTGGTAAAGTAGAGGGTCAGTGAAAAAGAGGAAGACCTTCAACAAGATGGACTGACACAGCAGCTTCAACAATGGGCTCAAACATAGCAAGGACTGTGAGGATGGCGCAGGACCGGGCAGGGTTTCCTTCTGTTGTATATAGGCTTGCTATGAGTCGGAACTGACTTGAGAGCACCTAACAACAACAACAGGAGATGTTTGATGCTGCTGGTCCATAGATCACGTTTTGAGTAGCAAGGCTCTGAGTAATCCCACTTGGTCTGATAGCCATACGGTGTGTAGCGTCACTAGTCATGTTCCATGTCTGCTGAGGGACTCCCCTCGGTGCATGGCGTGGCTCCCTGACTCATCTCACTGATCACGGTGCAGGTCCACTGAGAGATCCTCCCTTCCCCCTGTGAATGGCCCATGCTCCAGGATGCATCCAGCCACATTTTCCTTGTGCTCTTGTTGACCCCCTGGCCACACTGGCCAGTGAGCCTTCTCAGCCAGTGCTAGTTTCACCCCACTAATCACCTCCCTCTGGCCTCAGTGGGCTCTTCAGCCTCAACTGACCCTCCAGTCTCACTCTTCAGTTTTCTCTTCTCAGGGCTCTTAGAGGAACTCTTCACCCTGTTTCCATTGCTTTTAACCTGAAGGAAGAGCTTCGTGGCAAAACACATCAAGAAAGACTATCTCCTATGAACAACTGACCCATGTCCTTATCTTTCCAATTGCCCTTTCTAAAAACAAAATAAAGCAAAACAATTACACAACTCCTTTTTATCTCATAGGCTGTAGGGGCAAGGAACAAAACAGTATTTTGACATGAAATAACAGCAATTCATATTCAGATGGCTGATATCCCACTAAGCCAGGGAAAAATCTGACACTAGCAAATGAAAATAATAATAATAATAAAATAATAGACACATAAGAAACAAAGAAAAGGAAAACTGCCTTTCTAGGCGTTTTAATTCCGTTAGTACTTTCTGCACTACCTAATGTTAGTCCAATTTTAGTAGATCTGCACTGCAATAATTATAGCTTGGGACAACTTGACAATGTGGCAAGCAGATTTCAGGCTCTTTCCTTCTGAAACTCCTCCACAACTTTGCACTGGACTCCTGTGCCAAGAAGTACATCTATCATTTTCTCTGCTTTTCTTTGAATAGATTTCCACAGACAGACCTTTCTCCACTGCCGTGTTTTCCAAATCTTTTCATCTTGATGCCTTCCCATCTCTTTTCAGCTCACAGCTGGAAACCCCAGTTTTGTTTTATTCTGACAATTTTTCATTTCTTTCTATTTCTGTTGTTACTTAACTGTGAAAAGTATTTCCCCTTGCAGAAGATATGCCCACATGCTTTGTTTTTTAAAATTTTATGTATTTTATTGTTGCTGTTAAGAATATACACAGCAAAACATACAACAACATTTTTTGCATGTACCATTTAGTGACACTGATTACATTCTTTGAGTTGTGCAACCATTCTTACTCTCCTTTTCTGAATTGTTCCTCGACCATTAACATAAATTCACTGCTCCCTAAGGTTCCTATCTAATCTTTCAAGTTGCTGTGGTCACTTTCATCCCATATATATAGCTCTTAAAAGAGCATAATGGTCAAGGCAGACATTTTTTACTAGTTAAGCTAAACTACTGCTCATTTTTAAGAAGACTTCAGGGGATATTTTTGGTTTAATGTTTAAAGATTATCTCAGGGCAATAGTTTCAGGGGTTCATCCAACTTCATGTCTCCAGGAAGTCTGGAGTCTATGAGAATCTGAAATTCTGTTTTGTTTTTTCCCCCTTTTGATCAGGATTCTGCTATAGAATCTTTGATCAAAACATTCAGTAACGGTAGCCGGGCACCATCCAGTTCTGGTCTCATGGCAAAGGAAGCAGTTGTTCATGGAGGCAAATAGCCACACATTCCACATCCCTCTTCTATTTCTGACTCCCTTTCTCCTCTTTTACTCCAGGTGAATACAGACCAATTGTTCTGCCTTAGATGGCAAGCTTTTAAGACTCCAGGCACTACAAAACAAACTAGGAGTTAGAACAGAAGCACTAAACATGTTATTGTTGTTGTTAGGTGCCATCAGGTTGGTTCCTACTCATAGTGACCATACGTACAACAGAATGGAATACTGCCTGATCCTGCACCATCCTCAAAATCGTTGGTATGCTTGAGCCCACCGTTGCAGCCATCTCATTGAGGGTCTTCCTCTTCTTCACTGACCCTCTACTTTAACGAGCATGATGTCCTCCAGGGACTGATACCTCCTGATAACATGTCCAAAGTATGTGAGACGTAGTCTTGCCATCCTTGCTTCTAAGGAGCATTTTGGTTGTACTTCTTACAAGACAGATTTGCTCGTTCTTTTGGTAGTCCATAGTATATTCAATATTCTTTACCAACACCACAATTCAAAGGCGTCAATTCTTCTGCAGTCTTCCTCATTCATCGTCCAGTGTTCACACCCATATGAGACGACTGAAAACATCTTGACTTGGGTCAGGGGCACCTTAGTCTTCAAGGTGACAACTTTGCTTTTCAACACTTTAAAAAGGTCTTCTGCAGCAGATTTGCCTAATGCAATGTGTCTTTTGATTTGACTGCTGCTTCCATGGTGTTGATTGTGGATCCGAGTAAGATTCTTGACAACTTCAATCTTTTCTCCATTTATCACGATGTTGCTTATTGGTCCAGTTGTGAGGATTTTCATTTTCTTTATGTTGAGGTGTAATCCATACTGAAGACTATGGTCTTTGATCTTCATCAGTAAGTGCTTCAAGTCTTCTTCACTTTCAGCAAGCAAGGTTGTGTCATCAGCATAACACAAGTTGTTAATGAGTTTTCCTCCAATTCTGATGACTCATTCTTCTTCATATAATCCAACTTCTTGGATTATTTGCTCAGCATACAGATTGAATAGGTACGGTGAAATAATATAACCCTAAGGCACAACTCTCCTGACTTTAAACCATGCAGTATCCCCTTGTTCTGTTTGAACAACTGCCTCTTGATCTATGTACAGGTTCCTCATGAGCACAATTAAATGTTCTGGAATTTCCATTTATTAGGCCAATTAAATGGGATGTCCCATGAAACCATGATCTTAAACCTCCAAATCAAGAAACCAAATCCCATGAGGTTTTCAGTTGTATACAAGCACCCTCAGCAGCTTTTTTGTTGTTATTGTTGTTGTTTTAAATGTATCTGTCATACAGCTTTTGCCAATTCAACTTTTTACAGGTGTACAACTTATTGACAGCAATTACAATAATCGGCTGTGCAGCCCTATCCTTAATCAATGCAATATTTCCATTACCGTTAACCCCCTTCTTCTCCTCCCTCCTGCCCCTGGTAAACACTAATAAACTTTGTTCTCTATATATTTGCCTTTTCTTGTCTTTTTATATAAGTGAGGTCATACAATATTTGTCCTTTTGTGATTGACTTATTTCACTCAGCATAATGTCTTCCAGCTCCATCCGTATTGCAGCATGTATCAAGACTTCATTTCTCCTACTGGCTGAGTAGTATTCCATTGTATGTATGTACCACATTTTGTTTATCCATTCATCTGCTGATAGGCATTTAGGTTGTTTCCACCCTTTGGCTATTGTGAAAAGTGCTGCAATGAACACTGGTGTACAAATCTCTGCTTTTAAGTCTTTTGGGTATATACCTAGGAGAGGAATTGCTGGGTCATATGGTAGTTCTATTTTTAGTTTTTTTTAGGAACTGCCACACTGTATTCCACAATGCCTGTACCATTTTGCATTCCCACCAGCAATGGGAAAGGGTTTCAATTTCCCCACATCTTCGCCAACATTCGTTCTTTTCTTTTCTTTTATCTTAGCCATCCTAGTGAGAATGAAATGCTATCTCATTGTGGTTTTGATTTGCATCTCTCTGATAGCTAATGATGCTGAGCATCTTTTCATGTGTTTAGTGGCCATTTGAATGTCCTCTTTGGTGAAACGTCTATATTCAAGTCCTTTGCCCATTTTATGATTGGGTTGTCTTTTCATTGTTAAGTTGTCAGAGTTTTATATATATCTTGGTTATTAGATTCTTGTCGAATATATGGTTTCCAAAGATATTCTCCCAGTCAGTAGCTTGTCTTTTCACTTTTTTGGTAAAGTCTTCTGATGAACAAAAGTTTTTCATTTTTATGAGGTCTCATTTATTTATTTTGTCTTTTGTTGTTTGTATTTTTGTTATTATATTAAAAAATAATCCACTGTTAAAAGCTAGGCCTGACAGTGTTGCCCCTCCTTTTTCATCTAAGAATTTTATGGTTTTAGGTTGCACATTTAGGTCCTCGATCCATTTTGAATTTGTTTTTGTGTATGGTGTGAGGCATGGATCCTATTTCATTTTTCTGCTTGTGGAAATACAATTTTCTCAACACTATTTATTGAAAACACTTTACCCATCGAATGGATTTAGCACCCTTGTCAAAAATCAGTTGACCATAGATGTGTGGGTTTATTTCTGGACTCAATTCTTTTCCATTGGTCTATGTGTCTATTGTTATACCAATACCAGGCTGTTTTGATTACTGTAGCTGTACAGTATGTTTTAAAATCAGGAAGTGTGAATCGTCCTGCTTTGTTCTTCTCTTTCAACATTGCTATAGCTATTCAAGGCCTCTTGTCATTCCATATAAAGTTGAGAGTTGGTTTTTCTGTTTCTGTAAAGAAGGCTGTTGGAATTTTGACTGGGATTGCATTGAATCTAGATCACTTTGGGTAATATCGACATATTAACAATATTAAGTATTCCAATCCATGAACACGTAACATCTTTCCATTTATTTAAGTCTTCATTAATCTCTTTCAGCAGTGTTTTATAGTTTTCATTGAATAAGTCCTTCACATCCCTGGCTAGGTTTATTCCTAGGTATTTTATTCTCTTAGATGCTATTGTAAATGGAATAATTTCCCTAATTTTCCTTTCAAATTTCTCACTGCTGATGTAGAGAAACCCAGCTGATTTTTGGTTGTTGACCTTGTACACTGCAACTTTGCTAAATTTCTCTATTAGTGCTGCAAGTTTTCTTGTATACTCTTTGGGATTTAATATATATAGGAACATATCATCCATGAATAGAGATAATTTTACTTCTTCTTTTCTAATCTGGATACTTTTTCTTGTCTTTTTGCTCTGGCTAGGACTCCTCATACAATACTGAATAGAAGTGGTAAGAGCAGGCATCTTTATCTTGTTCCTGATTCCAAGGGGAAAGCTCTCAGTCTCTCTCCATTAAGTATAATGTTGGCTGTTGGCTTGTCATATATGCCCTAAATCATATTGAGGAATTTCCCTTCTATTCCAATCTTCTCTAGGGTTTTCATCAAGAAATTGTGTTGAATAATATCGAATGCTTTTTCTACATCCATAGAGATGATCGTGTTTCTTCTCCTTTGTTCTATTGATGTGGTATATTATGTTGATTGATTTTCTAATGTTGAACCTTCCCTGTATTCCTGGAATAAATCCCACTTAGTCATGGTGTATGACTCTTTTTGACATGCTGTTGGATTCTGTTTGCTAGTATTTTGCTGAGAATTTTTGCATCTATATTCGTAAGAGATATTGGCCTGTAGTTTTCTTTTCTTGTGGTGTCTTCATCTGGTTTAAGTATCAGGGTTATGTTTGCCTCATAGGATGAATTAGGGAGTATTCCCATAGGCTTTGTTTGAGCTGAAGTCCTGCTGTTCATTATTTGCCGAAAGTCGTGTTGTCATGTTTAATATGCACCCTGACATGTTAATACTGTTCTGTATATATGGATGCAGAAACTTGTTTGATGTAACTTATGAGATCTCCTGTGGTTGGAGACCAAGTCACCTTACACACCTCTCACTTTGTAGGACGTCAGCAATTAAATGAGGCTAGCACATTTTGTTTGTATAGCATCTCTGGACTTAAAATGTAGAAAAGCAGGAAGGAAAGGTTTATGGGAGATCTTTATTGTAGACTCATTCTTCACTACATGGTCTTTCTGAAGTGCGATATTCTGTTCTTCCAGACTCATTGTTTTCCAGCTTTGCTTGCTTCAGGGAGATTTAGGCTTCTACTTTGTGGCTTAAATGTCAAAACCGTAACTTGAATCATGAGTATGTCTTAAATCATTCAAATGAAGGAATAAGCCAGAATAAATCTAAATAAACACAATAAGGATAACCGGAAATCCATGTAATCTAAGGAGGTTTACCATAAATACTTGATGCCACTGGAGAGGAGACAGGACTCAGAAATTCAAAACTAATATTTAGAAGGGTTGGGGACCTGGAAACCTGCATACAAACCAGGCAGAAAGCTGTGTGAAGGCTGGGTGGTAACCAGGGCTGCATTCACACACTTGAGCTTCATTTTGCACAATATGTATTCCCTTTTGGTATAAACTCTTCTGTATGCAAAGTCCAGCAAGACCTCTCCCTTCCTGAGCCAGCCAAGGCTATGGCCTACCAGTGACTCAGTCATGCAATCCCTTCTACTTCATGGGGTAAAGATAAAGTCTCTTTAACATTTACTAAATGTGGTGCTGGTTTACCTTCAAAGCAAATAAAGCATAAACCTGGGGGTCCAGCAAAGTAAGAATATTATATTTCGAAGACTGTACTGAAGTAAGCATCATGGGAAGAATCAGAACTTTGTTGCTTCTGCTTATATATATTTAATAGTCTTTTTTTTTTTTTTTAGAAATTTTCTTTATTTGCGCTCTTGAATCCTTTTGTATCCTCATGTAGGGAGGAGCTTAAGAGTTAAGGAACTAGTTTCCAGATACCTACTTTGCAGTTACATCTTGCTCTAGTTACCCTTTTCAAGCACTGTAGCTATTTTAGCCAGTTGCCTCAGTCAAGACTTCCGTTTTAACATCCTATTACACATGTATTCTTCCATTGAATCTTCACAGCAACCCTGTGAAGTTGGTACCATTATCATCTCCATTTTATAGGTGAGGAAATTGAGGCATAGAGACATTTAGTAACTTGTTCACAGCTTGCCAGTGGTGGGACTGGGATTCACACCCAGGCGGTCTGGCTGCAGAGTCTCTGCCATTAAGGAACTTTCCTTCTGCATAAGAATGAGGGTGGTTGATAAGTGCACAAAGGACTAATGTAAGACAGAAGAAGGTCAACTGCCATAAGAATATCACACTCAGTACCCATGGAATGTGGAGGAGTTAGAGTACATACTACCTGGGTGGAATCAGAAACAGATTCCTGAGAATTGATAGCTGAAGTGCATCTTTAAGATAGACAGTATTTTGACAGGAGCAATAAGGAGCTAGAAGGATGTATGACGAGAGTACATCTGTCATCTTTCAGAAATCCTTTCACTTTCAGCCATATTTCCAAATCATCACATTCTTACACCTAATAAGATTTGTGATGGGATTAACTTGATTTAACTGATTTTCTTTTTTTTGGCATCCTGTTTCAATAGCTCATCTTATGAAAGACAATTGTCATTGACTAATATTTGTTGTTTATGTGTTAAACTCTAGCCTATAGACTGTCACCTAAGATGTAAAGGTTCTAATTGGCATCAAGTCTTGCGTAGGATATTTTTCTGCACAGGATATTTTGAATGCTGTGTAGATGAGTGAAATGTTATATTTCAAATCAGTTCTGTTCTTCAGCAATTCGCTGCAGTATACGTTGATCAAACTGAAGTAAACTTTTTTGTTATTGTTCATTGTCATCTCCTATTGTCAACAAGTCATTGAAACAGAATAAGGCAGGAGTGGCACACTTGGGTGCCTGCAAAGGCCAGGCAGGTGGGAACTGACAAACTTGGTTGGGAACTGTGGAAAATAAAGACTGCCTTTTCTCTCTAAAGAGGACAGAAACTTTTCAGCTCCAATCATTTGTCACCACGTGAGATAGGGTTCCATTGTAACTAGAGCTTCTGATGATTTCAGGAGAAGATAAAAAACTAGATGATTTTCTAAAATGTCCCTGTTTTTAAATGCTGTTGATTAATTCAAATAGACTGTATTAGCCAAACAAAACATGCCTATGGACCGAATACAACCCATAGGCCACCAGTTTGCAACCTTCCCTCTATGACATGCCCACTAGAAATTTTTAAAATCCCCCACAGATCCAGGCTGGAAGGAATATAACATTAAAAAAGAAAATGTCTGGGTAGAGATGGTGAGAATGGTGACATAATATGAAGATTGTAACCAATGTCATTGAATTGTACATGTAGAAATTGCTGAATGAGTGTATGTTTTTTGTGTATATTTTCACCAACAAATAATAAAAAAAAATTAAAAAAAAATTTTTTTTAATTCTACTTTAGGTGAAGGTTTACAGAACAGAATAGTTTCTCATTAAACAGTACACATATTGTCCTATGACAATGGTTAACAATTCCACTACATGTCAGCACTGTCCTTTCTCAACCTTGGGTTCCCTATCA
>NW_004444216.1:1256688-1287446 GCF_000243295.1 Trichechus manatus latirostris
GATGGGCATCTAGGTTGTTTCCATCTTTTTGCTATTGTGAACAATGTTGCCATGAACATTAGTGTGCATATGTCTATTTGTATGACGGCTCTTATTTCTCTAAGATGTATTCCTAGGAGTGGGTTTGCTGGATCGTATGGTATTCCTATTTCTAGCTTTCTAAGGAAGCGTCATATCATTTTCCAAAATGGTTGTATCATTATGCATTCCCACTAGCAGTGCATAAGAGTTCTGATCTTCCCGCAGCCTCTCCAACATTTGTTATTTTCTGGTTTTTTGATTCACGCCAGTAATGCCGGGGTGAGATGGTATCTCATTGTGGTTTTAATTTGCATTCCTCTAATGGCTAGTGAAATCTTCTTTTATTTTTATTTACATATGGGAGAAGAGAACTGAATTATTTTCAGTGCTTGGGGCCTATAAAGACCATAATCTCACTCTAGTTGAAGGTTCCTTTGGTGCAAAATACTTGTCTTTCCAATTTTCTATCCAACCCTCTGGGATGAGAGTCTCAAAGGTAGTAGTAACCTAAATGAACAACACAGGCATAAGGGAGTTTTGGGAACTGTGGCAATAAGAGGTGGCCATGTTCAGTCTGAAAAGGACCACTGCTCAGCTCCAGCCAGTTGTTGCCATTGAGGAAGGCAAACTCCATGTTGCTAGATCCTCCTATTTTTCAAGAAAAGATGGAAATCTGAAATTTTTTAAAATGTGGAATTAGTTGGCACTCAGTTTTAAAATGCTGTGGGAGCTAAACAAAACATGCCATAGGGCTTCCAGGACACCCTGTCTACTTCTGGGACTGGGCCATTTTAATTCTACAGAGCCTGTAGGATTTAGTGGCCTCAGAAAATGTAAACTCCAGATCATTATTTGTTCTTGAGATGCTCAGGTCACAGTTTTGGTTTGGCATAGAGTACTCTCTTCAGTTCAATTTAACAAAGATTATACCAGGCTCTGTCTTAGGCTTGGAAGACGTAAGTACCATAAAAACTCGGTGCTTGCCTTCAAGGAGCTCACAGATTTGTAAGGGAAAAAACATGTGAGTCAGCACATTCTGAAACAAACAGGGATCTCATCTTTCTGGTGGAGACCACTGCAGTTGGCAAGTTTGAGGCATTATGTTAGTATAAGTGCTATGGAGCCTATACAGATTTACCCTTAATTACCCTACAAAAGTATTATTTCATAAAATGCTATAAAGATCACTTTAAAGTGGTGTTTTATCTTGGATACTGTTTCATTTCTTTCATTTGGCATCTTTCAAGCATCTATGGTATACTTTCCATTACGGGGCATTAAAGGAGAATAAAAAAGGAGAAGACAACCTCCCTGCTTAGAAGGGATTTAAAACCCTGCTGATCAAACAAAATAGACAGAGATAGGAACATACTAGAGAGCAATCCTGAAGGAAGATAAGTCAGACAAAGCTCAGTAGAGACCAGGAGGTTTTGGAATATAAATCAATGTGTTAAATGTTTACAAACTTTCATGGACCTGACTTGGTCACATTGAGTACCACTTACGTTACATCTTTTACAATGGTGCTTTATACCTGATATTTTAACACACGCTCAGAAATCCAGCTTTGTCGTATTTTCTGTATATTAATGAATATCGCTATTTTATACTTTCACTCCGATATAAAATAATTTTATAAAAATATTTTGCCAGAGCCCTATCCAAATTCCCAACATCGTGCCAGCTGAGGCTGACGTCGTGAACAACTTCTCATGGTAATTCCTTAACTCAAATGTGGGTGAGATTCTGTGGCATTCAGCTTGATTTCACTTCTGTATATCCTCATATTCACTCTCTCTTTTTCTTTTGGTTGAAAACATACATAACCCTGCTCTTACAAGTCACCTCTTTACATGTATCTTCTGTTGCACTGTATCTTTACCCATGAGCTGCTACCCAGAGAGACCAGGGGTCCAATACAATTGATAATTGAAATACTCAAGAAGACTACAATTCATCCTAAGAAACAGTAATGCCTCTTTCTTACTGTAATGTGCACTGATTTATGATGAGGTATTTGCCATGGAAACACTGGCATGCTGTGAGGCTTTTTTAAGGAGAATAGCAAATGAACAGATAAACTGGAAACTTTTTGTTGTGGATCCTAAAAGATATCCTTTAAGATGTCATATTGAATGATATTTTCCCTGATGTCACACACACAGTACAGCCCAAAGTGTAGGAATAAAGAGGACCAACTTACAGGCTGTCCAGGCTCATCTCCCCCGAGGATTCTGAAGCCAAATCCAGACTCCATCCTCCGAAGGTGAACATCCAGCTCCTTATAATCTGGACCTGGCATAAAGGAGATCCCATTGAGTAATGAATCCTGTCTCCTTCCCACCCCCTGAGGAACTGAATGCACCCATGATAAATTAATTTCATAGACGTGATTAATGAGAGTGCTGTTAGAGTAGGTAGAGAGCACAGAGGATTAAAAAAAAAAAAAAAAAGTAACAACAAAGTAGATGTTCCAAAATTAGGCAGTCCCTGGAATAACAGTGACCCACCAAGGACACTGGTAGGGTATCACCATAGGCAGAGAGGGCTCACGGATTTTCTGAGTGGAAAAATTCTGTGTGATCCGAAGTCTTGCCTCTTTATTTTTTGTTTGTCCTCCAGAAGCTTTGCTATCACTTTGGTGTTTACTCTGATTAGAATGATTGTTCCAGAAGCCTGAGAGAACAGATGGCAAAAGCTGGAACCACCTAGTACTACCTACTAATTTACTAGTATCTGTTTAGGATTTGATGCATCCAATTGAGTGTGTGTGTATGTGTGTGTGTGTAAACTTACACTTGATAGAAGTTGTCTCTTTTAAAATGTAAAAAGTAGAAAATGTAGAATTTAAACTTTTCTCTGTTTGGGTTTCAGTGAAGTTTGTATTTTCTGACAAATTCCTTTACATTTTTCATAACTCATAGGTAGGAATTTGCCCACATCTAAGATGAACTCTTAGCCTCTAAACATTTTATAATGTGTAAGTGACTAGTAAATTCACTATTGACTCCATTACTACACCTTAAAATAAATCAGAGGAGGGATACTTTTCTATAGTCAGTTGGAAGAACAGAAGTGTACTTAAAAATAAAGCAGGTAACTCTCCTGAATGTTGTCCTTATTTTGCTCAGTCCTAGAATAAAGAAACTAAACATTTTAAGAAATCTTCTGGCTTTTTAAGGAAAATATAGTTTATGATTCCTCCCCCTCCTCCGCTGCTGTCCCTCTGAAATTTCCTCGGGGTGAAAAATGCCTCACTCACAGTTGGGTTGTGTATATGTTCAGGCCCAGTGTTAGGATGTCCATGGAAGATAAGCAACTTTGGGGAATTTTTATTGTGCCATCCTTGCTTAACAAGCTTTTAGTGATCTATGGGCCTTAATAGTTTCAAAGGGAGCATTAGAACTGATAGAACAAATATTAAGTAAACTTCTCCTTGCTTAAACAGCATGATTTTGGAAATCAGGATGATGTCTCAGAGGAGAATCCTAATGGGACAAAAAGCTGTCTGAGCTGCTTGGATATGCAGTAGTAGTACAGAGAGAGACTCACTGAAGAATAGCCAGGTGACTCCCTCCCAGGCTGTACAGCAAGTGGAGCTGCTGAAGTGACACAGTGTACAAAGCACAATGATGCAGGGCTTGCCCTGGTGCCCCTAACCTGGGCCGTGCGTTCCTCATGATATGCAAAAGGCAAGTCATTCACGTCTGCAACGGGGGCAAATGATTATGTGTCTGGTGCACTGTTACAAAAAGCTGAACCAGGCACATGAATACACATGTATGTATATATACATATTGTGAAAGATTTCACGACCATCATGACCTTTTATGACCAGATGAATATATAACCAAACTCTCCTCCATTCAACGAATAATTTAAAACTCTCAAAGAAGAGTAACCAGTTAAACTTCTGTATCCTTTAGTCATCCTTTATGAATCGTATAATCGGTCATATTTTTAAAGATGGGAGAACTTAAAAGAATTAAGTTGCTATTAAGTAGTTAGAGTTGGTGGTAAGGGAAAGATAAAAACTTTGCCCTACACTCAAGTACACACAATTGGCTTTTGAACTCAGTTTATTCTGAGTCCACAATAGCATATATGAAATCATGTATCGGGGGTGTGCTAAGCCTCTGTGAGTCTGGAGGCAGGTGGAGTAGCCCTGCGAAGTCATAGCAGACATCTATATTCCTTCTGATGGAGGGAGGAAGGCAAGGGGAGACAGAAAGATGACAGATGATGACCAATCACTGTTCAAACCTCACAAAGTTGTTATGATACAACTGCTCAAGACAATCTCTTTTCTAGGTGGCTTTAAACTTGCAGGACTCTATACCACATACACACAAAAATACAAATAGAACGAAGTATATTGTTGATTCCTAAAATGATAGAGCTAGCATATGTTTAACCGGAACTTTCCATCTATTCTTAAAAACATTCTTCTCGCTTTTGCTTGACTGGTGAGTCTGCAAAGTGGGAAACTCTTCCTTCAGTGACTTTAGCACTCATCCATATTGCATGAGGAACTCTAAAAGGAGTTTACTGTGCAACCCATTTTATTTGCTAAGTAAAACTTTTCCCCTAAGGAAATGCTGAAATTATGACAACCCCAGTAATGAAATTTTGAGACGTGCCAAGGTACAACGAGGTTGTCTTGTATCAGAGAATGCTTAATTCCTGGAGGGAATAGAAAAGCTTTTCCTTAATGAATGACTCAAGACTTTGTTTTTTTGGAGAAAAATCTAGACTCTAGCCAGTTAACTTTGAAAAACAAAGATGTGAACAGGGCATTTATCCTCCTCCCCCTACTCTTTACATACATTTTGGTGGCAATTATGACCCTCTGACTGTTGCTCTGACCCATCCCTCGATTTCAAGTATAGGGTGGTTTGTGCCAATCGTTTTATCTTCACTTCCATTTTGTGAGGAGCAGACGGCCAGCTTCCTGTTACATGAGCAAGTAGGGAGACGTAAAGAGAGGCCCATTAGAGAAGTGTGCCAGCAGTTGTGATTTTTAAAAAAATTTTTTTGTTAATTTTGAACGCAAACTCAGAAGCTGCAGGGCATGGAAACTTTAGAGAAACAGTCAACTGGAAACAAGTTTAAATGATAGATTACGCCTTGAGGCAGCAGGACTTCTTTTTTTTTTTTATAGGGAAAATAAGAGCCTTAGATAATTTTTCTTTGGTTTCATTTTTCCCTCCTTTGAGTCTGACTTTAAAAAATAACTAAAATTATATGCACAAAGCTGGGAGACATTACTCTTTTTCCTTCTTGCTCTGTTAGCTTTCTTGGAAGATTATGATGTTTCCGATACTTTCCCTAGCTACTTTTCTGGCCCTATGGCATGTTTCAATTATTGTATCATGCTTTATCTCTTCGCCCTGTTAATGACAGAACGGAAAGCAAGCAAGGAAATCCAAGGGCCAACTCTTCATCCCACTGAAACAGGAGTTAATAATCACTACCCCTTCTCTCCTGTTGATGTACAAACTCGATACCGGAAGGTTGTTAGATGAAGAGACCTGGTAGACACTGAGTATGACCTGAGTCACTCTGGGTGTCATTCAGCCACACCCCACTGAAGCCCTTTTTTCTCCTCCGCTTCCTCAGTCATTCTCTCCCTGTAGTCTTTTTTTTTCTTCTTGCTTTTCCTCAACACTTTTTGCAGAACTGTGAGGGTACTCTCAGGGTTGTTTGGTGCAGTTAAAGACAATGCAATGGTTGTGAGGGATGGACTCAGGGGAGACAGAACACTCTTTGGACATTGGTGTTCAATGGCCAACGATGGCCAGTATGGCTTCTTCCTTAGAGGTGAGTCCCAGGCTCCTCAGGCATTATGAAATAAAGCATGTTATGAGACTCTTCCAGGAAGGGATTTTTGCATGACCACTGTAGCAAGTTACAGAATGAAACTGTCAAGCCCTGATTTATCCTGGGCTCACACCAATATTAAAAAAGCTAACATGTTTGAAAGCAGTAAATGGTGACCACCACCAGATATAAGGACAACCTCCCTCATAATAAAGAAAAGGAGAATTTCAAAAGCCAATTTCTGTTTCACTCTCAGACTCCGTGAAGGTTTCACATGCCATATGTATCCTTGGTCTTGATTTTGAAAGACACGGCTTTGTGTACAGTATTAGGGAAAAGGTTGGGTGGCTGAACACAACTGATTAACTTTATGAATGGATTCAAGCTTCAAAAATGCAAAGAACAACTTTTTATGGATTAATTTGGCACATGTGATGCTGCTATAAACATGTCAATTAAATTTTGGTACTTGAATCCCCTTCCATGTTTTAATTAAAACATAAGTACCATGGCTTATTACCACAGTTTCGCACAGAGAATACATTTATTTAATTTTCCTGCGGGAAAGAGCATTAATTTTTTGGCTTTTCCTTATAAAGAGATCTAGGAAACGCAGTGTGAGGAAGGAATCAGGAATCAAAGAAGGTTATTAAATATGTCCTCATCTTCTGTATTTCTAAGCACTCCAGATACAGAATGAGTTAAACAGGAAGGAAATAGTTTCTATCACTCGAATCTAACATTACCAGATAAATATCCGTTCCTGTCGAGTCAATTCCGACTCATAGCAACACTATAGGACAGAGCAGAACTGCCCCATAGGGTTTCCAAGGGGCAGCTGGTGGATTCAAACTGCTGACCTTTTGGTTAGCAGCCGAGCTCTTAACCACTACACCACTAGGGCTCCACCAGATAAATAGCTAAGACATGTTGCCTTATAAGAATCCCATCTCTCACCTTTTTCACTTTTCTCGTTTTGCAATGTGAATGTAGTTGGACACATTTTCATCATAATAGAAAACACCTCCCACTCTCAATTTCATCCCCCTTCCTCAGCCTTCAAATAAGCTCAGATTTCGCCATCCTAAATATTCTCATTGCTCCCCACTTCCATCTCTTGTACAAGAGTCGTCTCTAGTGCAGCCTTCATGCCCTCATTTCTGACTCACTCCTTTGTCCCTGCCAGTCTGGTTTCTGCTTTCTCAACATGACTGAACTGCTCTCTTTAAGGTTGTTGATACATCCCAATTGCCAAACTGAATGGGCTTTCTTTCTTTCCTCATTCTGATTGATTTCTCTGCCGAATTTGATTCTGTTGACACATCCTTTATGGTCCCTGATTTCCTTTGTTCCTAAACAAGGAAAAGTCTTCTTCTGGAAGTGATTTCTGCTCTTGATGTCTTAGATACTCCATTCTCCCAATTCTCTTGTCTTTGGGAGGAGGTGTCCATCCAAAGGTCCTGGCAATAGATGCCTTTGTCTCTCACTAACATTTTCCCTTGGTGATGATGTAATTATCTTTGTGTTGTTAACAGTGTTCCATGGTACACAGCCTACAGGAGTTGCTTAATAAATGTTTCTTGACTGTAATTATTTTAAGATACTCACCAGTCTACCAGGCCCAATAAACCACGGCATTATTCCATGACTGAGTTATCACTTTGCTTCATAAATACATTATTTAGGACTGCTTACTACCACTTTAGCCTGTGTACCTACGGATATGATGTAGCTAAAGTAAGATAACATAAAATTATGATTAATATACTTATCTGAGTCAAAAATCATGACACATAATTTGATACAGGATGTTTTATAAATGCAAGAAATATGGGAGATCCATTTACTATGGATGCAGTCATGAGTTTCTATAATATTTTGATAACTTGCAAGGACATTTAATAAAATATTTGGAACTGGTTCTTTTCTTGAAAACCTGAATTTTATAGTAATGTAATATACTCAAACTATATTATAATTTGTTTTAAAGTAATGTAATTTTTTTAAATGTAAAGAATTTAATTTTCCATATGTACCAATGTAATCTAAGCTATTGGGTGGTGGTTCTTCTCTTTTTTCTTTTGTTTTCAAATAAAATACATTCAGAAGCTGAGATATTTAAGAAATTTGCTTGCTGCGGCCAGTAAGCTGAGATTTAGAAGCCTAACCTGATTCCTACTTTCATTTTGCAGTTCTAATTACAATGCCCCATTTCTCTCTGGACATTAGGTATTCTTACAAAGTATAAGAATTTTACAGTCAGTATGTAAGAATAATCATGCTTTAAAAGTTTTCAGATCAAGCTAAGCAATAAATTAGACATTCTATGAGGACAAAATGCTAAGGAATATCTTCCATATTTTCTGCATATCCAAAAAATGACGTGGAAACTTACAGAATGAAATGATCTCAAACACATATATTCTCCAAGGGGTGTTAGAACATGCTGAGATGGATAATGAGCTGTCATCATGCAAACACTCCAGAGATGTGTGCTGTGAGCCCACAGATCGGAAATGGTGCGATTATTATGGAACTCTCTTTTCTGCAATTGTTCCAGTGTTCTGGCTTTCAATTAAGTGGTCTAAACAGCCAATCAGAGCATTTCCATTACTAACTATAAGAATAAAAAAATCTAAACCTTCCTTTCCCTCCTTTATTTCCACAGTAATATTAAACATTTTAGCTGGAACCAAGTAGGTAAGTATTTTTGGGATGGTTGGGTCAAATTTTTTTTTTTCCTTTTAAGTAAACAAATTGGTTATCATTAAAAGCTCTTAAATTGAAAGCCACGATATTCTACCCTAACTTAAAATAATATTGAAATACAGCCTTTTGTAATTGTCATGGTCTCAAAAAATTTAAATTGATAAAGGTATTTAGTTGATGTGAAAATAATTTCATTCTATATTAGC
Organism: Trichechus manatus latirostris; assembly: GCF_000243295.1. Lineage (NCBI taxonomy): Eukaryota > Metazoa > Chordata > Mammalia > Sirenia > Trichechidae > Trichechus > Trichechus manatus. Next base: position 1,265,445 of record NW_004444216.1, read on the forward strand.
AAAAATTCTAATAAGTTCTTTGGAAATGACTCAATTGTAAATCTCTTGTGATATCTTACCTACTAATTTCTATTTATCTAGTCCAGTGTTGTCTAATATAAATAAAATGCAAGCTATATATGTAATTTTAAATTTTCTAGTAGCCACACTTAAAAAAAGTAAAAAGAACAGGGGAAAAAAATTAATAATATATTTTATTTAATTCAACATGTCTAAAATATTATTTCAACATTAACAATATAAAAAATATTAATGAGACATTATACTTTTGTTTGTATGAAAGTCTTTGAAATTTGGTGTGGGTTTTACACTTACTGCACACCTCAATTAAGAGTAGTCACATTTCAAGCATCCAATAGCACATGTGGCTAGTGGCTACCATATTGGACAGCACAGATATAGTTTGGTCACTATCTTTTTAATCTAGTCTTTCTCTAAAGCATTTTATATTTTAAAAAAAATCATGAGTATGACTGTTTTTGTCTTTTGTTTGTTTCCTTGGCATTTAGTTAGACCCACCATGATGAGACTTGCTCTCTACTTTGAGTATATGCTTATGAAGGTAAATAAAATTAGCACAGTGATTATATACTAATAAACTGATACTACTCAGAAGAATGATTTGTTACACAAAATGGAAGACGTTTTGTTCACAGAACTGTTGAGTACTGAAGAATACTTGCCAGAGGAATCCATTCGAAAACTGGTCCTGGGTGGCACTTGTTCTGGATGGGAAAATGGGGAATTAAAGTTGAAATTCATTTATGACATTTGAAAATTCATTTTTGCTGTCTTTGTGTTGCTATTATAACTCCCCCTCCCCATCTTCTGCTCCTGTTTAATTTTTTTTTCTCTCTCTAAAATTCATGGAAGTTAGGGAAAAGATTTGCCCTGATTTATGTGTATGAATATGCATGTAAGTGTATTTCTTTCACATGCACTCAAAATAGAAAAATCTGAAATATTTTAAATTAGAATGGAAAAAAGGTCACTATTTCCCGATGTTCTTAAGTTTGGATTCTTATTACAAGAATGCTTAGTTGAAAATAAAGTCAGTTCAGAACCAGAAATATATACAGTAAACACAGGTCTTTTTAAAATCATATTATGATATTGTGACATAAAACATTAAAATGAAAAGTGAAAAATTTAATCAACGATTGTTATTGAGGTATGTGTATCAGTCCAAATATTTAGATATTTCCTATATTTGAATATTTGAAGTTATATAAACATAATTTGTCAGTAGCTACATGCATAAGGTGTTAAATTGGTTTATTTAAACAATAGAGACCATTCATGAGGATTATGATATAATCTATACTATATACAACAACATAAAAATTCATGAACATGAGTATAAAACACCTTTAAAGTGTAGGGATATTCCCCATTTTGAATTTGAGTACTCAGAAAAAAACCTAGTTACATAGTGTCTCCTGGAAGTATTTGGAGACATATTATTCACATGGATTAAAATTGATCAGGGATAAGTAAGGGTCCAGTGGACATGCTTCCATCCCTACTCAATGTAGATATGTTTGAGAAAGGTAGACTTTCATCATCTCTGTTTGAAAACTGTGAAATGTAGAAAATGGCATAATTAAATTGTAGCTTGATTTTCATTCTGCCTTCCAATCCACTCTTAATGTCAGAGAGGAATTAATAGAGTGTTGGAGGTGGAAGGACCCTTCCAAAGCCCTTCATTTTACAGATGGCAAGAATAAGGCTCAGAGACTACCCAAGGTTCTTTTTAGAAAAAAATTCTTATTATATCTAAATGTCCATTTTATTTTCACCTTGGTTAGAATTAAAATATCCTTTCCAATAAAGCTCTTGTTTTGTTTTATTTTAGTATTATTATGGATAAATACTAGGCCCTTTTCTGACTATAATTTTTTTCCTAACATCTTCAGAAATTTGCTCTTTATAGTTTTGTCAATAAAGAAGTTCCTAAACCACACAATTGGTTTTAATATGAGAGGAGCAGAAGACACATGTGTACAAATCTCTGGTTAAGAAATACTTCAGAAGATTAAAGATTTATGCTACCATAAACTGAGATACTCCTGTATGAGAGAGTGGCAGAATATTTTTGCCTCTAGGATGAACTTAAAATTAAGTTTATCACATTGCTTTGCTTTTGAGTTATGTCAGGAATTCCAGATGGAAATTAACTACAAGTTATTTAACTTCTCTAAAGCATAAATTCTTAATTTATATTTACTGCAAGAACTGCCCCCAGCCCCACACACATCTTTTAAGACTTTAATACATAAACTATTTTTAGTTTGGAAGAAATTTTACACTGTTAATTTTACATCCTTATCAAGAGCACTTATAGAGAAGGTAACTTTAAGAAATTCAGGTTTAAACAGCAGAGAGGAGAATAAACTAAAATAGAATTGCCTCATTTTGCATGTGTTAAGATGACAATTTTATAATATAATTGTGCAACATGCAGTACTATGGAAAATGAGTCTTTTTATTATTAAAGTTTTTAAATTAAAGTAAGATCAAATTCTGATTGTTTTCTTATTGAGTTTTTTTTTTTTTTTCAAATAAGGAATTCTATACTATTCAATGGACTAAACATACCAATGATCATGAAGATGGCACAGGACTGGCCAACATTTTGTGCTGTTATACAGAAGGTAACCCAACTTGACAGCAACTAAGAACAACAATACTATTCAACAATGAAAATGACCCAGAAGCCTCCTGAGGGTGAGGATGAGGAACAGCACAGCCAGCCTCTGTGTGTTAGACAAGTCCTCCCCACTGTGTCCTGCATAGCCAGGCCCTCCCAACACAGGCCGAACAACTGTCCCTGTCAGACGATCTGTGTTTTAACAGTAAAAGCAAATTAGTTTTCCAGCAGAATTGATTTTTTTTTTTTAAAGTCAATTTTTAGTGTGACTAATGACGATTATGAGTTGAGAAATATTCTTTCATCAAAAAGGTACACCTGTATCAGTGATGGAAAACTGCTATCTTCTAAACACTTCCATTAGGTGCAACACTGCCATTTTATATTATCATAATCTCACTCGGATCTACTTGCTCTCCAGCAGTTAAACTCAGTTTACTACAGCCCTGGCGGTCTCATATTTATTCATGAAAATACTTTGGGTTACATTGTCAACTTGTGCTACCAACAAAATCCTTTGACATACTAAATACTTTCAATCAAGGAGTGACTTTAGAGTCTACTTCTCACACTCCTCCTCGCCCCCTCCATCTCCTATCTAATTCCAGAAGCATTCGATTTTAAACTACTGAATGAAACGCATTTCTAAACTACAGGATTGGATTTATTTCTAAAATCATGGAAAAAATGTGTGCTATAGCATAACTTCTATTTCATTATCTTTATTACTTAGTTCATATTATGGAAACTTTCTCTTTTAAAAAGGAACCTATTCAAAATATAAACGGTATTTACAAAGCTACCTGAAGATACTGTGTTGAAACTAGAAATTCTATAATTAATTAAAAATGGCAAACACAGCTTAGCTGGATTTCCTGATCTTCTTTATCAATATATAATAACTGCAGGGTGATGCATAATGTGATATATTAGAAACGCCAGCTGAAAGGCAAATTTTTTCATAGCTCCAATTATAACAAATTATACTAAAGCTAGCAATAGCGGTTTTCCATGGCAAAAAGGTTCAGAAAATTAACCTTCATCGTACACTTGAGGACATTTAAAACAATATGTTATTAAACTTTTCTTTTCTACTCTTTTACAATTCTAATGCTAAAGCCACTGGTAAAAGTGTTTTAACATTTACATATAATCTCATCGTAATATTTCACTAACATAGTATAGTGCTCCAGGTAACATTTGTGGGTAACATTGTAACTAAGGCCCCTGGACATTAGTAATGTCTGAGCAGAGCAGGTCAGGGCTAACACAATGGTCAGATGTGAAGATGTTTCCCAGGAAGGAAAGGTGGCCTTTCATGATCACATAATAGCTGACTGCAGCTATAGCATCCATGAATATATCAAAACCTCTCTTAAATCTATCAATACTTCCAGCTGGACTGTTTAATTACATGGGAGACAGGAAGGCTCAGGCAGGACTTGCACAGGCTTCAGGGCTCTGGTTCTGAGAACTATGGATGGCTACTACCTTGTAGACACGGCTTCCGTTGTCTGTTCCCATTGAGAGTCTCCAGTGGTGTGCTGAGATAGGTAATATTTTTATACTACCCCATGTCTCTGAATGGCTCTGCTGTTAGTCAGGGTGGCAAACAGTGCAAACTACAAGTCTTGCTCAGTAACGAACAAGGAAAGAGCAGAAACCAGTAGTTTAGAAATATGTACGACCACCCATTTGTGATTAGCCATGAGTTATACCTACATTATAATACCGAACAATGAAAGAATTCAATAATGAACAACCAAAGAGCAGGATAAAAGCCAGAGATGTGAAAAACACAACCATCCTTTTTGATCTGCTGCAAATAATCATTTCATTTCAGGTGTAATACTAAAAGCCAGTCTGCTCCTCTACCATGCCCTTCAACTGGCCTGTGGTTATTTTGATTGCCGCCTTTGCTTTGATACTCATTGCTTATTATGGGTTAATGCTTCCTAATTTCTGGGAAGAAAAATTGATCATATGATCTCTTTCTGAAGAAATTCCAGAGGCATTTCTGTTTTAAAGAGGTTATACCATAAGGCACTTTATACCATACGGATCCCTGACACTTACGATCCTACATTTGTGTGATGTCTTACTGCAAAGGAGTATGGACATGTTGTACCCATAAATTGTTTATTTATAATAACCAAGGTTCAATGTGAGGAGGAAAAAGTTTGGACAACTTAAGTCATAATTCAGCTTGGGTTCACACCCTGGGACAGAACCGTGAGGGAAGAGTATCAGGAAATAAAGAATTTTCTTCTACACCTATTCCTGTTTTTATTGTTTGCTCCAGTTTCTAAGGCTGTCAGTGTGGAGCATGCCCAAGAAATACCCCCATGAGTTGGGGCCGATAAAACAAATCTTTGGAATAAGTCTGGCTTAAAGGAAAGTGAAGCAACAGGACAGGGCCCGCATTCCTAAATCAACAAGGTTTCATTAGAATCATCAAAACTTTATTTTGCAAAATTCCAAAGTGAGTAACACTCAGGTTCTTTGGGAGGCATTTTTTAATTGCCTGGCCTGGCCGTGAAAAGAGAAGCCGTGATAGTCATCTATCTAGTTATGTCAGTGTAATCTTTCCTAGGGGCAGGACAGACCAGATTAACTCCCTTTAGTCCTGTGATTATTGCAATGTTGAATCTCATTTATTATTCTTGGTGATAAAAATAAGAACTCCATGTCAGAATACTTAAATGCATGAAGCTTTATTACCTATGTGTTCTACTTATTTTGCCATTCTCTAGATTTGTACATAGGTATAATTTTCTGCATGTAGGGGAGTTCCCTGGGAGTTTGGCTACCAAGACAAGTCACCACATAAACCTTTACCACAAATTAGGGGTAAAACATAGGCATAAATTCACTCACTATCACAGAATTTCAGTCAACCAAATAAATTATCTTTGAAAGAATTTATCTGAGTAGGTATTAAAATTTTATTTGTGGTCTGTACATTTGGATATAGACAGCTTTTCTTAGACTATAATCAATCTACTCCTTTCTAGATTATATAATACAGGGAAAACCACATAACATCCAAATGATGATGCTCTTAAGAGTGAAAGGGGAGCTATTAATAACTCTGCCAGGATAACCAGACCAGGACAATCACAGGCAAACTGGGGTGTGTAGTCACCCTAGATAATCTCAGTGTGACTAGGCCATTAATAGGAGTTTCCTATCGTTATTAGAAACACATAGTTGAAGTAAGGATGCAATCACAAGATAGGGAAAGAATGGCGAGAGGAGACAGGAGGGAGGAAAGTAGTGAGGGCCTTTAGAAATCTTTTAAAAAATTTAAGGCCAGAAATGGCACACATAGTCCAACTTTAGAAATGTTAGCATATAAACTGAGAGAATTCAAGTCCTTTCTCTCCTGATTGCAGAGAAAATTCAAGTCTTACCTTCACGAGATGAGTGGGAAATGAACAGAGAAGAGAGAAATAAAAAACAGCATGGCTTGTCTCACTCTACAAAGGTGGGTATTTTCTCTTGCTTGCAGATATTTAAAACTGCAGGCAATAGGGACAGCAAGAAGTATACCATCAACAGAGGCCATCCACACAAAGAGAAAAGTGGCGTTTATCTAAAAGTCCTGGGAAGAGGTGGAAGTGTTTTTACTCTTCTGGGGATTGCTGATGATGACATAGAGTCAATGCTGAAATAATTAACATTAAAACCCAGAGTCCCAGTTTGGTCAAAACTTTTTTTTGTGTTTTTTTTGGATACGGTTTTACTTTTATATAAGTTTAAGCTTATGTGAATTGTGTGAGTATATTAAATTAGTAGGAAAAAATTCTTTTTGCACAGAGTTCTCTAGCAAGCACTAATGCTTTAAAAGAGATTTTGAAAATGAAAAGATATAAAACACATACTATTCTTTTGATTAATGATTTTTCACATGGAAGTTGAGAAACAATTACCATTACCAGTTGCTGTTGAGTCGATTCCAACTCATGGTGGTCCTATGTGTGTCAGAGTAGACCTGTGCTCCGTAGGGTTTTCAATGGCTGATTTTCAGATGTAGATCACTAGGCCTTTCTTCCGAGGTGCCTCTGGTTGGACTCGAACCACCAACCTTTCAGTTAGCAGTTGAGTGCTTTAACCATTTGCACCACTCAGGGACTCCGAGACACAATTGTATTTTTGTTTGTATTGTCCACTTGTATTTATTGTCCAATTTCACATGCTAAAATACTGACATTGTTTGCTGTGTTGTGTAATGCAATGTTGCTCACAAATTGTTTTCCTATGCTTTTGTTCGATTATGTCCCTGTTTTTTGTTCAATTATGTCCCTGTAAGCTTCTTTTCAGCAGAGACTATTTCTCATGGTTTTTTTCTTATGGAATGCCTAGCAGAGCTCTAGCCACATACTGAGTGTCTCATCAATTCTTGCTGATTGATGTGGAGCCTGGAGGTGACATCTCTAGGCACGCTGCTTGATGCTCTGGAATCAGAGGCATCACCCTGCCTGCTGGGTGGAAGAATCTTCCTTTCTCTGTGCTTCTTCAGCCTCACCTTATCATAAGACCTCAGGAAGATGGGAGATGATTCTAGCTTTCCTCTCACAAGCATGTACCTGTCATGTCCTATTGCACGTGGCCCTAGTATCCTAGGGTTGTCTTCATTTGTTTAAAATCACATTTTTTTCAGGGATACATCTTTATTAAGATGTCCTCTGCATGCACATTAAAATGTAAGCATAGTCTAATTATGGGTCAAATGAGGCACAGCAGCATTTATATCATTTGACAAATTTCCATCATTTGCAGGGGACTGGTGACTCGAATCCAAACATTTCTTGACAGCCTTGATATACAAAACATTCTGTACCTCTGTACAGCAGAGGCTTGTAGGTGAAGGTGCAGGCTTTCATTTGGTTACTGCAGCCCAGTTGTGACTGTAAATGCAAAAGTCTCTCTAGCTTTAGAGTTAGTGGTAAGGGAGGACACCATGGGACTGCTGCAGGCCAGGGAAAATGTCAGAAGACTTGGTTTAGACAGCTTTGGTTAGGCTTCCCTTCCACACTTTCCCTGGTCACAATGATTCTTCTCCCAAGGAAAAGTTGGGGGCCATAAGAATAGCTAAAGCTAGACCTAAATGTTATGCACGTGAATCAAAGGAATAAGAATCAGAATGGCTTGCAATCAAAATTTTGAACAGGAGTCTTCTGTTTGGTTGCATACATTTTATGACTGTTGGATAAAATGATAAAAAGTCCTTTTGAAGATGATGAGAATTAGACTGCACTCTTCCCTTATTGTTTTAAAAAATGTTTTTTTTAGGATCATTCTAAAAATTTAAATAAGAGAATTCCTGTTCTCTAACATGTCGAGGGGATGACCTGTAAAATGGTGAAAAGATGCACAACACATGCATGTGAAATATTAAAGACGTTGTTTCCTCATTTTTTTAAAGTACCATGAAATAATTTTAGAAGACCTTCAAATATGGTGACGAGTGCCAACCTTTTCACACTTGGAAACAGGAAATATGCAGAGGGCAAAGTGTCTTGTTCTTTCAAGAAATTCTCATGTTCACAAGCAGAGACACCGGAAAAGTGGCACCATGCTTTATGATTTCCTTATTCTTCACGGCTAGAGTTTTTCTTACCTTGCCGTGATTTCTGTGTTTCATTCGCACTCCACTGAGTGTTATGAAATAACATGATATGAAAAAGAAGAATGGGGAAAGGAAACGAGCTCGCCCTCTTGGCCTTCTAAGAGTCGTGACCCTGAAAACACAGCATTGACCTTAGAAACATTAGAGAGAGCTGATGAAAACAAGGCGGGAGCATGGTGAGAGCAGCAGAAGCGAGGGCGCTGGTGGAGGTGCAGAGGAACAGGGTGGGGAGTCAGGATATTTGCTGTTCATGTGGCTGTGGAGGCAACGCGGATAAAGAGCTCCCAGAGGAGGACTGAAAAAGAAAGTTACGGGAGGTCAGGAGGATTTGTTTGCTTGGTTTGTCACAAGGTGAGGAGGGGAAAGGCAATGAACAGAAACAGCATTGCAGGGGCTGGAAAAAGAAATCAGAAGAAATGTTTGAGAGTTGAAATAAGGGCCATGCACAATTCGTGTTCAGAAATGGAATGCACAACAGTATCAGACAACCACAAGGAGAAGACTGGGAATCAATACCAGCATCGGACTGGTCCTGAATTATCAAGCCTGCAAAAGGATGGGAGCAAATGACTAGCGAAGGGACAAACGGCAGGAGGAAGCATTGCTTGATACTCTCTAAATGTCCAAAAAAATTAAACAAGCCGGGGATGCACCGACGCTACTTCAATCCTGCAATGCATTTGCACCTTCCACGTTGGAACCTCCACTGTATCTTGATCTCTGCCTGTTCCCACTCATTCTTCTTGTTCGCTCAGTTAAACCTGTGAAAGCAGGGAATATTTGCTACCTCCTCACAGTGCTGAGAGCAAAGTGGGTACTCAGCAAATACTTGAGTCTTGATGCAGAGGAGTATTAAGAAATGTACTAAAATATTTTCAATTGTTTTTGTCAGTTTCAGGAGCATCAATACCCCATATTTGTACCCTATATTATCCAACTAAAAAAACTTTGTTTTTACTCTATCAAAGCAAAGGCACTCTAACTACATAGCCCTTTAAAGATATTTCAGTTGTTCATCCACAGGGGGAAGAATAAAATACAGTAACCCAGACGTAGCCCATTATTTAAAGAAATACAGGGGATTCATTTTGATGAAAATGATTTCTCAATAGCCTGCTGTCCGAACTATTTTATCAACCAAAATTACTTTTACAAAGAGTTGTAGAGGATGGGGAAAAGGTATTATGTCTGCTTTTCCCTTTACCAGCTGGGTGCATAATTCTCAGCCCCTGAGCTCATCAAAAGAGTAAGCAGATTTGAGATCCTCTGAGATCACACACAATTTAAAACTTGCTATTCGTGCTTCAGATGATAAAGTTGGAAACAAGACAGCAGCAGAAGGCCGAAGCAAAGGAAATCAGACCATAAATGGGAACGCCAGGGACCAAACCTTTCACTACACTAGGCTGCTCCATCATTTACTCAGGTTCTTATTCTACTGTGTATTGCCCTCCACAGATTACACACTCACGCCATTCAAATTCCTGTCCTTTACCATGTGGGAGAGATGACCTGGAAAATGGTGAGAAGATGCACAATAAATGTATGTACAATGTTAAAAACTTGTTTTCCAATATTTATAAAGTGCTGTGAAATAATTTTAGAAAACCTTCAAATAGGGTGACAAGTACCTACATGATATTTTAAGACTGAACTTCTAAATGGGCCCCATGCATTAAATGGGAAGAGGAAGATTCAGGCAGAAATGATCGGAGCCTGGCTCTCTAATGCTTTTGGAACCAGTTGATTTCATGATTGTGAGTTGGAAGGACTTGGCTGATATTTTACTCAAAGCCATAACTCTTCAATGTCTTCATTTTAAGAAAAATGTAAGCTTTAGACTCAAGATTAGATTCAACAAATAAAATTCCCAAACATTTCTTCTTATTATTTGGTGACTTATAAACAAAACTAGCAACAGCAACAAGAAAAATGCTGATTCTCCTTAGGGGTTTGGGGGAAAAAAAAAGTAGGAAATACAATTTAAAATCAAAAGATAGACGCCTTTTTTTTTTAGAGTTGACAGGCTTTTTTAGAAAAGTTTATACCAGCTGGCTTTACTTTTGAAATGTTTTTCAATCTCAGAATATAAAATCATGCCAGATCATTTCAGCCTCAATATATACCCTAGCAGGACTTTAGTTAGTGTTAATGTCCCCTTGCTTTATGTGGCTTTCACTTACGCCTACTTTCATAAATGGCTCTAGATTTCTCGTAGAGCTCATATGGGTCAGGCTTCCTTGGGTCAAAGGCCTCTGCTGAGTCAGGAAATGAGCTCCTGTGAAGGGCGGGTGGGAAGGGCAGGTTCTGTGGTATGGCCGGAGCAGATAAACTTGTCTGAGGACTGCCTTGATTCTCCCATCGGTCCATTATCTGAAAAAGGCAAGAGATCAGAGAAAATGACTGACGGTACATTCTTTCTTGCTATTTCCCTTGTCAGATACCACAACCCGTCAAAAACCAAACCCGCTGCCACTGAGTTGATTCCGACTCATAGCGACCCTATAGGACAGAGTAGAACTGCCCCGCAGGGTTTCCAAGGAGCGGCTGGTGAATTCAAACTGCCAAGCTTTTGATTAGCAGCCGTAGCTCTTAACCACTGTGCCACCAGGGCTCCAATACCACAACACTCACCTTTAAAGTTAGACTTTGTTCACTATGAACTTTTCTTCCATGAAACATTTAAAACTTTGGTATAAGTGCCTTTAAATAAAAGATGCTAGCTCTGTATGACAAAGCACCATAGACGGTTATAAATAAAGCATGCCTGGCTTTTGAATGTAAATTTATATAGCCTGTCACCTATTTGCTGGTAATCTTCAGCAAATCACATAAGCTCTCTGAGTATGTTTTTTTTTTTTTCCCTATAAAATAAAGATAACATGTATTACAAGATAACTTATGTGTAATATATAGTTTTGTTTCATCTTCAAGAAGGTCCCAATATATTACTCTATTTTTTACCATAACAGAAGATAGTCTGCAAGTATTCATTCGATACCTATGCATATCCCAACAATCTCCTATACTTGAATATTGAATCACTTTCTTACAATTTATAAATATTTATACAACTCTTTGGAATTTATGAATTGTTCAAAGTCCCCTATTAAGACCTATTTACTTCTATCTGGTGTTTTCTTCCCAAAATTGCTGCTTCTGCTATTGCTATTACAATAATTTATTAAAGATCTGCAGAGTACTTTCCAGTTGACCATGCTCTTTCTTTGATCCTCACCACAGCACCATGAGGTACAAAATGCGAGAACTAATATCACCTTTTTATCGAGGAGGAAACTGAGGTTCACTGAGGTCACCTATTGGCACCACCAATTATACCTTCATTCAACAATCAACTAATTCCTCATTCACACTCATCATCTACCTTTGTGCTTTAAATATACCTCGTGTGCATAAAATTAGTTAGGTTACCCTCTTATTTAAAATTCCACACAAGGTCATCATGGTCCTCAAAAAGTATCAAACTCTGCTGTGGGGCATGGTAGGCTTCTCATGACCCAGCCGTGTTCACTTTTCTTGTACCCTCAATGGTCTCCTCTCTCATTCCCTGGCATCTACCAGGTTCTCTCTCACCCCGAACCTTTGCATACTTTCTTTATTTCTCCTTCTACCTGCAAAGTTTACTGTTTTCCACTCCTCTATACCCCTTCCTCATTTTTACCTGGCTACTAGTTTCAGATCAGACGTCTCCTCTAGAAGGTCTGTGCTGAACTTCTGGTTAGGGTACATGTCATATCCCTCCTGGGTGTTCCCACAGCACTCTCTGCCTACCCCAGCACAGCACTCATTATATCCAACTATAATTCTGAGCCTCCCTATGCCTCTTCAAATAGATCATATTGGGGACAGGGGCTTCATCTTTCACATTGTTGTACCATGAACACATAGTAAGTGCTCAGAAAATATTAATGAATGAATAAAATCATGAATAAAATATGGTCACAAGTTATTTTTTAAAATCTTGGTCACCTTATTTTTTATTATTATTATTATTTTTAACCAGTTATGATACATAATATTTTGAGCTTGGCATGCTTTTGTTTTTATGCTGACCATGTTTTATTCAGGGCTCCAAACTCCAGTTCTGATCTGTCAATCACAGATATTTTAAAGCTGGAAATGATGTGAGGTACCATGTACTCCTGTGTTTTTCAAATTGTGCTTGTGTAACACTAGAGATTCTCATGACCCCCAGCTCTGGAACTTTGGCAAGGGTTCAGGTTGGGCCAGCAAACTGGGCAAGGAATGAGTCACCTGACCCTTCTTTCAATAAAATTGGCTTTATTTTAATTTGTTTTCTATAATGGGCTACTGTCCAAGCTTTCATCTGAATAAAGTTTCTATAGCTAATGAAGAAGAAAAACAAACCCCTAGTCCAGTTCAATTGCCTCATATTAAACATAGGCTCTTGAAGCAGAGAGAGAGTAAGTGGCTTATCTGAGGTCCAACAGCTGTCAGTGGAAGACCCTGAGTCAGAACCAAGCTGTAACTATAATGCCAAAGCTTGTCTGTGAAATAACACACTGGGGGGAATTGTTGATAAATTTGGTTAGAGTTTTAGCTATTTTTTGCTCAGTGGAACTATCACTGAGATTTGGTAAAAATCTTTGAATATGCATTTCATAACTTAATTGATGGCAAAGCTCATTTAAGAAACCATTTTGGGTTCCTTTGGTCATCCATTCTGGGTGACTTTGCTTGTGATGAGGAAGACCCACATTTGTAGGTAAAGAACATATCCTTTATCATTTTTCACTTTAACCAAAACCTTGTGGATGCATGTACCATATGGATGCATTTTTGCTGTGGCTTTCTCCCCTCTTTTTCCGAACATAAAATACTAAATTCTAAGAAGTAAATAAATTAGAAATATGGTTGGAGTAGCTGCAGTATCCCACTTGTCATCATAGGGCTTCAGCAAACATCTATTTACTTCTCCCATCTTCCACTGAGGGTTATTTGATACCCGCATATGTCTTGCCTGGTATATGTATTGTCCATGTACAGTCATTGGAGCAAGCATGCTTCAGGTGAAATATTAGTATTTCTAAAAAACAATCTTGAAACTACAGAACAAATAACGCTATGGGCACTGTTTGGGAAAGTTTCTGTGGCAGACTGACAAATTCTACAACTTCTGTAGCACAGAGATTGGGGACTTAGTCAAGAGTCCAGTTAATGCTTAGCAAAGCATTCACAACTTCTTGATGTGACATTCATCAACTCTTAGGCCACTCTGTCAGGATTTCTTAAAAGATTGTATAATAGAAAATCACTGCACCATGAAAGTTACTGAAAAAGTAGACTCGCAGTCTCATCTCCCCCAAATGGTGTTGCTTGCCTGCTCTGACTCAGAAGACCATGGAGCAGATCACTTACCCTGGAGTCAGGGGTCACACCCTGCTTACTAGGGCTGGTGTGCTGACCTGAGTACCACCTTCTGAAAGGTGGCTTTGTTGACGCCTCCCTACTTTCTCAGACAACTTGGTTTCTGGACTTTTGATTTCCAACTGGGACATACTGTACTTATTTGTTCTGCTCTACTTTCATGAACCTCCTAGATTCTGAACCTGTCTGTCTCCTTGCCCAGGTCCGTGAGCCTCACTTGCTCCACCTACTAGCTTCCTGGCCTTGAACCATTACCTGTCTAGGATTTGTTTTAACTCCCAGGATTTTACCTCTCAACAAGCCTTCTGATTGGGCTTCTCCTGTCGAGTCCCAGGAGCGCCCATATCTAGGTCAATATTTATAAGCATCTCACTAGAATAAGGAAAAGTGGAAATGAAGTCATGTTCTAGATCTGGGAATAGCTTTGTGTCTCTGCTGGCCTTGATGAATGAGTGAATGCCTGAGTGCATGACAGCAGACAGTCACTGAAATCTCACTGGATGGAGTAGACACACAGACCACAACAGGGCGTCAGATAGTAAAACAGAAAAACCCAATCACGGTTGTAGCTATTTGTTTTTTAACCTCAGCTTCTGATTCCAGGGTGGCCACAGGGAGTAGGAGGCTTCTGAATAAGGAGGGACTTTTCTCCCCCTCCACAAAATACGGTTTAGAAACTGTTTTCTTCTTATAGAAGCTGAGGTCATTTAAACTCATCCCCTTGCTATTTCAGGGCAGGGCAGGGCAGATCAGAGAAATGAAGGCATTTGGCTTGAGTCTACACTTGAAGAATTAACTTGGATCCCTTCCAGAAGAAAAGCATGAGAACTTGTTACAATTAGTATATTACATGTTCAACAGGAAGTGACCTGCTTGACACAGTTGGCTTAAGATGTGGATTGGTAGGACAGAAGGGGGTTAGGGAATGATACAGGACCAGGAGAAGGATATAAGATCTCACTCGATAACATTTGCTTAGCCTGAGCAAGGATGTCATCAATCTTCTTCAGAGGAAATAGGTGTAAATCCACATACTATGGGTATATATTTATGTATTTATGTTTAAGCTATTTAGTAAAATATGTTTATTCCATAGAGTGATATATTTATTGAGGGTTTATGTACAGATGGTCTATTTTCTATGCTAATAACCAAAAAAAAAAAAAAACCAAACCCACTGCCATTGAGTCTATTCCAACTCATAGCGACCCTATAGGACAGAGTAGAACTGCCTCATAGGGTTTCCAAGGAGTGGCTGGTCGATTTGAACTGCCAACCTTTTGGTCAGCAGCTGAGCTGTTAACTACTGCACCGCCAGGACTCCCATGCTGATAGAACTTAGTATTTTTGAGCTCTTAACTTCTAGAGGTGCCGTTCTAAGTACCCTACATGGATTAACTCATAGAATCTTCACAATAACCACATGAGAAGGGTATTATTATTATTTCCAGTTTACAGATATGCAATTTGAGGCTCTGAGAGCTTAAGCAGCTAGTTTAAGGTCACTTAGCTAGTAAGGAGAAGAAGAAAATTTGAACCTAGGCAGTATGGCTTCTATCCTAAACCATGATACCAAACTGCATCTGCATTTACTCCTTATCCTACAGAGTTTCTAAGTAGATACGTGAAGGACAATAAATCAACTGTCCTTTATCTTCACTCAGCCCAGGACCTGGAAGCCCAAGCCTTAGCTTTTGTAGGGATGCATGGGTTCAGGATTAATTATAAGTCGAGTTCTATAAAACCTTTTTTGGAATTATTGACTATGGATGTAATTACTATAATGACAGTAAATGTTGTAATTATGCCAAATGGCATAATTTGTGTAAATGTAGTACATATAAGGAAATCACTAGATTGCATAATTGTAGCACCATGATGAGGTCGCAAGTTTCCTTGTTAAATTAGATAAAGATATGTGTAACCACAAAGCACAGATTTAACTTTGGTGGGGAAAAGAAAGGAAGTATTTAGAATTTGGTCAAGATGAATAACCCAAATTTCATTTTAAATATTTTTAAATACCTCTTTTCAAAATTACATCCATCACTAAGTGGTTTTCTAAGTCCAAATAGGACTGGTTTTCCCAGCTGATGTTCTCTGTGGACCAGACGAGCTAAATCCTAAATGAGAAAATGTATAGTGAGAGTGGTCTATGGCCCTTACACCGTCTGTCCCTCATCTCCAGCTTCTGGTTTCCTCATCTCTGAGAGAAATCCAGATCTCAGACATATTATGGGGCTCAATAATATTTCATTTTTGCACGTTTTCAAGCCACTTTTAAGACAAGCTAATTAGCCAGTTATTGAACTTGGAAAGTATGCAAAATTGTATCAAATAGTTAAATACTCCCTCAGTAAAGGGAATGGGAGAAGCATAAAATGAACCCAAGAATTCCCTACTCACTGACCAAATGAGGGGCCTCTTAAGTCTCAACGCCTTACAGTTAGAGTAAATAAAGGGAAGAAGAAAGCAGAAGACATAGTTTCTAGAGATTTGTTTTTTGTTTTTGACTTGAATTACTTTGCTACACAGTGCTCTTCTGTTTGTGGATTTTAGACATTTCAGTTAGTTTAGAGGATCCATAAAACAGGATCCTAGCAAATCAGTCCCAGCTCTTAGCAATTCTAGTTTCAATCTAATGGGAGGTAAAGATCATCTAGACCTGCTAAATCAACTTGCCTACGTTAGCCTACAAAAATATTCTTAATATTTATCAACCTCCTGCAAATGTATCAAAATTTCTGAATGATTCATGAGAAACTAGGCCCAAAGAGGTTAGGTGATGGCAGAGTTCATCGGTATCTGAAGATGATCTAGATGCACCACTTTGAGTGACTGTCAGGTTTAAGGGACTATATATATATACACATACATACACACATATATACGTACACACACACATATATATACATACCACACACACTTGTACATTGAGCACTGTGTATATTAAAATATAAATATGTATAAAGCAAAATTTCTTGTGGAACACATTTAATTTGTAGGTCAAGACCTATGGGCCTATACTGATTTACATTTATTTCCAAAAATCCCATGTTATAAAGATTAGGGTATTTCCGATAGGGGGATAAAACAAAAGGTTCCTTAAGTATTTTCAGTACACCATGACAGATAGTGTTAACATCTATTTTGTAAGTATACATATAAAAAACAAACAGGCAGAATTGCCTTTGTAGAAAAGTAAGATGTTATTACAGCACTGATGGAAACCTGGAATTAAGAAGAGACACAGACAATTTGCTCTTCACAGAATCTCAGAGGTGAAGGGACTTCCAGGACATCAGCGAAACTCTTATTAATAAAATGGGACTGCATTAATAACTAGAAATAAAGAAAGAAGCATAACAATTCCAACTTACAGGCTTTGGAGTTTTCCATGGAGAAAAGAAACCTGTAATAAAGAAAACAATATTTGAACTTTGAAAATATACCAGACTACCACTTATTGGTGGCATAATATTAAGATAATTGCAATTCACTTTATACTATTTAACAGCAAACAATAACACACAAAAATATTCTGCCTGGCTGTATAGTTTGCTTCAAGGAGTTCAAATAATTTTCATTGGTATTGTATTAATGTTTCTAAGAACAATGTCCTTATTTGGCAGCAAGAGGATTCTGAGGCACGGAGAGTTGGAGTGGATGTAAGGCAGTCAATTTACAAGGCCTAGTGGTTAAAAGGAAACCCCGGTGGCATAGTGATTAAGAACTATGGCTGCTAACCAAAAGGTCAGCAGTTCAAATCCACCAGCCACTCCTTGGAAACCCTATACGGCAGTTCTTCCCTGTCCTGTAGGGTTGCTGTGAGTTGGAATCGACTTGACAGCAATGGACTGTAGTATGCATCATATTCTAACTTTTTATGCGACTGTTCCCCCACTAAGATCTTCTCTAGAGCAGATACCTATTTTATTATCCTTCCACGCTGGTGGTGCAGTGGTTAAAGAATTTGGCTGCTAACGAAAAGGTCAACAGTTCAAATCCACCAGCTGCTTCTTGAAAACCCTATGGGACATTTCTACTCTGTCTTCTAGGGTCACCATGAGTCAGAATCAACTCAACAGCAACAGGTTTGGTACCCCAGTGTTAGAACAATGTTTTGCAAGAAGGAGGTCAAAATGTTTGCTAATTGAATGACTTATGTATCGTCAAAGCCACATTTCCCCCTCAGCGTACTGAGCTCTTTCTATGATCACAAATGGCGTGATGACTGAACTGACTCAGCTGAGATCCAAATGACCACTGAAAAAATTAAGTGAAAGATTATTTTCTCTTTTTTTTTAGTCATATGGAATTAGTTTTTTTAAAAGGTAGTGCTGAAGAGGAAAATCAATAACAGACATCTAACTTGATTTTAAGGTTTTTCTTATTCACAAAACCAAATATTAATCATAAAAAGCCTTCCAGAAACTGCTCTTCAGAAACGTAAATTTGTTTTATCCTGCTAGAAAAGGATAGTTATCAAACCATTACCTCCTAATTTAAATCTCAAAGGGCATCATGGCCACAGGCGGGTGGAGGGTCAAATTATTAGCAGCCACTCCAGAAGTAACGTGGTATCAGCTGATCTCAGTAAAGGGGAAAGGCAGAGTTCAATTAATCATGTTAAG
Source organism: Trichechus manatus latirostris (assembly GCF_000243295.1). Classification (NCBI taxonomy): domain Eukaryota; kingdom Metazoa; phylum Chordata; class Mammalia; order Sirenia; family Trichechidae; genus Trichechus; species Trichechus manatus. The sequence goes on from NW_004444216.1 coordinate 1,283,770, forward strand.
ATTAGCCAATGGTTGATCTTCTATATTTCTCCTTCCTCTTCTCTTCATAAACCCCATTGTACCTGGCTTCTTTGAGCCATTTGCTTTTACTGGAATCAAAATGGCCTCCCTATATGCATATGGAGCCCTGGTGGCACAGTGGTTGCTAACTAAAAGGTCAGCAATTCGAATCCACCACCTGCTCCTTGGAAACTCTATAGGGCAGTTCTACTCTGTCCTATAGGGTGGCTATGAGTTCGAATTGCCATGGGTTTGGTGTTTGTTTGTTTGTATGTATATAGAATAAATGCTTAGAATAAACCTTATGTTCAAATTTTTGATAAGTTTTGATTATTTTTAACAGCAGTGAAAAGAAGCTTAACAATAATGAAGGGTGGGAGATGGGGGTGGGGGTGGTGGCACGGGGAGCACTACCATATCCTGGCCTTAGCAAGCTAAACCATAATCTAGTATCCAAAACAAAATTATTTTCTTTTCATATCCTAGCTTCCCTCTTTCAACCATTTTGGCTCACATTGACACTAGGTGATGTTCAGGGCTCATAAAATGCCCAATAAAAATGAAATATTGAAAACTGCCACATACTATGGTCATCACCTTTAAAACTGGGACTTGTCCAAAATAGAAACAATTGAGAACCATAATCCATTTATAGGAAATACCTACAGAAATAAGGACACGCAATTATCTAGACATTTAAGCAATCCAACTCAGGTATGGCCAAAATACTAACTGTACCTCAATGCACTGTTGTAAAGAACTGATAAATTATTTTATGAAAAGAGTAAAACAATATAATCCATCATGTTTCTCAGCTTTTTTTGGAGCCTAGAGTTAAATTTAATACTTAAATGTAATAACTATCTTACCTAAGGAGCTTGGTAAAATTTGCTTTCTATCTATCTCACATTCTCTGTATGCTCTTATCTGTCTTTACAACCAGTGAAAATAACTCTGTTTAACGTGTAGTTTAATTATAATTTAATTATAAGGATTTAATCACATGCTTTTTTGGAAAGAGCTGAGAGTAAAAATTATAGATAAATACATTTATATTCTTGACTTATTCTATAAAACGCAAGTACTAACAATTTTACCACGAGTTAAAGAGTGAATTTTTAAAAATCTATTGGCCAATTGGAGCCCTGGCGGTGCAGTGGTTAAGGGATAGGCTGCTAACCAAAAGGTCATCAGTTGAAATCCACCAGCTGCTCCTTGGAAACCCCATGGGGCAGTTCTACTCTGTCTTACAGAGTTGCTATGAGTCAGAATCAACCCGATGGCAATGGTTATTGGCCAATTAACCATGGGTTAAAAAGTGGAAAAAAAAATTTTAATCTTTGAGGAGCCCTAGTGACACAGTAGTTAAAGCTAACCAAAAGGTCAGTGATTTGAAATCCCCAGCAGCTCCATGGGAGAAAGATGTGGCAGTTTGCTTCCGTAAAAATTTATAGCCTTGGAAACCCTACTGGGTGCTATGAGTTGGAATTGACCGGACAGCAGTGGGTTGGGTTTGGTTTTGGTTGGCCAATTAATCATTATTTTCATTGAAGTACAAAATTTAGTTACTGTTGTATAAAATTGCCAGCAACTGTTCTTTTGAGAAAAGATGTCATTTACATATTCTCACAATGTCCAAACATTTAATTATTTCCTTTACTTTCTTTGTGTTGTCACCTTATTCCTGGAGTGTAAGAACAGATTTTGAGCACTTGCTCTTTTACATTTGGTAGTTGCTGGAAGTTTCTTAGACTTTGATACAGATGACCTGAAAATGGTTCCTCTATAACGGAGCTCTCATCTCGACATGGAACATTATCTTAAGAGATCATTATTCCTCCATGGAAAGTACATAATCATCTGACTTACTGGCAGTTATGCTACCAGAACTAAAATGACATAAGATGGAGATCGGTCAAGAACAGACAAGGAGAGAGGGTTGTTTAATTTGACCACTGGCTTCCCATTCTTGTAAGGTTGCTTCATTCTGTCTGACTTCAAACCACTGGCATGACCCAAGCAAGACTTTTTCACTATTCCCATTATGGCAGTTTCTGGAATATTTCTAATGCTAAATTGGGCTGCAGAGACTTAGGTCTCTGAAGCATTAGTTGCCTGTTTTGAGTCATTGTCAAAAAGAAGCTGCTTGCTGCAGAAAAGTAACTTTAGGTAGTAAGAAATAGTATCAGAATACATTCCTTTAAACAATAAATAATTTATGTGACGCTTTGTATTTCTTGGGCAATTTATCAATGTGCTATGAACACTGAAATTAAGATGAATAGAAAAGACCTATTCCGGATGTACTCAATTTGGCCTAATTAAGCCAGAAGGTTTTCTACATAATTAAACTTTAATTTTCCACTCAACTTCATTGCAAGAGCTACAGAAATACTATAAGAATTTCAGTCAAATTATTATATATTGAAAGTAGACTTTTTTTTTTTTTGTGGGGTGGGGATGGTTCCTTTGGAAAATCTAGTGTATTGCAATTAAAAAACAAAAACAAAAACCCACCACCACCAGAAATAAACAAAAAAACTTTCCCGAGTTTTAACAGTAGAGGTCTCATACAATATTTGTCCTTTTGTGATTGACTTATTTCACTTAGCATAATGTCCTCCAGTTTCATCCGTGTTATGAGATAATTTACAGATTCATCATTGTTCTTTATCTTTGTATAATACTCCATCGTGTGTATGTACCATAGTTTGTTCATCCATTCATCTGTTGATGGGCATCTAGGTTGTTTCCATCTTTTTGCTATTGTGAACAATGCTGCCATGAACATGAGTGTGCACATGTCTATTTGTGTGACGGCTCTTAAATTTCCCTAGGATATATTCCTAGGAGTGGGATTGCTGGATCGTATGGTATTTCTATTTCTAGCTTTCTAAGGAAGCGCCGTATCATTTTCCAAAGTGGTTGTATCATTTTGCATTCCCACCAGCAGTGCATAGGAGTTCCGATCTCCCTGCAGCCTCTCCAACATTTGTTATTTCTAGTTTTTTGATTCATGCCAGTAATGCCGGGGTGAGGTGGTATATCATTGTGGTTTTAATTTGCATTTATCTAACGGAACAAAAAAACTTTTAAATCCTTTAAGAGACATGCTGGTTATTATATTGAACTTATTTCTGGAAGCCTTCTGGCAGAAGATAGATTCCAGAAGCAAGATAAGACTTTTGAGATCTAGAAGTTTTTCACACACAGGCATTATTGTGGTGACTTTCCATAATCTCTGTGTGTGGCATAATTTCTATTTGGCCCAGTTATTTAAAAACTTCTGGGTAAGCTTTGTTCCCATTAGTAAACTCACTGACCACAGGGACACCATTTCTCTAGTCCTCCAGAAACCATTACATCTTGCCTGGCGTACTTGTCGTTTTCTGTCCTAAGCATTTTGCTAGGCTTGCTTTGCTGAGACTATTATAATTTTTGGAATTCTCACCACCCATTTGAACAGAGAAACAGGAAGAGGGATATAGACAGCTTTTTCCTAAGCCTTTTAGAGCCAAGGCAGTCATCTTTATAACAGTAAGTTCACAGAAAAAAAAAGCTTTCTCTTTAAAGTAACAGTAAAACCTTTTCCCTTATATTTTTGGCCTCTATTTGCCCCAGAAACCCTGGTGGTGCAGTGGTCAAGAGTTCAGCTGCTAACCAAAAGGTCAGCAGTT